>NC_081376.1:44455866-44769287 GCF_030684315.1 Stegostoma tigrinum | reverse complement strand
CTTCACAAACTTCAAAATCTCCCCTCCCCTGGCCATGTCCCAAAACCAGCCCAGCCTGTCCCCGCCTCCCTAACCTGTCCTCCCTGCTACCGATCCCCTCCTCCCACCTCAAGCCCCACCCCCATCTCCTACCTATCCCTAGCCCTATCCCACCCCCTTGACCTGTCCGTACTCCCTCTCCTGTCTCCGCTTCCCTCTACTGCAACCCAAAACCAGCCAAACCCATCATTGCCTCCCAAGCCTGCTCTTTCTCTTATCCATGAGGGATGTGTTGGAGATGGTCCAGGTGAACTTAAGGATGGGGTGATATGTGAGGACGTGGGGGATTCTCTCCCACCTCAAGCTGCACTCCCATTTTCCTACCTTCTAACCTCATCCCACCTCCTTGACGTGTCCATCCTCCCTGGACTGACCTATCTCCTCCCTACCTCCCCACCTACACTCACCTTTACTGGCTCCATCCCCGCCTCTTTGTCCTGTCTGTCTCCTCTCCCTCTATCTTCTCCTCTATCCTTCTTCTAACCGCCTCCCCCTCTCTCCCGACTTATTTCAGAGCCCCTTTCCCCTCCCCCATTTCTGAAGAAGGGTCTAGACCAGAAACATCAGCTTTCGTGCTCCTCTGAGGTTGCTTGGCCTGCTGGATTCATCCAGCCCTACACTTTGTTATCTCTTTTAAAAGCCAGTTGCTCAATATTCAGGACAGGCATGTTCCAGTGAAGATGAAAGATAAGAATGGCAAAATTTGGGAACTCTGGATGACAAGACATATTGAAAGTAAAGAAAAAAGTAAAAGGAAGCATATGTAAGGTTGAGGAAACTGGAATCAGACAAGGTCCTTGAGGAATATAAAGGAAGCAGGAAAGATCTTAAACGGGGGTGAGGGAGTAAAAGGCGTCATGAAATATCTTTGGAAAATAGGATAAAGGAGAATCCCAAGACATTTTATACATATACTAGGAGTAAGACACTAGTTAGGGAAAAGGCAGATCCAATCAAGGACGAAGGAGGGAATTTATGTTTGGAGCCAGAGGAACTGGGTCAGGCCCTTAATGAATACTTCACATGAGTGTTCTCCAAGCAGAAAGACACAGATTGTGGTAAGTTTATGAACAGCTATGTTAACATCCCTGTTGATGTGAAGGAAGAGAAGGTGTTGTATGTCTTGAAAAACATCAAGGTAGATCGGTCCAGGGCTTGATGGGATCGATCCCAGGACACTGAGGGAGGCAAGGGAAGAGATTGTTGGGGCCTCGACAGAGATCTTTGGATTCCCTCTAATCACAAGCAACATCCCGGAAGACTGGAGAATAGTCGATGTTGTCCCTTAATAAAAGACAAAAACCACAAATAATCCAGGAAAGTACAGGCCAATGAGCCTTACATCTGTGGTCAGGAAATGATTGGAGAAAATTCTTAAGGGCAGAATCTACAAACATTTGGAAAAAAATGACCTTATTACCGATAGTCAGCATGGCTTTGTGCAGGGAAGATCTTGTTTTGTATTTTTGACTGAGCATTTTGAGGAAGTACTGATGATGATTGATGAGGGTAGGGAATGGATATTGTCTACAGGGACTTTACTAAAGCCTTGACAAGATCCCTTAGGGCAGGCTGGGCCAGAAAATTAAATCACATGGGATCCACAACAAGTTGGTAGTTTGGATACAAAATTGGCTTAGTCATTAGAAGGCAGAGAGAAGTTGTGGAGGGGTGTTTTTCTGACTGGATGCCTATGACTAGTAGTGCTCCAAAAGGATCAGGTCTGGGATCTCTGTTGTATGCAATATATATATTAATAGAGGTCCGTAGCTCCCTGAAAGTGGCAACATAAGTGGATAAGATAATAGAGAAGGGATGCAGCGTACTTGCCTTTATTGTTTGACACATTGAATATAACAATTGGCAAGTCATGCTGTGGCTGTATAAAATTTTAGTTAGGTCATATCTGGAGTATTACGTGCAGCTCTGATCGCCACGCTATAGAAAGTATGTGGAGGCTTTGGCAAGGGTGCAGTAGAGGTTTACCAGGATGTTGCCTGGATTGGAGTGCGTTCGCCATGAGGAGAGGTTGAACAAACTTGGATTGTTTTCACTACAGCATTGGAGGCTGAGGGGTGGCCTGATAGAAGCATGCCAAACTATGGCAGGTGTGGAAAGGGTGGATTCTTTATCCCGGGGGGAAGTGTCAAATACCAGGGGGGATAGGTTTAAGGTGAGAGGGGGCAAGTTTATAATAGATGTGTGAGGTAGAACTTTTACACAGAGTTTGTTAGGTGCCTGCAACGTGCTGCCAGGGGAAGTGGTAAAAGTAGATACTGTAGCTCTGTTTAAGAGGCATTAAGACAGAAGTATGAAAGGCAGGAACAGAAGGCTGCAGGCCACGTGCATGCAGCTGGGAGAATGGCACCATGATTGCCACAAACATCATGGCTTGAAGGGCCTCCCTGTGCTGTACTGTTTCTATATTCCCTGTTTGTTCTGTGATGTTTTTAGCTGAAGCCATAAATTTTTCAATCCGACAAAAGAAACACATTTGACACAGTTAGCATTATGTAAAGGTTTCAAAATAAACTTCCCCACTGCCAGGAGAATCCAGGTGGAAGACAGGCTTTAAAATGAGGGCAACAGCTTACTCCATTCTGACCACATTGTAGCCCAGTGTTAACCTGCCGTTCGAAATAGATTGCTGGGACACTGACTGGAAGCTATGCATTTTGGGGCTGAACGTTCTCAGGTGGAAAATGCAATTTGCAGTTTCCCTGCTTTTTAAAGAGAAAATCACTTTGGAAGAAAGAATTTCTTTAACCTTACCAGTTCTCTCGTTGGTCTTTTGGAACAAAACAATTGATCTCCCAATTTTGTTACAACCAGCTAAGGAGCAGTTATCCCAATGTGTGAAACTTCCTGAAACCTATAAACTGAGCTGGAAACATTTATCTGTGTGACTGGGTGTAGTCATTTTGATGAATTTTTAATTTCACTCCATATGGATCGTGGTTATTTATTATTTCATGAATATTCTCAATCCGTGGTCAGTGTCCAGCTTAAATCAGCATTTTTCAAAACTGTTTAAGTCCATGAAAGTTCAGGTATTCAGAATCAAATGATGTAAGCTGAAAATTGATGACTCATTTTTTCCATCAACCTGGTCAAATATACAAATGCACAATTTTGATGACAGTGGGATTTGAACCTGGAACTTCTGGCCCAAGAGTACAGACACTAGCTCAAGAGCCTGCAGCAGTCCACTGCTACCATGATCACCTCAATACTTGAACAGACTGGTCCAGCAAAACATTGTTGTCCATGGAATTCACTTTATTTATTTAATCTGTGGCAGTTAACTGATCGATTCTTTCGACCATAACTGCAGTATCATTGTATTTGGATTCAACTGGGATTTAGCTCAAAAGGACCTGTCACATTACATCGAGAAACAATTCAAATCATCATAAATCTTAAAAGATCACAAGTGATAACAGGAACTCAGTAACATGAACAATGTGTTATGTTTGATTGATTGATATGTCCAACAGTTAGCAAATATAGGAAGCATTTATTACCCTGGAAAAATTAGAGTAAATTCCAAATGACATCCATTTTTAAAATGTGCATATGGATCGTGTTTTAGGATATCAAAACATTGTATAGTCTCTGCTGTATTGAATAGTTCTTATCCTTTCTCGCATTATAAATGCTAATCTATTTCTGCCCTTTAGCCACCAATTATATGCTTTGTTGTTCATGCATAACTTAATCAACAAGCGCCTGATGCAGCAAAACTCTTTGTTACACTGAAACGTTTATTGTAGCACAGAAGACTTAGTTGGTGAAGCTTTGAAACTATAGTATTTTTATTTCTGTGAGCTTATGTTGATCCAAAATTAATTAGTAGCATTGATGTAAAGAATGAATGAGTATCACCTCTGGTTGAATCTTTGAGATAGTTCATCAGCATTAACGACAACCTGCATTTAAATGACAACTGGAATGTGACAAAAGTTCCTAAACGCCTTTGTCAAAAAGTAGAGAAGGTAGTGAAACAGGCAAAACGAGCTGTGCTCCATTTTGTCGAAGTTTTTGCCTTGCCACCAATACAGGCCATTAAATGGCTCATCATGGATCATTTCAGGGCCTTGGCAACTTGGATTAACTATGGTACCGGAGATAATAGGAACTGCAGATGCTAGAGACGCTGAGGTAACAAGGTGTGGAGCTGGATGAATACAGCAGGCCAAGCAGCATCAGAGGAGCAGGAAAGCCGACGTTTCAACCCTAGACCCTTCATCAGAAATGGGGGAGGGGAAGACGGTTCTGCAATAAATAGGGAGAGAGGTGGGGGGGCTGATTGAAGATGGACAGAGGAGAAGATAGGTGGATAGGAGACAGACAAGTTGAAGGGGCAGGGATGGAGCCAGTAAAGGTGAGTGTAGCTAGGGAGGTAGGGAGGAAATAGGTCAGTCCAGGGAGGATGGACAGGTCAAGGGAGTGGGATGAGGTGAGAAGGTAGGAATGAGGTGGAAGGACGGGATAGGTGAGAGGAAGAACAGGTTAGGGAGGTAGGGATGAGCTGGGCTGGTGTTGGAATGCGGTAGGGGGAGGGGAGATTTTGAAGCTTGTGAAATCCATATTGATACCATTGGGCTTCAGAGTTCCCAAGTGGAATATGAGGTGATGTTCCTGCAACCTTCGGGACGCATCGTTGTGGCACGGCAAGAGGCCCAGGATAGACATGTCGTTTGAGGAATGGGAGGGGGAGTTGAAATGGTTCATGATCGGAAGGTGCAGTTGTTTCGTGTGAACCGAGCGTAGGTGTTTTGCAAAGTGGTCCCCAAGCCTCCGTTTGGTTTCCCCAATGTAGAGGAGACCACAACGGGTTCTCCTGCATTTCCCGCAACTCATCCCTCATCTCCTGCATTTCTGGCAACTCATCCCTCACACCCCGCCCCAGCAATAACAACCAAAAGAGAATCTCCCTCATCCTCACATACAACCCCACCAACTTCCGGATGCAATGAATCATTCTCCGACACTTCTGCCATCTGCAATCTGAACCCACCACCAAAGGCATTTTTCCATCCCCACCCTTGTCTGCTTTCCGGAGAAACCACTCTCTCCACGACCCCCTTGTCCGCTCCACACTCCCCTCCAGCCCCTGTTAGGTGGCACTTTCCCCTGCAACCGCAGGAGGAGCTACACCTGCCCCCACACCTTCCCCATCACCTCCATCCCAGGTCCCAAGATGACTTTCCACGTCAAGCAGATGTTCACCTGCACATTCATCAATGTGGTATACTGCATCCACTGTACTCGTTATGGCCTCCTCTACATCAGGGAAACCAAGGGGAGGCTTGGGGACTGCTTTGCAGAACACCTACACTCGGTTCGCAATAAACAACTGTACCTCCCAGGAGCAAACCATTTTAACTGCCCCTCCCATTCCTCAGACGACATGTCCATCCTGGGGCTCCTGCAGTGCCACAATGATGCCACCTGTAGGTTGCAGGAACAGCAACTCATATTCCGCTTGGAAACCCTGCAGCCCAATGGTATCAATGTGGACTTCACAAGCTTCAAAATCTCCCCTTCCCCCACTGCAACCCAAAACCAGCCAAACCCATACTCGTTTCCCTCGCCTGCTCTTCCTCTTACCCATCCCCTCCTCCCACCTCAAGCTGCTCTCCCATTTCCTACCATCTAACCTCATCCCACCTCTTTGACCTGTCCATCCTCCCTGGACTGGCCTATCTCCTCCCTACCTCCCCAGCTACACTCACCTTTACTGGCTCCATCCCCACCTCTTTAACTTGACTGTCTTCTTTCCACCTATCTTCTCCTCTATCCATCTTCAATCCACACCCCCCGCCTTCCTATTTATTTCAGAACCATCTTACCCTCCCCCATTTCTGATGAAGGGTCTAGAGCTGAAACATCAGCTTTTGTGCTCCTCTGAAGCTGCTTGGCCTGCTGTGTTCATCCAGCTCCACACCTTGTCATCTGGGATTAACTATGGTGCCAGGTGGGACTGGCAATGAGACCCCAATGCCACATCAGGATTCTGTCCCATTATCAAGAATCCCATGTGTGTGCCCAAACCCATCATTTACCTCAAAGTGAGTGTTGGATGTTCTGGTCCTTACAAATCAAAATTAAAATACTTTGGAAATAGCAGAACTCCAATACAATTAGACTTTATCCTTCGACGCTGCTGGTCTCCAATCAGTTATTTATAGAGGAAAGGATTAGAATTTTAAATCTGCAGCCTGTTATGTTAAGATAAACTGCCTTCTTTTACTTTTTGCTGCATATTAAAGAAACACGGGATGAAATGTTGGCTGAAGTTTGAGTAATAAGCTCTTATGCTAGTGGGAATCAAATGATAATTATATACCAAGATTTTATAAATCTATCAATTGCAATTATCGGAAATTCAGACTGGAATGTCTTCAGGATTGTCCAAATTTGCAGTAACAGCCCTTCTCAGTCCAAAGGCATTGTCCATTCTTAACAATGCTGTAAGTAAAGGCGTGGCATCCTATCCAATATCCCCCCCTCTACCAACAAGACCAAAAGCAGACCTATTGTTCATTCATCCTGGTTTTTCAATCTGTACAAACTGAGAGTGTTGTCATTTGCTGACATAACAACATGGATTGAATATTTGAGAATATCAGTTTAGTGTCATTTTCAGGGAATTTCGTGCAGGATTCCCCTGCTTTTGTTATCATGTAGACATGGCACCCCACTGGCACTATTGTGTCCCCTGATCAGTGGTGGAAGTACTCACCACTGTCAGTATTCTTCTAGGATTCATGCCACTCATGCCATGTTTAAGGCCCAACTATGCACCAGATTAATCACTGTGAGCCACCAATAGCCCAACATGGTCGCTGGAGGGAGGCAATGGTCTGGTGGTGTTATCACTAGACTATTAATCTAGAGATTCAGGTGGTGTTCTGGGGGCCTGGGTTTGATCCCACCACAGCCGATGATAGAATTTGAATTCGGTGGAAATCTGGGATGGAGACAGTAATCTGAGGATGAACATGAAACAGTTGGCAATTGTTGGGAAAAACATGCCTGGTTCACTATTGTCCTTACCTGGTCTGGCCTTCATCTGTCTCTGGAGCCATAGCAATGTGGTTGACTCTTTATCACAATCTCGGTAATTAGGGAGAGGCGATATTTTCTGGCCTAGCCAGTGATTCACACATCCAATGAATGTAAAAAAAAACAAAAAGACGAACTACTGAGGACACATAGTTGATACTAACAGTACCCTACTATAAAAAGAAACTCACATTCATAACTAAGACAATAAAATGTGAGGCTGGATGAACACAGTAGGCCCAGTAGCATCTCAGGAGCACAAAAGCTGACGTTTCGGGCCTAGACTATATTGGCACTTTTATCATCACCTGTTTGATCGATTGTCAATGTAACTACAGCTATAAGAATCAAGCACAAAGATTGCCCGTCCGTAGCAGCATACCATATTAAAGCCCTATCTAATGGAGCGCTACTCTTTCCATAGCACCTAGTGTAGCGCAGCATCGTGTCAGTGCTCAATATGGGGACCTGAAGTGTTGGAAAACCCTTAAGCAGTTATCAAGATTAATGATTATTAAACAACAGGATAAGCAAAGACATAACAAAGAGAAAAGTTGTATTTTCTTTAGTATTGGTCAGGGGGTCCTTGTCTTTCAACCAACAACAAATTTACATTCAGTGAATGATCACTTCACCCAGGTCAGATCTTTTGGATGTGCATGTCAATTAAGTTCAGCCCAGTTTCTTATCCCTAATGCTTCAACCCTCTGTCAAGATGAAGGTGGTGGTCCTGCTCAATGTCCCCACCTTCATCGTCATCAGATTATTGCAGGGCCTCCCAGCCCTTCAGAGTCCATCACACCCCCTCTATACCTGCTGCTGTTGTGCGGAACATGGTATGCTAGAATTAAACAGCACACTCTGCATGGAGTTTACAGCAAGGTCTCCTCATACAGAAGGAAACCTTATCTTCAGGAGAGCTATCACCACCTCCATGATGGCTTTCATACAGGAATGGGCTGCATTGTATCTACTCCCAGTCAGAGGGTTGTGTAACGGGATCATCGGCCATGGTCAGAAGGGTAATTCTTGTCTCCAATAGCCATCTGTGTAAGACATCAGGCTGTTGAAATGAAGCAGAAATCTGAGACCTCTGAAGGTTATAGGGTTTTTGGTAGCTTCCAGCATACCTGGTGCAAATCTTTGTGTTCAACCAACTGCAGGCCCAAAACACAACATTCTAACTTGACCCACAGCTGGATAAATTGGGCCTGAAGAAAATTGGACAAACTAAATTAAACAACAGCCAGCAGGCATTGGCTACAGAGAACAGTAGAAACCAAGATCAAAGAGGTTACCAAGATTCAGGGGGATCCAGTTATGACCAGCCCGTGGGTTGAGTACTGGAGAACTTTCAATCAGACTTTCTGGCACCTTGACTTCCATCCAGTGCCTGAGAATGTGTACTTCACACTCCCTGATATAGCAACAGGGAAGGGTTTTGGCATGACCCTATTGGATGATTTGAACCCAGCTCATGGCCCTATTGACCAGAGGCCACAGAACATTCTGGAATGTCGGGGTGAGGTGGGGGTAAGACTTTCTGAAGACTTTCAGCGCAGGCACACAACAAGACTTGGAGCAGAAGACCATGTGGCAACCCAATAAGACCCAGGAGAAGATCTGCCCTGACCTATGAGATCCACCTCATGGAAGAGAGCCAACTCCATTTCGGAGAGGAAGGAGATTCAAAAGGCCCAGCTCAAACATGTGGGTCATTATGGATAATATCCTTTCCTAGATGGATAGACATAGATATAGTAAACATGTGAGAAATTTAGAGATAGAGAGTTTTAATAAGGAATATTTTGTTCATAAAATTAAGTTGAAATTCTGTGTCCCTTTGTCTGTCTCACCAACAAGAGCTTGGGTAAAGTGTTCTTCTTCCATCAACTGGTCAAAGTATCCAAAACATGGACAGCGCTTTGAAGATGGGGTGTTAATGGACAGATAGATTGCACATTGACCAAATGGAACCCTCTCCTATTGATGACATCAGCCACAGTATATGACCCTCTCAACATCATGTGTGTGCAGCCTATAGCACTCTGTACTGGGTCCGGGAGGAAGCCGGTTATTTTTGCAAAGCCTCCTGCCCGGCTATTGGAAAATGAGGTGAAGTAGTATGGTACACCACACACTGTATCGGTAACAGCCTTAATACATTTCTGGGGAAAGGTTCGGGAAGTTCCACACAAACCTCCCTGGAAGCAGCAAATCAGATGGAAATGTAACTGCCTGCTTTGTGTCTTTAATGATAATGGACAATCCCACTGGGCAGCACCTGTTGTCCCTTGAAGTGAGTAGCTTGTTTGGATCTTTTCAGGGGGCAGGCATGTTGCTGTGGGTCTTGGAGTCATTTCTAGGTCAGACCAGATAAGGATGGAAAATTTATTTCCCCAGACATGAATGAACCAGATGGTTCTTAATGACAATTGACGCTGGTTTCATGCTTGCCTATGGCTAGCTTTTAATTCCAGATTTTTAATTGAACTCAACTTTCACTATCTGACCTAGTGAGATGTGGACCCACGCCCAGGCTGTTAGCCTGGGTCGCTGGACTACTAGTCCAGTAATATCACCAAGATGCATCTTCCCACTAGCCTATGTGAAATAGGTTCAGAAGGGTGGCATACCATCACCAAGTCACTATTTGTTTACATGTGGAGAGCCCTCGACACCGATCATGCTGCTTCAGAGGCAGCACTCAGAGTGAACAGGATTTCTGACACCCTTGTCTTTTTTTTTCCTTTCTTTCTTCTCAGACAACTTTATTTGGTGTTTCCACTGCCTCAAAACAAAACAGCCATGTGTCCAGGGAACCAATGACAAACAGCTGAGGCAATACCTACATGAAGGAGAAAAGTGAAGTGGAGGGTAGGGATCAAATCAAAATAGAGTAGGCGGGGAAAATAAAGCTCTCCATTCTCCTGGAGTGCCCACCTCAACACCCCTCTTTATATCTGTCAGCCAGGGCTCCCTGATTGGACCAGATTAACAGGCCAAATCAGGAAACTGATATTCTACAGGGTTTACCTGGCTAACCTCTTTATAATCACTGCACAATGCAAAAAGTCTAGGCAGGACAGAAGGGCTATGAGGCTCTGCTTCTGAATTATGAGGCATTATACAAAAAAAGAAGCAGGAGGGAGATGTGAGGACTATCTGAGTAGGAGTAAAGTGAGTAAGCATTAACAGGGTAAGGTAAGAGCTCAGAGGTGTATCATGCTGTGATGCTGGAGCCAGATGCACAGTAACCTGGCAGCAGCATTGGCAATGAAAAGGATTAGTGATCTTCCAGAGTGCAGTGTTGAAATGGTGAGCTGGATTCTGTGTGGGTCAAAGATGTGCTACAATGATGCCGTTAAGTTGATGCCAACCTCTGTGAACAGTGTCTGCAGGTGATCAATGTCCAGGGAGGGTGTTCTAAGATGTTGGGGGTCACCTGGGTAAAGCAGACCCAGTGATTTAGTGTCCCTCCGCAGCCTGGGAAAATAGCAATGTGCAGATACCGGAGGTGAAAAGTTTATGCATGCAGGCAAGTCCCTCACAGCTCTCTAATGAGTCTTTTGGCTTGCTGCTAAAACTTCTGGTTTAAAATTGAACTTTGACTTATGTATATTGATTATCTCTTTGGCCTGAAACCACGGTAATTCCCCACCTGAGTCACCACTGTTCACATTTTACACAAACTGGGAAAATTCCACCTTTTATGTTAAAATAATATACTGAAGTGAAATGTTGAGGATGTGACATAATGGTAAAGCAATGCAAGTATTTTCTTGGACTTGCCACAGCACAACCACACACACACACACACGCACACACTCTCTCTCACACACACACACACACACACACACACACACACACACACACACACACACACACCTGTAGCAATCCCTTTCTGGCAAAGGAAGTCTTTAATTAGCCTATTTACTTGCCCAGCTCGTAAACTGCAAAGTGAGGGCCATTCTGTTATCTGTGCCAGTCAGGCTGTCCGTAAACGGCACCTCAAAACCATCAAAGCTCACAAAAATTAATCTTTTAGTTGAAAAAATATGTTCTCGCTTGTGATGTGACCACCACAGGCCAGGCCAGCATTTGTTACTATACCTAATTGCCCTTAAACTGGCTGGCTTGGCCATTTCCGTGGACAATTAGGAGTCAATCACATGCTCTGGGGGCTGGACTCACATGTAAGCCAGGCCAGGTAAGGACGACAGATTTCCTTCCCTGATCCTTTTGCTGCCATTGTGTGATCGTAGGAAGGCCGATTTGGAAAAAAAAAATTTCATGAGATTTTATTTAATTCTACTGGAGCAATGAAAACTGGGGTATGTGGTAATGGTTCCAAATGAGTTGTGATCTTACCATGGTGAGCTTCACTCATTCCCGTGATGTCAGACACAGTGTGTGGCTGGAAACAAGGAGTTCTACTCTAGCTTTCAGAGGGAGCAGATACATCTGTCCAAGCTGGCTAACGTCTTAGGAATCACGTTTGACCCAAATCAGTTGAACTTATAGCCACCATACAACAAACTTTCTTACTATGTAAAGACAATTGATATTCTGCAACGCTGTATGTGCAAACTCTAATCACTAGGGAGGCTCACCACAATTTGATTAGGGATAGTTAGCAAGGTTTTGTGAAAGGAAAATCACATCTCACAAACTTGATTGAGCTTTTTGAGGAAGTTACCGAAAAGATTGATGATGGCAGAGCCGTAGATGTTGTTATTTGGATTTTCATGAAGCCTTCAACATGGTTCTGCATGATAGGCTGATTAGTAAAGTTAGGTTACTTGGGATTCAGGGTGAGCTTGCCAGCTGGATGCATAAGTGGCTTAAGGGCAGGAGACAGAGAGTAATGGTGGAGGGTTGTTTTTCGGACTGGAGACCCGAGGCCAGTGGTGTTCCACAGGGATCGGTTATGGGTCTTTTGTTTGTCATTTATATAAATGATTTGGATGAGAATATGGAAGACACAGTTATTAAGTTTGCAGATGCCACCAAAATTGGATCTGGATAAATGCGAAGTATTGCATTTTGGTACAACAACGAGTGTAGGATTTATACAATTAATGGTAGGGCCTTGGGTAGTGTTGTAGGACAGAGGGACCTGGGGTTCAAGTCCATGATTCTTTGAAGTTTGCGCCAAATATAGACAGGATGGCTAAAAAGGCATTTGGCATGCTTTCCTTCATAGCTCAGTCCTTTGAGTACAGGAGTTGGGAAGTCATGTTAAGGTTGTGAGGCCTGTTCTGGAGCATTGTGTCCAGGTCACCCAGTTATGGCAAGGATATTAATAAGCTGGATGGGGTTCAGAAGAGATTTACCAGGATTTTGCTGGGTATGGAAGGCTTGAGTTATAAAGAGAGGCTAGTTAGACTGGGATTTTTTTCACTGGAGCACAGGACGTTGAGGCATTACCTGATAGAAGTTTATAAAATAAGGAGAGGTACAGATAAAGTTAATGGTAGATGTCTTTTCACTAGGACAGGGGATTCCAAGACTAGGGGGCACATTTTTAAGGTGAGGGGAAACAGATTTTAAAAAAGACATGAGGGGCATTTTTTTTTACACAGAAGGTGGTTTTGCATGTAGAATGAACGTCCTGAGGAAGTGGTGGGTGTGGGTACAATTACAATGCTTAAAAGACATTTGGGCAGGTACATGAATAGGAAAGGTTTGGAGGGATTTGGGCCAGGAGCAGGCAGGTGGGATTAGCTGAGTTTGGGATTGTGTTCAGCATGGGCTGGTTGGACTGAAAGATCTGTTTCCATGCTTGATGACTCTATGACAAAACAAAGGTAAAGGAGGATCGAGGTCAATGAACCGCCTCAAACAGGGACACCTTGATCTCAGATTATCACTCAGGTTGTAAATAGACAAGAAATTTGCCATAAACCCTCACAGTTAAGAATCTGTTGCCTCCTACTCTTATCTTTGCCTGCCTAACCTCAATACACTAATCATTAGCTTTGGTCCCAACAGTTCTATTAATCAGCAATGATAGAAAGTGAATGCAATCCATCTCTGCGCATTAATTCTCTTTAAATTCCCTTTACAACAGTTACAATTCGCAAGACTTAAATACAAAAGAAAGGATGTGCAATTAACTGCCTTCTTTCACAACCTCATGACATCCCAAAGCACTTTGTTATAATGGAGGAATATAAAAAAAGAATTTGTGTTACTAAATCATCCAAAAATATCCTCATATGTTTCCATGTTACTCCACGGCGAATTGATGAATTTTTAATCATGTTTATGGACATAAGTCGCACCCACCAATGTGGTTTAAATGAAGCCTATCATTCCCAGTTGTAAGAAAGCAGTCAAACAGAATTCACTTAACACTCTACTGTTATTTTTTTTACATGAGTTTAATTTCTCCGGAGGTGCCCATCATTTGAGTCCATTTTAATGAAAGTTTTTTTTATTGCATCTATGTTCAGGGCTGTCAAGTTTGTTTTATTAGTGTCAAAGCAAGCTGCGATCAAACTATTCTCCACATTGATGGTTAACTCAGTGATACAAAGGTTATGAACCGTAATCAGAACACAACCCAACAACAATAATTACCAGGATATAAATGAGGTAAGTTCTGGCACAAAGGTAAGATGAGGTATTTCTCCAGACTACACAAGCCCTTCGCTCCATGAGCATAAAACATCTGGTTTCAGGGAGACAATCAGTAGGGTTGGTTGGGATTTTTAATTCCAGTATTGAAAAAGAGAGAACGAGAGAGAGACAAAGAGACTGAGACAGAGGGACAGACAGTCAGACAGACAGAGGCAAAGAGAGAGAGGGACAGAGAGAGACACACTGAAAAAGAGACAGATGTAGATTTATAATTCTGAGAGAGGAAAAGACAGAGAAGCAAACAGACAGAAAGATGCAGAGAGAATGAAAGACAGAAATTTGTAATTCTGGGAGAGGGAGAGACAGAGAAAGAGAGAGGGAGAAAGATAAGTTATCCTTTACTTTTTGAAAGGAACCCCCCCCCCCCCCCCACCACCACCAACACCACTCCCGACCCATGATTCTGAAGTCGTCATGGGCTCTGGGAGATGTGGTGATTAACAGGCAATAGGCTCCCAATGTTTATCAAACCATCCAACGCCCACGCCCACGACCACCATGTTAGCCTGGAAATGCTGCCATCTGTCCACGTTGCAGACTTTCCAGTTCGGTTTGGTCTAACACAGGAGCAGGCCTCAGGTCCCACAATTAACAATCGCGACTGCTCCCCCACCTTTATGGATTGGCTGACCAATGG
Source organism: Stegostoma tigrinum (assembly GCF_030684315.1). Lineage (NCBI taxonomy): Eukaryota > Metazoa > Chordata > Chondrichthyes > Orectolobiformes > Stegostomatidae > Stegostoma > Stegostoma tigrinum. The sequence continues at coordinate 44,754,895 of NC_081376.1, read as the reverse complement.
GAAATGACAACTGATCATTCTAACCCCACTGAAGACGGCTCGGGATCGGGATAGTGGCGCAGAACTGGCATCAGGATCAGAGCTGCCAAGGTGCACATCATCTGCCAACCACTGATCCTGTACCCATCTTGATGCCTGATTTTGAATTTATTCACCAGTGAGGTAGCAGTTCTCAGCATGCTGCACATTGCAGCAGCGGCTATGCCTGCATGGTACTTCAGTGGCTGTTGGGACTGTGAAAGGTGCTTAGTAAGTGAAAGCCTCCCTTTGCTTTTCAAAGATCAGGTCGTTGGTGGGCACAAGATGACTTTTGCTACATTATCGGCATATGCCTGGCCTTAAAACCTGCGAACTTTGCTCGCTCGGCCCCAGGGAACACCTTATAAAACATCTCACTGAGGGGAACTGTTTCTCTTCAAGACCAAAACCACTTTCCAGGCCTGGATTACATTGGTAACTCCCGTAGTGAATGATGTGATGCTTTTGCTTCCGACAACACACCAGATTCAGATTGAACAATAACAAATTGAGAATCCCTGGCATTGGGAGTCTCTGCAACTCAATGTCTCACTGGATCTTGAGGTGGGAAGTGACATGACTCCTCACAACACAAGTAAGAAACCTTCCAAAAAGATGGATATTGTGCACGAGAGGCTAATCTTTCATGGGTCCAATAGGATTCCCACCAGCCTGACGGGTTACTGGAAGAGCTTCTGCGGAATTCTGATCCATTCCCAATGAAAATAGCCTATTTTTCAAACACAGCTCCTTTCTATAGGGTGGCATAGTGGCTCAGGAGCTAACAGCGCCAGAGATCCAGGTTCAATTCCAGCCTTGAGAGACGTTGGGGAGTTTGCATGTTCTCCCAGTGTCTGTGTGAGTTCCTGCTCTCGATCCAAAGATGTGCAGGTTAGGTGGGTCGGACATGCTAAATTGCCTGTGGTGTACAGGGATGTGTAGGTTAGGTGGGTTAGCCATAGGAAATACAGAGTTACATGGGTTGGGTAGGGTGGGATGTGTCTGAGTGGGATGGTCTTCAGACAATGTTGTGGACTCAATGGGATGAGTGGCCTGCTTCCACACCGTAGGAATTCTGCTCATATTTATGCTGCAAATGGATTATTACTTTGAATTACACCAAGGACGAGGCAATTATCTTGGATGGGATTATACTAAACAGCTATTATCACATTGACTGTGTGTTACACATCAGCTTCATACTAAACTGCATGGAAGTCCATAGTTTTGCACCACTCACAGTTCCTATCCAATTATCTCTCTGAGTGGCACCTCATTATTGTGTCTATAACGAGGAACTAAAAATAAAAATTTTGTTGCCAAAGGACCTCAGTCAAGAAACTTCAGCTGCTATTATGAAACTCATTAATTATGCAAATAATTAACTGTAGCGAGTGTGATTAAAGTTGGGCAAGATTTATTTTCCTATGTTATCTTACAGTATGTATATCACAAGCAATGGTCTTTTTATACATTGTGTTGCATCCACTGTAATTTTAAATCTTCATGATCTGGCAGTGTAACGCATTATGGTTTAATTGTTCTGGGTTTGATTATGGGTGCCCAAACTATGCTTACGGTGCCCGACTGGTTAAGCCTGAGTGAGGACCCTGAGCAAAGTAAAGAGTTAACAAAGAGGCTCTTAGAGGCCATGGTGGATTCTGTAAAACTCACAAATATACCTGCAGGACACTTGGGACCTCATCCCTGCACTGTTCGGAGAGATAGAAATATATGCAATAGGCAGCCTAACAGGGCTGGGACAAACAGGGGCAATGCGGCCCTGTTTCTCTTCCTTGTTAAGTCATCATTTACCGAGTCCACATAAATGTGGAGTTCTGAACAGTATAGGGGATAATGGGAACTGCAGATGCTGGAGAATCCGAGATAACAAAGTGTGGAGCTGGATGAACACAGCAGGCCAAGCAACATCTTAGGAGCACAAAAGCTGACGGTTCGGGTCTAGGCCTGAAATGTCAGCTTTTGTGCTCCTAAGATGCTGCTTGGTCTGTTGTGTTCATCCAGCTCCACAGTTTGTTACTCTGAACAGTATATCTGCATGCATCCACCTCACGATGTACCAGCTCCTCTTCAGTAATTATCAACAAGGGGTGAGCGAGAGCCAGGTGAAACCTGAACACCTAGCTGCCGTTTCATGTCTGTACCATGGGCCCTTCTCCTCCTCATTTCTCGCATGTCTCTTCCCCTCCTTCGGACTAAGAAAGGTTGCCGCCGAGTGGAATTCCTTTCTGATCCTCCCTTCAGAATTGTTGCTTCTCAATTAATTGTGTTACGTGAGCATTTATTGGTCCTTGAGAATGTGGTGAGAGAGGTGACTGGTGATAGTTTAACACGAGAGTCACAAAGCCTCAGGTGAGGAGTGAGGTCGAGAAGGTGAGATCTTCGCGATGACCTCAGCCAGCATTGGGGTTGAAATCTCAGTTAGCAGGACAGTTGGTTTGTAACATTAACACAAAACTACTGTCCATAATTGGTATTCCTCTTGCACAATTACTGAAAGTTATTAAATGTTTGTTCCTGCAATTGGTGAGGTCCTTCTATATTTCCAAATCTGAATCTGAAGCTGATTCTTACAAAGGAGAGGATTCGGGGCAAAGAGGTGCTAGGCACACACTTTGCACTGGTGCTGCACAGTCTTTAAACCACTTGGGCATCACCTAATGTCCCATATGAGAAGACGGTGCCTCGAGTCTGTCTTTGTGTTAACGTATCACAGAAATCCTTCTTTGCCATCCTTTGACCTCTCTTTGTGTTCCCCTACGTATAAAGAATGATATTGACCAGCTAATAACCGTAGCTTTTATAGGTATGTTAAACAGAAATACTTGAGTATAACAAATGTGGTCCATTACATATGGACTCAGGAGAATTAATAATGGAAACAAAACTGAGAAACAAAATGGTGACTTTGGGTGGAATTTTAACAGGCTTTAAGTGACATGGCTACAGTCATACACGCCGTAGAATTTCATGAATTATTCAGTGACGTCCATCTTGACATTGAGATAATCTCGTCGCGTCTTATTCCCTTTTCTCAAACAGCATGGTAAGGTTTTTGTTCGACAGTGGTGAATTCCCAGGTGATGTTTATTGTTTGGTAAACACATGTTAGCAGCCAATCTCGTCAAGCGTTGTGATATTTCTAACTTGCCACACAAAATAGCTACCAGAAACATGGAAATCGAAGCAGATTCTTGGCGGGTTCAACCCATCCCTTGGTCCTAAAGTCCCCCATGTTGGACACCAAGTACCAATGTTTCAGGGCACACTCCTTGACACATTCACAGACATTGGCATCCAACGTGTGCCAGCCTCTGCGTACTGCAAACATCTCCGATCGACTTCCAACAGACTAATGCACTTCAACGATGCACCTCGGGCTGGACAAGCAACTCTCAACGTAACACTGCAACAAGGACGCTGTGTGCTTAGAGGCGCACATCTGAATCATGGACTGGTGTAGGTTGTATCTCCAGGGTCTTTGTTCACTGTCCCATAACAGCCACTAACTCTGAGCTGACCTGAATGGTATCAGCATCTCTCCTTTGCATTGCTTTCTCCATCAGAGATATCAGTCTCATATTATCATACATCTTGCCATGTGATGCAGTGCTGACACAAAGCCAGGGGGCTTGCCATAGTTGCATTCAAGACAAGGTAACCTTCATTCTAGTGTGTCCCAGCACAGTTAGTCAAGAGCAGCCTCTGATATGAGTCTAGCTCAGCTCAGGGCATTCAGAGTCAGGACACCCAGCTCATAAGAGGTCAGGAGACAAATGTCAGGTAGCCCAGTGCCCCAACCTAATGCTTCATACCCTATTTGGTGCTGTTTTGCTCCAGGAATGAGAAAAATGGGCAGGGATTAAGAGAGATGAAGTGGGTGGCACAGTCGCTATTGGAGGCAAGTGAGAGTGAGTAGGCAATAGGGGAGGCATGCAGGGTTGGTTATGTCAGGGGTTGGGGCTGGTGACAGTGAGGGGGGAGATGTTATGGGCAGTAGTGACGGTGGAAGAGTTTAAACCTTGGTGAGACGTGGATACAGTGGTGCAGAGAGAGTGAGTGTGAAACAACAGAAGGAATATTGTGACTGTTTCATTGAGGAAGACTCAGGGTCTAGAGCTCTAATTAGGTCAGGATATGAGGGGTTGAATTAAATTAGTGAGAAGGTGGTAAAGGATGGGGTTGGAAGCTAATAAGTCACAGGGATCTGATAGTCTACATGCATGAGCATTCAAGGGGGTGGCTGTAGAGTTTGTTTATGCATTGGTGATCATCTCCAAATAGTCTATAGATTCTAGAATGATTTCTGTAGATTGGAAGGTAGCAAATGTCACACCATGGTTTAAGAAGGAGAGATGGAACTGGGAACCACAGGCTTGTTCGCCTGAGATCAGAAGTCAGGAAAATTCTAGAATCCAGAATAAAAGTTGGAATAAATAGACACTTAAATAATAATAGCCTGATTGAGTATAGCTAACATGGATTTGCAAATGGGAAATCATGCTTGATGAACTTGTTGGTATCTTTTAAAAATGTTACTAACAACATTGATAAAGGAGAGTTGATGGATATAGTATATTTAGATATTTAGGAGGCTTTTGATAAAGAGTCCCCCACAGGAGGCTGGTTTGAAAAATTAAAGCACATGAGGTAGAAGAGAATGCGTATTGGCATGAAGTAATGCTTGGTTAACAAACAGGAAACTTGACAGTGTTGAAAGGGAAAGGTTGTTTCCCTTTGTGGGAAGGTCTAGGACCAGAGTGCACCATCTCAGAATCAGAGGTTAGCTGTTTAAGGCAAAGATGAGGACGATTTTTTCTCTCTCAGCATGTAGTGAATTGCTTTACTACAGACACCTACAGACTAGGCTGTTTTGTGTATTGAAAGCTATTTTTAATCGATAAGGAAATCAATGAGGAAAAGCCATGATCTCATTGAAATGCAGAGAAGCTTTGATGGGCTGAATGACCTATTTCTGTTCTTATATCTTACGCTCTTATGGCCGAGAAAATAAAGCATAGGAATGAATGGGCTATTCTTGCTTTGGACTAATGGAGTACTGCGAAGGTCAGTATTTGGTCCCAGCTGTTCACAAACTGTATCAATGATTTGGAGGTGGGAACTGAACGTTATATTTCTAAATTTGCAAATGATGCAAAGCCAAGAATAGATGTATGCCATTAGAAAGATTTAAAGTGGGTTTAGAAGGATTTAAACATAGTCTGTGAATGGGCAAGAACATGGCAGATGGAAAATACTGGGGCAAAACGTGAAGCTATCCACTTTGGTAGGATCAACAGATGTGCAGAGTATTTCATAACGTAGAACATAGAACATTACAGCACAGTACAGGCCCTTTGGCCCTCGATGTTGTGCCGACCTGTCATACCGATCTGAAGCACATCTAACCTACACTATTCCATGTACATCCATATGCTTATCCAATGACAACTTAAATGTACCTAAAGTTGGCGAATCTACTATTGTTGCAGGCAAAGCATTCCATTCCCTTACTACTCTCTGAGTAAAGAAACCACCTCTGACATCTGTCCTATATCTTTCACCCCTCAATTTAAAGCTAATGGTAAGAGGTTGGAAAGTGTAGATGTACAAAGGGACCCAGGTGTCCTTATCAATTAGTCAATGAAGGTTAACATGCAGGTGCATTAAGCTATCAGGAAGCTTAATAGGATGTTAGCCTATATCACAAGAAGATTTAAGGACATGAGCAACAAAGTTTTGCTTAATTGTAAAGGAGCTTGGTTAGAAAGCACCTGAAGTACTGTGTTCAATTTTGGCCTCCTTACCTCAGGAAGGATATTATTGCCAGAAGGGAGAACAACAAAGGTTTACCAGACTTGTTCCTGGGTTAGCAGGACTCTCCCATGAAGAGAAACTGGGCAAACTTGGCTTGTATTATCTACAGTTTCAATGCAATGTCATTGCAACTTTGAAAACACTTAAAAGGATAGGCACGGTAGATGCCGCTAAGATACTTCCCTTGGTAGGTGAGTCTAGAACCCGGGAGGACAATTTAAAATAAGAGGTTTGTCACTTAGGTTTGAGATGAGGAGTAATTATTTTTGCTCAGAGAGTAGGAGCACAATTGAAAATAAGAGGTTTGCCACTTAGGTTCGAGATGAGGAATAAGTATTTTTGCTCAGAAAGTGAGACTTGTGGAATTCCCTGTCACAGAAGGCTGTAGAAGCTCAATCTTGGAGTTTGTTTCAGCTGTATATGAGTTTCTGATTACCAATGGCATACAGAGTTATGGGGATGGCTAATATAAGAGCCATTGAAATGTTTCATTAGTCATGGCCATCTTGAATGGTGAGTAGGCTCAATGGGCTGAATGGCCTGTTGCTGATCCAATGTTTGTATTAGTGGTTACTGAGTGGTTAATTTCCGCTGTTACTGTGTCATTTACCTAATTCTGGGACTATACCACATTCCTTAGCAGCCATTTTTTTTCACTAGAAGACCCAAGTGAAAGTTACACATATTTGTCAATAGTTGATAGCTCTTCACCCTGGTTTCAGCAATATGTTTATTCAATTACAATTCACAATATAGAAGATCTATTTTCTTAACAAGATAATCTGGCTAAATTAACCATTATTGTTTTCTAACACTGCATACTAATGACTTGTTTTAAAATGACCATTACTTTCCAATGAAAACTAAAACATTTTTCGCACTCATTTGTAATAAAATTTGCAATATTCATCAGAGCAACAGGGGAGTCATTACATTATTTACCCCGAGGAGATTAATCTTATTATCAGTTTGACTCAGCACCGTAATTATTGGATATGTGTTTTCATTTCAACAAATTATTGATGAAAACACTATCACACTATACTGGCTAATAAATATTGTATGAAAGAAACAAGATTATTAGCTTCATTAAAATCATTTTGGGACTGTACACTCCGTTAAATTACTTTTCTTCTTCCACTTGATACCCATTCTTTATGGAAGGAAGCACGTAACACACGATGGAAAAGGAGATAGTAAGAACTGCCGATGCTGGAGTCAGAGACAATACAGCATGGAGCAGGAGGAACACAGCAGGCCAGGCAGCATGAGAGGAGCAGGAAAGCTGATGTTTCAGTTTGGAACATTCAAAAGGAGCCTGTTTTTGTTTAATGCACAGAAGCTACTCCAACACAATTGGAAGAGTCAATCTGTGTGCTCTCCTTTTCTGTAAGGTGCTGTCTGGACTTTGTTCGTAAACTCTTGATTCATACCTCCTATTGGCACAATCTGTCACCACAAATCTGAATGGGCGATGCAGTTAGAGAGAAAAGGCACCACTTCATAGACAATTCGTAAAACAAATAAACTATGAGACTGCCTAATTCCCCTACTTTATAAAACTCAGATACAATATGTAAATGATTGAGAATCATAGAATCGCTACAGTGTGGAAGCAGGCCATTCGACCCATCAAGTGACACTCACCCTCTGAAGAGCATTCCACCAAGAACAACTCTACCTCCACCTTATCCCTGCACCTACACTTCCTATGGCTAACCCACCGAGCCTGCACATCCCTGGACACTATGGGCAATTTAGCATAGCCTATCCACCAAGCCTGCATTTGTTTGCACTGTGGAAGGAAAACACAGCACCCCAAGGGAACCCACACAGTCACCGGAGGCTATAATTGAACATGGGTCCCTGTGCTCTGAGGCAGTGGTGATAACCACTGAGTCACTGTGCTGCCTAACAAAGTAATCCACTCAGTCTGACAACATGTGATCTATGGGCTTTAATGCAAAATACCAATCATAATCTGTTCATTTTTATCCTGCAAATTTCTCATTTTGTAATGTGCTGTAATTATTTTTATACTGAAAGGCTCATCATTGTTCAATCCATTTATTATTTTAAGCTTTCTACTTATTTTAATGATAGTCTGAAACCATGCTTCGAATTCTAATTACCTTTGTTTTATATCATCACAACAACCTGGCACCTACCACAATGATATTTTAATAAACCATGAGCCATCTTTCTATATTCTACATGGTTTTGCACTCTTTACAAATATATGCCTTGACCCCAGCCCTCCCACCCCAGTATTTTTTTCACATAATCTTTCTGCACGGTCTATATTCCAATTCGAAGCTGCCATAAATGATCACGGTGACGCTTTCTTGGGAGATTGACGAATGCAATATTTAAAGGGGTATTTTATTACCAACAAACACGCTCTCCCACTCCCAACCCCTTCAACTAGGGTGGGTTTTGACTAATTTCCCACCTCTTCGAGTAGATCACATAGCTTTGAGCTGGGATGGAGAAGGTGTGTGTTGTGAAACAAGAGGTGCCATAACTTTGTGGCTGAGACTGGATGGGTTAGAAAATCCCTTCATGTCTGCCATTGTTTCCATTCTCGTAAAGAGTATTTATGCCTTGATCTGATATGCACTGCGCAGGTGAAATTTAATGGGAACCTCTAAAGTGGGTTTGGGTTTGGGGATTGGAGATTTTATTCACTTAGGTGATGCCGAAAGTGTCCCTATTTCCTGCCTGTCACTAGTTGTCTTTGCGAAGGTGGTGCTAAGCTTCATTCTTGAACCACTACAGTTCATGTGCTGTGTGTAGATCCATAATATCCTTAGGGAGAAAATAACTTAAATAATTAGGAGACTATAACACAACACTACCAATATAATAATCTCTATTTTTAATCTGATTTCTAACCATATTGACCGTTTATAAACATTTTTAAAAAATTTCTATACACATACGGTGCTCTCTTACTATGTCCAACAGTAAATATTGCTATTCCTCCTCCGTCCTCTTTTTATCATTCGTAAAAATATTATGATGCAATATACTGTTTTTTAATTATTCCAAATCTACTGCTTAGGAAGAAATTTTACTCTTTTGTGACATAGTTTGGTATTGGGCCCAAAATAGGTCACTACTTGTGCTCAAAGATAGGTAGGCCCAGCAGGTCTCCATCTCCCAGAAACCCTACTTAAAAGCCACCTGGATAGCACTTACTTTCCTGCACGCCAGGAGCATCCCTTAACCTCTGACCTTCAGCCCGAATGCATCCTTGGAGATATCTGATGCCAGAGAGAAAGTGCCCATTTGCTTTAGCAACACCTTCTTCATCGATCTCTTGCAGGCTGTAGGAGAGCGAGGAGATTTACTGTTTTGCAGGACGACAACTAGAAGTCATCCTGACTCATGAGGGGAGCCTGGGCTGAGGCTCAGGCAGAAGCCAGTGCCCATGGGAGGGCCACGAGAACCTAGCTCCAGTGTCATGAGAAGGTGAATGGTCTGTTGCGTTCTACCAGGGCAGGTTCCACTCAATGCTAACTCACAGGGACATGAAGCATTGTAAGGTTGTAGGAAAGTCTGAAGGGAAAAACGGGGTGGGGTGGATGGCTCCCATTATCGTCAAGAAACCATAGAATTCTGTCAGCGAAGGAGAAAGCCAGCTCTCCTGATCAGAAGCTTTTAAACTCCTCTTCTCACCATTCCTGGCATTTTACCAATGGCAGTAATCTCTGGTAATTCCCCTCCAAGCTCGGGACTTTGTAGGCTATGTGGAAATGGCTTTCCCAATGCTAATTCATCTCATCTTTCATGAAGTAGCTTAAATGGTTAGGCTGTGGACATCATCCTTTGGAACTCCTGCAGTGATGTCCTGGAGCTGAGATGACCACATGTCCACAACCAACTATTTTTGTATCAGGAATGACTCCAACCAGAGAAGTTTCCCCTAAATCCCAGTGATTCCAATTTTGCCAGGCCTGTTTGCTGCTACACTCAACTCAAATACAGCTTTGGTGTCAAGGGCTGTCGCTGTCATTTCACATCGAGAATTATACTCTTTTGTCATTTTGAACCAAGGCTGTAATGAGATCAAGAGCTGAGTGGCCCTGGCAGAACTCAAACTCGGCTTCAGTGAGCCGGGCATTGCTGAGCAGGTGCTGCTCAATAGCACATTGCTAACGCTTTCCAACACATCCCTGAAAATTATCCTAACCAAAGAGTGATTCAGAGGAAATTTCAGAAAGCTGACAGAATCGAATTATAAAGGCTTATGGTACGATTACTTCCTAATGTTTTCTGAATGCGAACTCTATGACCTGCAGAAGGATAAGGTCGCTGTGTGGATCTAAATTACTCCTTAACCAAAGAATCAACAAAAGAATGAACTTAGCTGTTTTGCTACTAGAGAAAAACCAATGTGACAGACTTCTTTTCAGAATTGGAACATAATGATTTGGACAAGATGACACAGAGAAATTACTACTTTTCAGGGATTAAAAAAAATGAAAAAAATATGATTTAATAATGAGTTTTGCAGTGTGTTGAGATTTTGTCAAATTAAGAAAGAGTGAAGATGATTCCATAGAAGGCATCCTTTTGAAATTCAGTAGATTGTACACAGGACTGCAGAAATTGTATGCAGCTGTTCCTCTGTCAGTGCTGATGTTTAAGTTGTTAGACTGTGCCAAAGTGTCAAGTTAGGCAGATTACTAGCTTGGATGGAGTAAAGCTTGTGGATAAATACGCTGCAGGAACAAACGTCAGAGGTACTGAAAAAACATTCTTGCAAAGCTTTCCTTTCCAGCTGTGCCCGTGATACAAATGGAGCAATTGACCAGAAAATAGAAGATACATTGCTTTTCAGTTGGTGGGACTATCGAGATTCTGGTCAGCCAGCTTTTATGCACCTAACACTTTCTACCTTCTCCCTATCCTGACTACCATGCAGACCTAATCTGCTCTGGAGTTAAAATTAAGCCATCTGTCAATCATGTGTGAATGTGAACATATTACTGACAAGTTTTTGAGAAAGACAAGCTTTTGTACTTCGAATTGGAAGACCTGAGCTCTACCTTAGAAATCTCAGCCTCTCAACACTGGATGCTGGCTTGATTTTCATGGTATCAAACATTTTTTTTCTACCCTGCTACCTTTGATGAATTCATATTGAAGTTTAAAAATGCTGTCGGGTCTTTTTGAATTATAGGCTCAGTGTGTTCTACAGCGCGAGAGGCTGACCAGTGAAAATGGTCACTGATCATGCGTCGATCTTGACTGGGGAGTAGTGTAAAATAGTTCATTGTAAATCAGCAAACACTTGAATAACAACACCTGTTACATGGTAAGATAGTGCTGAAGTGATGATATCACTGGACTCATAACCTAAAGATGCTGGCCAATATTCCTGGGGATAATGGTTCAAATCCCACCAGGGCAGCTGGTAGAATTTAATTTTTTTGAATAACAAGGCCCTCGCAGTTACAGTAATCACAACCACAATAACTGATTGCTGTCAAAACTCATCTGGTTCACTCCAACCTTCCCTCCACCACAAGGTCAGAAGTGAGGATCTTTGATGAAGCCTGCACAATGTTCAGCACCATTCATAACCCCTCAGATGCTGAAGCAGTCCTTGCATAAATGTAGCAAAATCTGGACAAAATGCAGGCTTACAGTGATGGTGACAAACAACATTCATCCCATACAACTCCTTGGCAATGACTGTCTCCGACAACGGAGAATCCAACTATTGCCTCTTGAAATTCAATAGCATTCCATCACTGAATTCCTCACTGTCAATATCCTGGAGATTACAATTGACCAGAAATGCATAAATGCATTGGCTATAATAGCAGGTTAGGGGTTAAGAACATTGCAGCAAGTAACTCACCTCCTGTCACCCCGAAGTCTGTTAACTAATTAGAAGATCCATGTCAGGACCATGATGGAATACTCCCCACTTGTCTGGATGAGTGCAACTCCAATAACGCTCAAGACACTTGGCACCATATTCACAAGCATCCACTCCCTCCACCACTGACTCTTCTTAACCCACAGACACTTCCATCTAGAAGGACAAGGGCAGCAAGTGAATGGCGACACCAACCTCTGCAAATCACTCATCACCCTGGCTTGTAAACATATCCACCTTTACTTCAGTATGGCTGGATCAAAATCCCCCAATTCCTTCCCTAATGGTTTTGTCGATCTACCTATAGCCAATGGACTGCAGCATATCAAGAAGATAGCTCACCACCACCTTCTCAAGGGCAATGAGAGGCAGTCAACAAATGCTGGGCCAAGACAGTGACACCCACATCCCGTGAATGAATTAAAACAATTGTTCAATGTTGAATCCTTTACTTCCAAGCAGCTAGTCATTCTCTACTACGTTAAATAGCAGCATTTCAGTCCTGGTGAGATAGAAACTAGGCATAAAGTCATCTTGTGGTTCAATGATAATGGGAACTGCAGATGCTGGAGAATCCGAGATAACAAAGTGTGGAGCTGGATGAACACAGCAGGCAGCTTTTGTGCTCCTGGGATGCTGCTTGGCCTGCTGTGTTCATCCAGCTCCACACTTTGTTATTGTGGTTCAATGGCTTTATCCCTACCTCTGAAGCAGGAGGTTAGGTTCAAATCCCTCTCACTCTGGAGTTCTGTAACATTTCTCAACAGGTTGATTCAAAGCTGCCTAGGATCCAGGCACACTTTTCTAGTCAAAATTTAACTTTAGCTCAGACACCACAAATTCCCAATATATAAAATACACACTCAAACCAGTGCTCACCCAGTTGCTTTTTTGTTTTTATTGTGAGAGACCCCGTCAAGTATCCAATTATCCATTTAATTCTGTCCATTTATTGACAACCCCCACTGAATCACCCATTTTGCTCACCCTATTATTTCTTAAATTGCATCTCATCTTCACTGATTCTCTTGTTCCATCTGGTATCCCTGCCAGACCTGATTAGATCAACAGGCATGTTAACAAGAGGCCAGCAGATAGGATCATGTTGAAAATTGCTACACAGTAGTCTTATTCTTCATGGGTTGTAGGGATGATCAGCTTTTTGGCCATACTGAATTGCTCTTTGGAAGGCTGTGATTGGTAGCCATCTTGGAGACAACAGTAGAATGCAACAGATTGGTGGGTCACTTCCTGTTCTGTGTCAGGATGGGTTAACCCATTTTGCTCTTAGGGATGAATTTACAGGAATTTGTACCTTTAATGCATGCTATGATGTTGTTTGACTTCAAGGAGAGCTAGGAGGTGCTGGTGATCTCATGCCTCTCCTGCCCCTGTGTTGCTACACGATAGAGCTTTTGAATGTGGAGGAATTACCAAAGAAGCTTTACAAGTTGCTGCAGGATGTCCTGATGATGGTATGCATTGCTACTGCTCTCCATTGGTGTTGTGGAGAGTGAATGCTCAGACTGGTGGACGGCACATCAACCACGTGGACAGCTTTCTCCTGGATAGTGTCAACATCCTGAGAGTCGTTGGAGTTGCACTCATCCAGGCAAAATATTTTTTTGATTCATTTACAGGATGAGGGCATCTCTGGTTAGGCAGCATTTATTGCCCAGAGGGCAGTTCAGAGTCAACCACATTGCTGTGGGTGTGGAGTCACATGTAGGCCAGACCAGGTAAGGATGACAGGTTCCTTCCCCAAAGGGCATTAGTGAACCAGATGGGTTTTTACTCAACAATCAACAATGGATTCATGGTCATCATTAGATTCTTAATTCCAGATATTTTATTGAATTCAGATAACACCACCTGCTGTGGTGGGATTCAAACCTGGGTCCCCAGAACGTTATCTAAGTCTCTGGATTAACAGCCCAGCAATAATATCTCTAGGCCATTGCCTCCCCCACTATGAAGAGTATTCTGGCATACTCATGACTTACTTCTACAGATAGGGGATAAACATTGAGGAATTAGAAGGTAAGTTACTCACTGTAGAATTCCGAAGCACTGACCTATCCTTGTAAGAGGAGTATGTGACAGATCCAGTTCAGTGTCAGGTTAATGGGCTAATGAGGGGAATTCAACCACGCTCATGCCACTCCACTCCACAGGGAGATGGTTAGATTCTCTCCTATTGGAGATGGTCAATGCTTGCTGCTTGTGTGATGCAAGTGTTACTGATCATTTGTCCCACCCTTAGGCTGAATTGTTGCCCAGGTTTTGCACCATGTGGACACAATCTGCTTCATTATCTGAGGAGTCGTGAATGGTGCAATCACTAATGAGCATTCCCACTTCTGACCTCATGGTGGAGAGAAGGTTTTTGCTGAATCAGCTGAAGATAGCTGGTCTTAGGACATACTCTGAGGAACTCCTGGAGCTGAGATGAAAGGCCTCCAACAAACCTCAACCATTCTTTTTTGAGCTGGGTGTGACTCCAGCCAATGCAAACTTTTCCCTGTGATTCTTATTGACTTCAGCTTTGCTACTACTATTGAACTTGCTTGAAGGAAACATTTTAAAATGTTTCTAAATGAGATTGAAAGGGCCTGATTATTAAAAAAAGCCACTTGACCCAGGCTTCAGTGTAAAAGGGATGAAGAAATGACTACTAATTCCCCAGGTCTATGGCTAGGAAATCTAGATGGAGCCAACATTTGAGTGAAACAATAAATCAAATGAGTTTTCTGCAATAAAATATCTACTCAGATGGTGATTGTTTTTCAATGCTTTGATTAAGGGGAAGTATTGAAATGCAGGTATGTTTCTCAGAACGTCTTCTAAGTAAAGCAGCTCTATGAAGTTGTACGAAGCTCGTTGCATTTATGGAACAGAACTTGTTCCAACTACTAAAATACAAGACAGCTGGCAATGGAAGAAAACAACCACTAAAGGCTTTGCTTTTATACAGTCTGAATCCAGGGACCTTAAGAGAGATGTCCAATCTTGTGTACAGTTACAGTTGGCTGAACAGGTTGATAATCAGCCAACAAATCCTTTCCACACTCCCGTGACAAAGTGGAAGTGATAGTCAGCCATGCTGAATGCAGGATGATACCCCTCAAAGTATAAATCACTGGCCAAAGAATCATTCTCTATCTTAAGGAGACAGATGCAAGAGCACAGTATGTCACTTTCTGCACTGGCGTTTCAGGATGGGTTTAGGGATAGAGTTCTGGGATTCTGCACCATCCTTGATTCTCACTAAAATGTTTATTTAGTATTTAATTGACTGCTGCTTCTCATTGAATCCCAACAGTATGGGAACAGTCCCTTCGGCCCAACAAGTCCACACTGACCCTCAGAGTATCCCACCCAGACCCATCAGGTGATTTAGCATGACTAATCCATCTACCTTGCCCATCTTTGGACTGTGGGAGGAAACCAGAGTATCCAGAGGAAACACATGCAGACATGGGGAGAATGTGCAAACTCCACACAGACAGACACCTGAGGATGGAAGTGAACCCAGGTCCATGATGCAGTGAGGCAGCGGAGCTAACCGCTGAGCGACCGTGTCACCTGTCTCTTCCAGACATGCCCACCTTGAAGAAATTCTGCTCCTCTCTCTGACAGAATTTCGGTTCCAATCTTTACTCTTGTCCGCCCTCATCAATTTTATTATCACTCCTGGTGTTTGACCAGGTATTTGCTAAAGCTCAACTCCACAGCCACATCATATTCCTCAGCGACTGCCTCCAGCTCAGACTTACCCCATGAGGATCCCAACTCAAATTTTATCCTTCGTGCTATGAATCCACCCAGAATCATAGGTATCTCTGCAATGTTCAACGTTCCACAGACAGCTGTTCCCGCCGCATCCTGAGATCCACACTCAGTGCCATGCATTGTCATTTGTACAGTCTTGACCTCTCTTTCTGCAGTAGCAACACATCACGCTGGCTCCAGGATGTACCACCTGCCAGTTCCATTTCATCCTCCAGCTCATTCAGCATGCTGACAAGAAACTTTTTCTTCTCCTCTCGGGCATCGAGGCATACAAAGTTCTGGGGAACGGTTGCCCAACTCTGATTTCTTTCCGCAGATGCTGCCAGATCTGCTGAGCTTTTCCGGCAACTTCTGTGTTTGTTGATGCTTACCAAGAATGTTTTTGACTTCAGAGGATGTTGGGAGGTAATCGTCGATGGATATGACTGATTACACATGAACAGACCTGTTGGCTATATTTAATTAATACGCCCCTGCCGTTTATACTGCAAGCATTCTGATATCAAGACAACGTGGTGTGAAGATTCTACAATCAACTAGGCCCAACTACCTTGCTTGCACGCCCAGAGTGAACAGAAACCTACCAGCTTCCTACAGGCCCGATCTTCTTGACCTTGAGGAAACCCAAAACTGAGGCTGTTATTAGATTTCTGAATGGACCTCTCAAATTTTAAATTCAACGTTGATCTTGCTCTTTGTGTGCCTTCTCTGCAGCCGTAACATTGTATTCTTTGCTCAGTTCTATTTCCTTCATGTGCTTTGTATGCTATGGGCTGAAAAAACAAAACTTTTCACTGTACCTAGGTACAGGTGACAATTATAAATCAAATCAAATCAAAAGAGAAAGTCCTGCTGCATGTGTTAGCTAGTGTAATGAAGATATTTTTAAGAAGCAGAATGGTATTTTCATTCTCAATTTCTCTCCTGCTACAAGTTGGAGCTTGCACATCAGGATCTGTAAAGGTTTTCTCACAATCTATATTGTTCATTTTGATTGCAGGAAACCTACGACATTCGGTTCATCTCCAAGCCATTCTCCCCACCCTGACTTAGAAGCATAGCATCATTCCCTTCCTGTCGATCCAAATCTTGAAACTCCCTCCTTAACAGCATCATGGGTCTGCTTCGTCAACATGGGCTGCAACAGTTCAAGAAGGCAGCTCACCACTACTTTCTCATGGACAATTTGTGATGGCCAACTTATTGGCTCAGCCAGCAACGCCCTCATTCTTTGAATGATTTTTTTTCAAGTAAACTTTTTTTTAACTGAAGTTTCCATCTGAACTCAACTCTGGTCACTTTAATTGACTGTAAATTGTACAACTCTGCTTCCTTTCATCCCTTATTTTTGCTTTTATATCTTCAGGAAATTTCTGAACTCAGAGGTGACGGTGCTACCAACTAAGCCTTGACTGAAAATACTTTGCCACTGCTATGATCGGCAGAGTGATAACTGCTAATATAATCCTGTCTAATTCTAAGGGACCCCATTTGCATTGTGCCTTCAAATCCCATCATATTGCCTCCACATAAAATGAATGTGGTAACTTGACAGCTGATCGAATTTTAATTAAATTGGTAGATGAGAAATAGAATTGAAAGCCAGGCAGTAATGGTGCCCTGAGATGAGTGATAATTGTCCGGAGAGTCAATGGACTCACGGCATTATCACTGGACTGTTACTCCAGAGTCTGGGGACCCAGGTTCAAATCCTGCCATAGCAGATGGTGGAATTTGAATTCAATAAATATCTGCAATGAAGGGTCTAATGATGATTGCCAATTGTTGTGGGGGAATCTATGTGGTTCACTAATACCCTCTAGGAAAGGACATCTGCCATCCTTACATGGCCTGGCCTACATGTGACTCCGGACCCACAGCAATATGGTTGACTCTTAACTACCCTCTGGGCAATTAGGGATTGGCAATAAACGCTGCCCGCCAGTGACACCTGCATCCTATGAATGAATAAAGGGGGGGGATGGTGAATAAAAGCCCATCTGGTTCACTAATATCCTTCAAGGAAGGAAGTCTGCCATCTTTATCTGGTCTGCCCTACATGTGACTCCAGAGCCAGACCAATGAGGTTATCTTTGCTGCCTTCTGAAATGGTCCAGCAAGCTACTCAATTCGGGAGTAATTTCAGATGGGCTTTAAGCACTAGCCTTGCCAGCAATGCGCACATCCCACAGAAACACAAAACAAAACCCTTTCCTCTCTTATCAAATGTCATCTGACTTACCAATTAGGTGTTTCCAGCATTTTCAGAATTTATTGCATATTTATGTTGTAATTAGCAAGTCAGAGGCTGAGTGCTTCCAACATGTTTCACTCAGTTATCATTATCCTCATCAGTGCAATTTATGTTTGAAGCACTTGATAAGAAAAATATCTTTGTGACGAATAGACAGGGTGGTTAAGAAAGCATTTAGCACACTTGCTTTCATTGCTCAGATCCTTGAGTATAGGAGTTGGGAATGTCATGCTGAGGTTATACAGGATGTTAGTAAGGCTTCTTCTGAAGTACTGTGTGCAGTTCTGGTCACCGTGTTATAGGAAGGATCTTATTAAACTGAAGAGGGTTCAGAAAGATTTAGCAGGATCTTGCCAGGAACGGAGGGTTAGAGTTGCCGTAAAAGGCTGGACAGGCTGGGACTTTTTCCACCTTAGTGTCGGAGCTTGTGAGGTGGCCTTATTGAGGATTATAAAATAATGAGGGGGATAGGTAAGGTGAATAGCAAACATTTTTTCTCTAAAGTGGGAGTGTTCAAAACTAGGAGTAGTTTTTAAGGTGGTAGGAGAAAGATTTAGAATGGACATGAGGGACATCAGTTTTTACACAGAGAGTAGTTAGTGTGTGGGCTGGACTGCCAGAGGACGTATTGAATGCAGGTAAAGTTAGAATGTTTACAAGACATTTGGGTACATTTATGAATAGGGAAGGTTTGGAGGGATATGCGCCAAGTACAGGCAAGTGGGACTAATTTAGTTTGGAAGTTTGGTCACCCGGGACTAGTTGGACCGAAGGGTCAGTTTCCATGATGAGTGTCCCTATCTACATGCAAAATGTTTGCCTTGATGAGCAGCCAATAGAATGCTAAGAACATGAGAACATGAGCAGACCCTTCACCATCCTCAAGCCTCTTTTGTCATTCACTTAGCTAATGTCTCGTCTGTACTTTACCTCCATTTAGCTGCTTCAGTTTCATATCACTCAATAAAAATCTATCATTCTAAAGGTTTGAAGTTGTCAATTGATTCCAATTTCAACAACTTTTATTTTGAGGGAGAATCCTGCTACCTTTTGTGCTTCAAGCACCTCCTGGCTTCCTGTCTGAATGGCCTGGCTTGAGTTTTGACAGTGTGTCCCTTATTCTACCGCATTCCCCACCCGCCAGCAGAAATAACTTTGCCTCTCATCTTTTTAGATACTTGAATCATTTTCAACAAGGCAATTAAATCATCAATTAATTCCCTAGATAGTTCTTGAGGGAATACAAGCCCTGACTTGGGGCCCTGTTGTGACACAATGGTAAGGACGCTACCTCTGGCCCGAGAGGCCTGAATTCAAGTCCCACCTGCTCCAGAGGTATGTAATGACATCTCTGAAAGGGTTGGTTAGAAAAAAATAGGCAGTTTTAAAAAAAAATTTACAAGTCACGCCCGCACAGACTGCCTACATATTTGAAACAAGTGAGAAGGTCTTACTACATTTGCCTGGGCTGCAGTGCTGATACCTTGACATTTCTGAAGATCTGCTTGTATAATTCTTTGAAGATCCCACTTAATGACCTTAATGTCTGTTTGGGAAGATCAAAGGCCAGATAAGGTAGAAGCCCCAGGAGAATAGATGAATAGATAAGGAATGAAAAAGAGAAGGACTGAACACATGATTTTCCACCTCTTCATCCCCAGCACTCCTCCTCTAACAGGGTCATTTTCATTGGGCACCACCTCTTCACCTAAATGAAAAGACCAACAGGCTCTGTTTGCCTCAACAGGACTCAAAGAAATCCAAAAGGTTGGTCAAACATGATTTCTTTTTACAAAATCATATGACCTCTTCCTTAGCACCTTAAAATCATCCATAACTTTTTTTAAAAAGAGCTTCTAACACTTTCTTTTGCGAGGTATTAAGCTAATTAGCCAATAGTTTCCAGCTTTCTGCCTCCCTCTATTTTTTTGAATAAAGGAGTTATATTTGCAATCTTCCAACTAATAGAACCTTCACTGAGTTAAGGGTGGTTTGGAAAATTAAAATCAATGAATCAATATGCCTCACTGACCAAAAACAGAAATTGCCAAAAAAATTACAGGGAGGATGTTGTGAAACTTGAAAGGGCTCATAAAAGATTTACGAGGATGTTGCTGGGGTTGGAGGGTTTGAGCTGTAGGGAGACGCTGAGTAGGTTGTGGTTATTTTCCTTGGAATGTGAGATTCCAGACCCACAGCAACGTGGTTGACTCTTAAGCACCCTCTGGGCAATTAGGAATGGGCAATAGCTGCTGCGGAGCCAGCAATGCCCTCATCCCGTGAATGAATAAAAAAAGGTGAGAGGGGATAGATTTAGAAGGGACCTAAGGAGGAACTTTTTCATGCAGAGGGTGGTGCGTGTATGGAATGAGCTGTCAGAAGAAGTGGTGGAGGCTGGTATGATTACAGCATTTAAAAGGCATCTGGATGGGTATATGAATAGGAAGGGTTTAGAGGGCTATGGCCCAAATTCTGGCAAATGGGACAAGATTAACCTGGGATATCTGGTCGGCATGGATGAGTTGGACCAAAAGGTTTGTTTCCATGCTATACAGCTCTATGACTCTAAACTCAGCAGATTGGGTTAATCAGATAATAGGAGCTGCAGATGCTAGAGAATCTGAGTTAACAAGGTGTAGAGCTGGATGAACACAAGGGTCTCGGGCCAAAACATCAGCTTTCCTGCTCCTCTGATACTGCTTGACCCGCTGTGTACATCCAGCTCTACACCTTGTTATCTCAGATTGGGTTAATGTTTCTGACCCTTTCTCAGAATATGTTGCCAACTGGAAACCCAAAGATGAAATCCATCAGAAACTAGTGATTCAGTATGACGTCTCAAATCCTTGACAGTGAAGATAGCATGTAGGCAATGAGTGGGTGCTGGGGGGGTGGTGAGGTCTGTTCTTGTTTGATGCTCTTTCTCACAACTTCACCCAACTGCCAGAACTTGAAGATGGTCTATCATCCAAACTGCTTCCACACCCATGGGCTCTGAACTCATTCGCACAACAGTGGCACGATTCGCCTTTTTTCACTCATGTCACTCCACCCATCCCCCACCCCTCAGACAAGATCTAAACTTCCAGGGTACATTTTCCTGCCTTGGCTTTGCAGAGATAGAATAAGTCTTGACTGCACTCCCAACCCAGAGGTGAAAATTTAAGGCACTATGTGTGAATTGGGAAGATTACTTGAGCCTATATTGAATCCCACTCTGGCCCCTAGGAAGTTGATGTAGTGCTTGTGTTCATGTCACGTGGAAATAAGATAATGACTAACTAAAGTTGTCTCACTATGGCACACACACTTGCAATATACAGAGGAGTTTTGGGAAGATTTGTAGCTCAGGTTGAGGTTCTGGATGTGATTTTGCTCGCTGAGCTGAAAGGTTAGTTTTCAGATGTTTCGTCACCATTCTAGGCAACATCATCAGTGAGCCTCCGACGAAGCGCTGGTGTTATGTCCCGCTTTCTATTTATCTGGTTAGGTTTCCTTGGATTGGTGATGTCATTTCCTGCATTGGTGATGTCATTTCCTGTTCTTTTTCTCAGGGGATGGTAGATTGGCTCCAAATCAATGTGTTTGTTGATGGAGTTCCGGTTGGAATGCCATGCTTCTAGGAATTCTCATGCGTGTCTCTGTTTGGCTTGTCCTAGGATGGATGCGTTGTCCCAATCAAAGTGGTGTCCTTCCTCATCTGTATGTAAGGATACGAGTGATAGTGGGTCATGTCGTTTTGTGGCTAATTGATGTTCATGTATCCTGGTGGCTAGCTTTCTGCCTGTTTGCCCAATGTAGTGTTTGTCACAGTTCTTGCAAGGTATTTTGTAGATAACATTCGTTTTGCTTGTTGTCTGTATAGGGTCTTTTAAGTTCATTAGCTGCTGTTTTAGTGTGTTGGTGGGTTTGTGGGCTACCCTGATGCCAAGAGGTCCGAGTAGTCTGGCAGTCATTTCGGAAATGTCTTTGATGTAGGGGAGAGTGGTTAAGGTATCTGAGCCCGTTTTGTCTGTTTGTTTGGGTTTATTGCTGAGGAATCGGCGGACTGTGTTCAGAGGGTACCCATTCTTTTTGAATACGCTGTATAGGTGATTTTCCTCTGCTCTGCGTAGTTCCTCTGTGCTGCAGTGTGTGGTGGCCCGTTGGAATAATGTTCTAATGCAGCTTCGTTTGTGGGTGTTGACGCTGGTAGAGCGAACAGCCAATGGGGAACTTCAAACCAGCATCTACAGGAAAACAACACATACGGACCAAATACTGAACTACAGGAGCAACCATCCCGACACCCACAAACGAAGCTGCGTTAGAACATTATTCCAACGAGCCACCACACACTGCAGCACAGAGGAACTACGAACAGCAGAAGAAAATCACCTATACAGCGTATTCAAAAAGAATGGGTACCCTATGAACACAGTCCGCCGATTCCTCAGCAATAAACCCAAACAAACAGACAAAACGGGCTCAGAAACCATAACCACTCTCCCCTACATCAAAGACATTTCCAAAATGACTGCCAGACTACTCGGACCCCTTGGCATCAGGGTAGCCCACAAACCCACCAACACACTAAAACAGCAGCTAATGAACTTAAAAGACCCTATACAGACAACAAGCAAAACGAACGTTATCTAGAAAATACCTTGCAAGAACTGTGACAAACACTACATTGGACAAACAGGCAGAAAGCTAGCCACCAGGATACATGAACATCAACTAGCCACAAAACGACATGACCCACTATCACTCATATCCTTACATACAGATGAGGAAGGACACCACTTTGATTGGGACAACACACCCATCCTAGGGCAAGCCAAACAGAGACACGCACGAGAATTCCTAGAAGCATGGCATTCCAACCAGAGCTCCATCAACAAACGCATTGATTTGGAGCCAATCTACCATCCCCCGAGAAAAAGAACAGGAAATGACATCACCAACACAGGAAATGACATCACCAACCCAAGGAAACCTAACCAGATAAATAGAAAGCGGGACATAACATCAGCGCTTCGTCGGAGGTTCACTGATGATGTTACCTAGAATGGTGACAAAATGTCTGAAAACTAACCTTCCAGCTCAGCGAGCAAACTCACATCCATATACAGAGGAATCCCTTTTCCAAATGTGCAATACCCATGTTCAACATTAAGAGCGATAATGTTGTTTAAGAGCCATCTCAAGAGCAGTGGGGAGTGGAGTGAATCTGGCCCTGCCAATGATGCCCATATTTTCATATCCTTGAAAAAAAAGAGGACCAGCTTCACGCCCTGGGCTCATGACCTTATGGGACAGATTGCCTGCCTGATACTCAACCCACCCACCGGAAATCAAATTGAGCCGATTCTGTATGGAAGCAGCAATACCCTCCTCCAGAGCATGGTTCAAGCTGTAAAGTTGAAAATTACCCCCGAACCTTTCCTCGAGGATAAACTCTGATTCAAATTTCTTTTAGCTATTACAGGTTTTTATTTTTCTTGCTGTTTGAAGCCAGGGATTTAGAATCTATCCTTCAAACGTTCTTTTTGATCTGCAATTTGATGATTAAGACAAAATTGCTGACTTCAGCAAGGAACTAATTTGCAAAGAATTACATTTTAAAAATGTGCTGTTAACTTTGCTCACACTGAGGACCTTCAAGAAAAGTTGGAAATATTTTTCCTTTGGGAAATTTGACAGCATGTGATCTATTGCTTGGCCTGATTGGATTCACTGAGACGCATATACTAAGGCTGTATCACTCTGCTGCCACAGCTAATCAACCATCACAAAATCAGTCTGAGTGAGATCTAAGTGATGGATAAAATTGCACCTACACTCTCACCTGCTATAATTTCAGTGTTCAAGCAATAGTTCTGGATTTTTTCTAATCTTCTCACAAGTTCAAACAAGGTAAAGGGTATTATTCAGAACTGGAATGGCTGTTTGAGAAATTAGGAAATTTCTGATCAGCTGCTATGGATATGTAATCAAAACAGCTTCCAACTATATTGCACTTTCAATATGGTGGTAGTCCTCACAAAGTTGAGGTTGCATCCCTAGAAAACACTACTTTAAATTAAATGACTTTAAGTGAATCATAATTTCCCATAGGAATAAATATTAAGATCAGATTTAGGTTCCTTCAGACATTTCATTTCCCAGAAAGGCTAACTGAATACTGTGCCATTAGTGTGCAGCATTATGCATGCTAAACTGAAATAACTTACCAAATGAAATAAATCACTGAATATAACCAAAACACTGACTACATGCAAATTAGATACCATTGACCAGTCTTTTAAGCACACTTGAAGTGCTGTGTACTGTTCTAATTGCCCTGTTACAGGAAGAATGTTATTAAATTGGTAAGGATGTGGAAAAGATTTACAAGGATGTTGCTGGCTCCAGAGGGCTTGAATTATAGGGAGAGGCCAGATAAGCTGGGAATTCTTTCCCTGGAGTGTAAGAGGTTGAGCGGTAACCTTATAGAGTTTATATAATCATGAGGGGGATAAGGTGAATAACAAAGGCCTTTCCCCCTAGGATAGGGGAACTCAAACCTAGAGGGCATAAGTTTAAGGTGAGGAGGGGAAAGATTTAATAGGGACCTGAGGGGCAACTTTTTCACACAGAGCGTGAAAGGAGAAATCGGAGGGGAGTGCTGGTGTAGCACGGTGGCTCTGTGGTTAGCACTGCAGCCTCACAGCACCAGGGACCTGGGTTCAATTCCAGCCTCAGGCAACTGTCTGTGTGGAGTTTGCACATTCTCCCTGTGTCTGTGTGGGTTTCCTCCAGGCGCTCCAGTTTCCTCCCACAGTCCAAAGATGTGCAGGCTAGGTGGATTGGTTGTGCTAATTTTTTTTTCTTTACTCAGAGAGTAGTAAGGGAATGGAACGCTTTGCCTGCAACGGTAGTAGATTCGCCAACTTTGGGTACATTTAAGTTGTCATTGGACAAGCATATGGACGTACATGGAATAGTGTAGGTTAGATGGGCTTGAGATCGGTATGACAGGTCGGCACAACATCGAGGGCCGAAGGGCCTGTACTGTGCTGTAATGTTCTATGTTCTAAATTGCCTGTAATGTTCAGGGGTATGTGGGTTATGAGGGGATGGGTCTGGGTGGGATGCTCCAAGGGTCAGTGCAAACTTGTTGGGCCAAAGGGTCTGTTCCCACACAGTAGGGATTCCATGAGGGTGTACTGATATGATACAAGCTGCCAGAAGTAGCAGATGCAGGTAAAGTTACAACATTTAAAATGTGTTTGGACAGGGACATGAATAGGAAAGGTTTCGAGGGATATAGGCCAAATGCTGGTGAATGGGACTTGTGTAGTTTGGGAATATGGATAGCTTGGACTATTGGGACCAAAGGGTCTGTTTCCATGCTCTATGACTTTGCAACATAGATTTTAATGGCTTCTGTCTTTCTTCTTATCTCTCTCACTCTGCCTTCTCCTCTCCATCCCTGTCCTTTCAAATGTGCATCTTTTACACTGCCCCTTCCCTCATTTCTGCCTCTATGTCAATTTTTCCAAGGTACTCCGCAGTAGTCTTGTCAAACAAAATTTATCACTGATGCATCCAAGGAGATGATAAAGGGTTAGAAGGAGAGAAGAGGACAAACGAAAGAAATGGATTCCAAGGAGTGTCTTACAGGAAGAGAGTGGTTGAGAAGCAGACAGATTTATGAATTTCAGAGCTTAGGACTGGTCTGTTGAAGACATAATTAAGTATGTGATTTCTATAAAGTAGCAAAGATCAAAGAAATGTAAAAAGTATTATCAGTATAACTACTGTTGACATCAACCACAGAAAAAAAGACCAAATGTTTGGTCAGAGATCTATGTTTTAGGGAGTGAGAAAGGCGAAGGTTTAGGGTTGAAATTCCAGAACATTGTGTCCATGCCCAGAAAACGTAGACACCACTGACTGGAGCAATTAAGATCAGAATGTTAAAATATGCTCAAAGAGGAGAAGTGCAGAAGTTTCATATGCCTGGAGGAATTTACAAAGATAGGAAAAATGAGGGCAGGGAGGGAATTGGGGGAAAAAAGAGGGATTTTAAGATTGAGTGATAGTTGAACAGGGTGTTAGCGTAATTTAACAAGCCCGGAGGTGCTGACTGAATGAGGCTTGTGGCAAGTCTCGCGAAATGCAGGAGAATTCAGGATGAGCAATTGTTTATGAATACTGGAAGATCAGAGGCCAAGCAGGTGACCACTGGCATAGGCATGTTTATAGGGAACTAAAGCATGGATGAGAGTTCCAACAACAGATGAACTGAGAGTCGGAATTTGGTTGGTTTTATAGAAGTGGGGCTAGGCAATCTTGGTGGTTGAGTGGATGTTTGGTCAGAAGGTCGCCTTGGGGTCAAACGCAACACCAAGATTGCAAACAGTCTGCAGTCAGCAGTGATGGAAACCAATTGTCAAGCAAGGATTTACAAGAGCCCAGGATCTAGGGATCTTGGAGGATTCCAGTGTCACTGAAGATCAAAAAAAATGGAGGAGACCAGCACATGAAATGATCTGAACACAAGGAAAAGAATTTTAAAGCTGCAGAGTGCACAAACCAGAAACCAATGTAATTCAGTGACACAGGAAATAAATAGATCTTGAGCAGTATCCTATCCCCTTTCCCCATTATGAGTGCTAAAGGATGGTGTGCTTGTTTTTGGAGAGGCGTTCTGACCGTTGAGCCCTGTGGAACTTCATCCCTGAGTTCCTGTCTACCTAATGCCTATACTACAAGTCAAGAAGGTACAAAAGAATTGCACAACACTGAGACTGCGGCCTGCTAATGAGGACATGAAAGATTCACTTGAAAGGTTTTCGTGCAATTGCAAAATGTCAATAAACAAAAACACCCAGTAACCTCCATGATATCAAGACTGGCTCCTCACTCATTTCATTTGATGCCTGTGGAACCGTCCTGTTGTGACTTGGCTTCTCCCTTTCTGTTGTAGGCTGGTTGTCAGGCATTTTGGTATGTTCAGGTACATGACAAAGTGCTACTTAAATATATGTTCTATGCTTTTCTACTTTTGAAAAACTGATTATTAGATTTGATCGTGAGACAATAAGAAAGAGGAGCAGAAGTACACCATACTGCCCTTGAGCATGCAATAAGGTCAAGGTTGATCTTGGTCATGACCTCACTGTTTGCCATTGTTCTCAACTTCCTCAAGGTTCAAAACAAAAGGCTAATCCCAGCTTTTCTCAGTAACTCATGTCCACACTCTCAAGGCAGAGCATTCCAAAGATTGACAGCCAGCTAACTACATTCTCTGTGCACAAACCTCTGGGTTCTACATTCAAAGAAGATCAGAAGTCATGCAGAGGAGGTTTGATAATGTGCTCGATGGGTCTCTCAGTAGCACCAGCTCTAAACCTTACAGAGAATGTTGTTCACAACTCTCTGAGGTAAGAAGTTCTGAATTATCTCTGCCTTAAATGATAAGCAGCGCATTCAGCCTCTACTCAATCAAGCCTTTTTGGAAATCTATGCTTCAAATAAATCATCTCACTGAGATGTACAGCACAGAAACAGGCCTTTTAGTCGAAATTGTCTGTGTTAACTAGATATCCCAAACTAATGTAGCCCCATTTGCCAGCATTTGGTCTGTATCTTCTGAACCCTAGTGAGTATAGAACCAGCCTGCTTAATTTCTCCTCATAAATAAGCACTTCCTCACCAGAATCCACACTTTGAACCTACATATACCTCCATTGCAGAATGCTCATAACCCCAAATCAGAGACTTTATACAATATTGTCCATCGATTTCAATCACAATTCATGGATAAGCACCAGTTAGATTAGATTCCCAACAGTGTGGAAACAGGACCTTCGGCCCAACAAGTTCACACCGCCCCTTGAAGCATCCCACCCAGACCCATTCCCCTATAACCCATACTACGGTCAATTTAGCATGGCCGATCCACCGATCCTGCCCATCTTTGGACTGTGGGAGGAAACCCATGCAGACACGGGGAGAATGTGTAAACTCTGCTCAGACAGTTGCCCGAGGCTGGAATTGAACCCGGGTCCCTGGTGCTGTGTTGCTGCAGTGCTAATCACTGAGCCATCGTGCGGCCCCAAGCTGACACCTCCAACTCATAGCAAGTGAAACATATGGTGAAGTCACGGTAAGCCCATTCTCACATTAGAGGGAGATGTCTAGTGATGAGTTTCATCTGAGGGTCACCATGCATCGATGAGCAGCAAGGCTGGAAAGCCAAAGCTTGCAAGGCAACCTCAGCTGGGTACAGGAATTGAACCCACACGACTGACATCACTAACCAGCTCTCCAGCCGATTTACCTCCATAGCAAGTACAGCTCAGGTTACTGCAGGCTCACAGACTGTAATGTTCCCATAGCTAGCTTAATGTGTCTATGCTTTCCCAAGGTGTAATTGTTAGCCTCAGAGACTATTGTAAGTACTTGGTTGTCCAGGAGTGCTGAATGTTTTCCAAGTTTCAGCATGTCTGTGTCACTAACCTTGAAGACAAGCTCGATTTTGAAGTACAAAGGTCTTTTCCTCTATATAAAGAGCTGCTGGTGAAACTTCAGTGAAGAAGTACATGTTGAGAAATTTCCACAGCCTAGCGATCACTGAATGTCAATAGAAACATCACCCGAGAAAATTCTCGAAATTAGACTTAACTTCTCACAACCAGTGTTCACTGTCCAATAGGAACAATGAAAATGTTTACTTATTC
Source organism: Stegostoma tigrinum (assembly GCF_030684315.1). Lineage (NCBI taxonomy): Eukaryota > Metazoa > Chordata > Chondrichthyes > Orectolobiformes > Stegostomatidae > Stegostoma > Stegostoma tigrinum. Next base: position 44,726,388 of record NC_081376.1, on the reverse strand, counting down.
TGGTCAGAGGTTTATCTGGACAAACTTGCCCTTGTGTAGCAAAGAAAATTGATGTCATCTCCCTCAAGAGGGAATTTGAAGAGCTGGTGGTTATTTTGTATGTTTTGTGTGATGGTGAACTCTTAGACAGGCTTCAAATGAAAGCCAAAAGAACTGCAGATGCTGTAAATTGGAATCAAAAATGAGAAGTTGCTGGAAAGGCTCAGCAGGTCTGGCCGCGTCTGAGGAAAGATATCAGAGTTAACGTTCTGAGGAAGGGTCACTGGACCCAAAAAGTTAACTTTCATTTCTCTTCGCAGCTGCTGCCAGACCAGCTGAGCCTTTCCAGCAACTTCTGTTTTTGTTTCAGACTTGAAATAAAATTTCTTAAAACAAACAGTGTATCTTTCTTCACACCAGAACAATCCTTTGTGCACATATCTCCGGGTTCATTGCACATTCAATGTTCAAAGTAAGTCAGAACTCATACAGAGGAAACTTGATAATGTGCCCGCTGAGTCTCACAGTAGCTCCAGCTGTAAAGCTTAGAGGGAATGTAACAGCTGTTAGAATATGCTTCAGGTATGTGACAGGCAAATTCCAAGGCAATAAGCCTGCTATGCAGATTGAAACAAAATCTCTCAGATGCTGGAAATTTGCAATAAAAACAAAGTGCTGGAGAAACTCAGCAGGTCTAGCAGCACCTGAGGAGAGAGAAACAGTTAACATTTTGGGTCCGATATGGAAGTCCATACAGTTTCGAAAAAGAGCCAAACTGAACTCAAAATGTTAACCCTCTCCCCAGATGTGGCCAGACCCATTGAGTTTCTCCAACACTTGCTGTTTTTATTTAACCAACCATGCCAGTTTGTTTATCTGTAACTGGTAGCTTCTGGGAGTATCAGCTGGTTACCAGTTCATCTTGTGTGATTCAGGAAGGAGTTGCTGAGGGTCATGCCTGAATTAACAGCCCCAAAAAAATCCTGTGTTGCTGTGCCCACTTTGCAACAAGTGCCAATGAACAGCCTGTCACTGCAGCTGGCACAGATTCTGAGCTGGAAGTGCATCGGGCATCATGTTGCCAGTGGGCAATAAAAGAGGTACGTGGGACAGCAGACCCTTCACTGATTTCAAATAATGACTCTAAAACCTGCATGATCATAGAATCCCTGCAGCGTGGAAGCGGGCCACTGGACCCATCGAGCCCACACTGATCCCCTGGAGATCATCCCACCCAAACCCACCCCTACCCTGTCCCTATAATCATGTAACCCTGCTAATTCACCTAACCTACCCATCACTGAACACTATGGGCAGTTTAGCCTGGCCAATCCACCTACCCTGCACATGCTTGGACTGTGGGACGAAACCCACGCAGACACAGCGAGAATGTGCAAACTCTGCACAGACAGCTGCCCGAGGGTAGAATTGAACCCGTGAACCTGGTACTGTGAGGCTGCAGTGCTAACCACTGTTGTGTCACCTTGCTGTGCCAAGCTAGGTTGGCTGATGTTGCCACTGAGATGTGTTTTGTGTGTGCTGCCTATCAGAATTTAAAGGGATGGAACACAAAGCTAAACCATTTTAAAAATTCTTTCATGGGATGTGAGTGTCCCTGGCTAGGCCAGTACTTATAGCTCGCCCTTAATAACCCAGAGGGCAGTTGAGAGTCAACCACATTTCCATAGGTCTGTACTTCCTTCCTTCTAAAGGACATTGGTGTACCCCTGAATATTGTTAGACTCTTATTTCCAGATTCTTATTGAATTCAACTACATTGGGAATCAAACTCAGGTCCCTGGACCTTACCTGGGTCAACAATCTAGAGATAAAACCACTAAGCCATCGAGTCCTACCATTATTACTGAATGATGAGCCGGGGGATAGCAGCAAAGCGCCCTCTTTCAGTTCGTAGGCCCCTGTGTTGCAGCTTACCTTATCCAAGTGTTAGCTGGAATGCTCAACAAATCATGACAATTGAGAATATTTTCTGCTTGTAGTAGCAGTTTCAGCAAATGTTAGGATTGCTGGGGTAACCCAGCCTGTAAAACATGATCAGCATGTAGCTTAATCCTTTGTGATTCAATTGTTATTTAAATGCAGAAAGAATAGCCACATCAGCAACTTTATTGACCGCAGCGGCGCTCGTAGAGCTGCCTGGTTCTTGAGATATCAGAACAGGCTCACTAACTGGGTCTGTTTAAAATACATCCTGGCGCTAAATCCTTCAGCAGAGTGGTTTTCTCATAGATTTACCAAAACATAAGAATGAGAAGCAGGTAATTCAGTTCCTTCAGCCTGCTCTATTATTTGATTTGATTTACTATTGTCTCATGTTCTGGGCTGGCATGGTGGCTCAGTGATTAGCACTGCTGCCTCACAGTGCCAGGGACCCGGGTTTGATTCCACCCTCAGGCAATTGTTTGTGTGGAGTTTGTACATTTTCCCTGTGACTGCATGGGATTTCTCAGTTTCCTCCCTCCATCCAAAGATGTGCAGGCCTGGTGGATTGGCCATGTTAAGTTGCCTGTAGTGTCCAGGGGTGTGCAGATTAGTTGGGCTATAGGGGGATAGGTCTGGGTGGGATGATCCAAGGGTTAATGTGGACTTGTTGCGCTGAAGGGCCTGTTTCCACACTGTAGGGATTTTATGTACCTAGCTACAGTGAAAAGTTACTTTTTGCAGATAGATCATAACCATACAAAATGCATTAGGATCACAGAACAGAGCAGGGAATACAATGTTACAGCTGCAGAGAAGGCGCGGCAAGATCTTCATTAGATTTAAAACTTGAAAGATCCATTCAGAAGTCTACTGAGAGTGGGGAAGAAACTTTCCTGAATCTGTTGGTAAGTGTGTGTAAGCTTTTGTATGGTCTGCCCGATGGAAGAAGTTGAAGGAGATTATGACCAGCATGGGATGGGTCTTTGATTCTATTGGCTGTTTTCCCGAGGCAGGAGGTAGAGTAGATGCAGCCAGTAGGTCATGTGATGGTCTGGGCTGTGTTTGCAACTCTCTGTCAGTTTTTATGTCATTTAATATGATTGTGGCTGATCTCATATCAGCCTCAACTCCACTTTCCTGCCTATTCCCATAACCCTTCAATCCATTAAAAAACCTGTCTACCTTCTTAAATTCACTCACGAGTACTGAATTCCTAAGATTCACAGAGATAGTAGGAACTGCAGATGCTGGAGAATCTGAGATAACAAGGTGTAGAGCTGGATGAACCCGGCAGGACAAGCAGCATCATCGGAGCAGGAAAGCTGACGTTTCAGGCCTAGGCCCAAAACATTAGCTTTCCTGCTCCTATGATGCTGCTTAGCCTGCTGTGTTCATCCAGCTCTACACCTTGTCATCCTAAGATTCACAACCCTCTTCAGAGAAGTAATTCTTCCTAATCTGTTTTAAATCTGCCACTCCTCCACCTCGAAGTATAACCTCCTGAAGTTCTACATTTTTGTATCTTTCTTTGTTGGGAATAGAAAACACACTCATTTGTTGGCTCTGGCAGCTGCAATTAGTTCTGCATTTCCTCTCATCAATGTGTAAGTCACCTGCCCAGGACGAGTGAGGTTCCTGCACAATGTCATATCGGTATTTCAGGTGAGTGTGTGCAGTGAATCTGTAATCCATAGAGAAAACTTCAAATCAAAACCCAGACTGAAGAAATTAAACATATTACCAATTACATGACATGATATTTCCCCAGTGTTCCACCTGTACCAAATATAAACATACAGTAAATTCAGGATCTCATTAGATACCTGAAAGATGAGTTAATTGGCAACTCCCAATGGCATTTTGATGCTTGAACATTAATTCCTTCTTAATCATTAGTCAAAGTGCATCGGAGGTAATGACAGGCAATGGGCGATGAGATTAAGCAATTTTCTTTTTGATATTTTTCCATTGTTTTGGCTAACCAATTTTGGTGATGTTCCAGTCTCACGGCTTGTGATATGACTAAACTGAATCAGTTAAACAAAAATTGTCATGACTCCCTGGGGTAACACATTGGAAATTGAGCCCCGCTAATCCCACTGCTGTCACAAAAGTTAATTATTTTAAAGTGAGTCCACAAAATCCCCTGATATCCAAACCCAAGTTGAGAGCAAGCATGGAGCAGGCCAACTGTAGCTGCAGATAATCAGCCATAAACTACCAGTGTAGAACACTACAAATTAAAACTCAAACCCTCTTTTAAACTCTCCTTTACACTCTGTGACTCTCTCTATCTGTCTCTCACACACACACACACACACACACACACACACACACACACACACACACGAGGAAAATGGGAATGGGTAGAGGAAAACTGGAAGGCAGCTCAGTGACTCCTGTTCATGGGGTGCTGAGATCAAACATATGATTCTTTTGCTGGTCAAACTTATGTTTTAGTCAATAAAAACCATGAACTGAGGATGCTATAAATCAAAACAAAAACACAAATGCTGTTCTGTGGGAGGAAACCGGAGCACCCGGAGGAAAGCCACGCAGACACGGGGAGAGTGTGCAAACTCCACACACAGAGTCTCCCTCGAATCCCACCTCGGGTGACTGTCTGCGTGGAGTTTGCATATTCTCTCCGTGTGGTTTCCTCCACGTTCTCCAGTTTCCTCCAAAGATGTGCAGCGTAGGTGGATTGGCCATGCTAAATTACCCATAGTGCCCAAGGATATGTAGATTTGGTGAGTTATGGGGGGACAGGGAAGGTTCTGGGTAGTGTGCTCCAAGGATCAGTGTGAACTTGTTGGGCCGAAGGGCCTGTTTCCACACTGTAGGGATTCTATGGAATTGCTGGGAGAGCGCACTCGACCCAAAAATTACTCTGCTTTCTCTCTGCAGATGCTGCCAGACCTGCTGAATTTTCCCAGCATTATTTTGTAGTCAATAAAAACCGAAAGAATTGCAGATGCCGTAAAACTTCTGAGGAAGGGTCACCAGACCTAAAATGCTAACTCTGATTTTTTTTTCTTCATAGGTGCTACCAGACCTGCTGGGATTTTCCAGCAACTTCCGTTTTTGTTCATTTTTTTTAGTCATCTTTCTCCAAATGCTTCCATTGGTTTGCAAGAGACACAAGGTGACTGGTTCACTTACAAAAGGTTTTTTGGCTTGTCAGTTATAAGTGGCAGCTTACAACAACAGCTGAAGTAGAGACAAACTGGTTTGCTTAAGTTTAAAAATGGATTTGATTGCAGAGGACAAAGAAACAGCTCCTGCATTGGTGGAGATCAGAACGCTTTCCTTTGTCTCGATCGCAGCCCCAAGCTGTTCAGTTACCTGAGAGCCAATCAGAACAGTTGTTGGCCGGTAAAGGTCATTGGGCATTGACTATCATGAGTCCAGAGACCAATCAGCTTCTTGTTGCTACCTGTCTACATCAGTGCTCATAGGCATTGACTTCAATTCAACTGCAAACATGACTTATTCAAACAGCTCTTTACACAATGTTTGTCTCAGCTTTCAGGCATTTGCTTTGTAAAACCTTCAGCATTGCTTTTAAAACAGTTCTTCCTCATTTCAACCATTACTTTAAAAAGCTGAATAAAATGGTCTTTACAAAATCCATAATATGCTAATTCAACTGTAATAACTATTTGCTCGTCCATAAACATTAACATCAATTTAGTACAAACACTTAAATATACAGTTAACAAAAATATATTTTCTGTCCTTTCCACTTTCTGTTGTGGTTGGATTATCGCTGATGGATACATTACTTATTCCAGAAATTTGCTCAGATTGTTCTCAACTCATATAGATCACATGCATGATTTAAAGTATCTTACAACTTTACAAACATTCCAGTATACATGTAGTCATCATGCCCAGCAGGATATCCTATCTCTAAGAGTCAGGAGCCAATCAGCTAACTCACTGACTCCACATACACAGCCAAAATCAGTCAAGCACTATCGAAGATAGCAAAGTGTGAAGCTGGATGAACACGGCAGGCCAAGCAGCATCTTAGGAGCACAAAAGCTGACGTTTCGGGCCTAGACACTTCATCAGAAAAGGGGGATGGGGAGAGGATTCTGAAATGAATAGAGAGAGAGGGGAAGGCGGATCGAAGATGGATAGAGGAAAAGGTAGGTGGAGAGGAGAGTAAGGGTGGGGAGGTAGGGAGGGGAGAGGTCAGCCCGGGAAGGACGGACATATCAAGGGGGCAGGATGAGTTTAGTAAGTAGGAAATGGAGGTGCAGCTTGAGGTGGGAGGAGGGGATAAGTGAGAACAGGAAGAACAGGTTAGGGAGGCGGGAACAAGCTGGGATGGTTTTGGTATGCAGTGGCCGGAGGGGAGATTTTGAAATTGTGAAATCCACATCGATACCATTGGGCTGCAGGATTCCCAAGCGGAATATGAGTTGCTCTTCCTGCAACCTATGAGTGGCATCATTGTGGCACTGCAGGAGGCCCAGGATGAACATGTCGCCTAAGGAATGGGAGGGGAGTTAAAATGGTTTGCGACTGAGAGGTGCAGTTGTTTATTGCTAACCGAGCGGAGGTGTTCTGCAAAGCGGTCCCCAAGCCTCCGCTTGGTTTGCCCAATGTCGAGGATGCCACACCGGGTACAGTGGATGCAGTATACCACATTGGCAGATGTGCAGGTGAACATCAGCTTGATGTGGAAAGTCTTCTTGGGGCCTGGGATGGGGGTGAGGGAGGAGGTGTGGGGGCAAGTGTAGCACTTCCTGCTGTTGCAGGGGAGGTGCTGGGTGTGGTGGGGTTGGAGGGGAGTGTGGAGCAGGCAAGGGAGTCGCGGAGAGAGTGGTCTCTCCGGAAGGCAGACAAGAGTGGGGTTGGAAAAAATGTCTTTAGTGGTGGAGTCAGATTGCAGATGGCGGAAGTGTCAGAGGATGATGCGTTGTATCCGAAGGTTGATGGGGTGGCATGTGAGGACTGGAGGATTCTCTTTTGGCGGTTACTGCGTGGGCGGGGTGTGAGGGATGAGTTGCGGGATATGTGGGAGACACATTCGAGGGCGTTCTCGACCACTGTGGGGGGGAGGTGTTGCGGTCTTTGAAGAACGAGGACATCTGGGATGTATGTGAGTGGAATGCGTCTCCTGGGTGCAGATGCAGTGGAGGCGATGGAATTGAGAATAGGGGATGGAATTTTTGCAGGAAGGTCGGTGGGAGGAAATATATTCCAGGTAGCTGTGTGAGTCAGTGGGCTTGAAATGGACACCGGTTTGTAGGTGGTTGCCTGAGATGGAGACAGAAAGGACCAGGAAGGTGAGGGATGTGTTGGAGATGGACCAGCTGAACTTGAGGTTGGGGTGGAAGGTGTTGGTGAAGTGGATGAACTGTTCGAGCTCCTCTGGGGAGCATGAGGTGGCTCTGATACAATCATCAATGTAATGGAGGAAGAGGTGGGGTTTGGGGCCTGTGTAGGTGCAGAAGAGGGATTGTTCCACATAACCTATAGAGAGGCAGGCATAGCTTGGGCCCATGCAGGTACCCATGGCCAACCCCTTTGTCTGTAGGAAGTGGGAGGAATCGAAAGAGAAGTTATTGAGGGTGAGGACGAGTTCGGCTAGGTGGATGAAGGTGTTGGTGGAGGGGGACTGGTCGGGCCTGCGGGACAGGAAGAAGTGGGGGACCTTGAGGCCATCTGCATGGGGAATACAGGTGTATAGGGACTGGACGTCCATGGTGAAAATGAGGTGTTGGGGACCAGGGAGTTAGAAGTCCTGGAGGAGGTGGCGGGCGTGGGTGGTGTCACGGATGTAGGTAGGGAGTTCCTGGACCAAGCGGGAGAAAATGGAGTCCAGATAGGTGGAGATAGATTCGGTGGGGCAGGAGCAGGCGGAGACAATGGGTCAACCAGGGCAGGCAGTTTTATAGATTTTGGGAAGGAGATAGAAGCGGGCGGTGCGAGGTTGGGGAACAATGAGGTAGGAGACTGTGGGTGGGACGTTACCTGAGGTGATGAGGTCATGGATGGTTCGGGAGATGATGGGTTGGTGCTTGGGGGTGGGGTCATGATCCAGGGGGCGGTAGAAGGAAGTGCCGGAAAGTTGGTATCTGGCCTCAGCAATGTAAAGGTCAGTGTGCCATACCACAACTGCGCCTCCCTTGTTTGCGGGTTTTATGGTGAGGTTGGGATTGGAGTGGAGTGAGCACAGGGCTGCACGTTCTGCAGGGGAGAGGTTGGAATGGGTGAGAGGGTGAGAGGCACTGTCGAAGGATCTGTAATCAAACTAGCTTAATCAAATCTGTATCACCTCTGTACTGCTATTTCTACAGAGTTATCCACATCTGTCCTCTTAGGTTAAATAAACCACTTCTTCTGAAAGAGCTCTGCCAACTTGTAAGTCTTATATTTCTCAATCTTTGAACAACAAAGAACATTTAAAGCTTTAAATCAAAGTATTTCAAAGGTGCTATGGCACATTTCATTAACTTGCTAAAATGATGTCAACTTACGAGTATTTTTCTCTTGGAATTTTCTACAAGAGCTATAGGATCATGGATTCATTTTTCTATCAGGTACAATGGGCTTAATAGAGGCAAAGAACTGTAGATGCTGGAATCCAAGTTAGACAAACAGGAGGCTGGAAAAACACAGCAGGCCAGGCAGCATCTGGAAGAAAGGAGCAGTCAATGTTTTGGGTGTTACCTATTTCAGATGCACCCTGGCCTGCTGTGGTCTTCCAGCCTTGTATTTGCCTACTATGGGCTTAATAGTTGGCCTCCTAATTTGAAGAGCTAAAACTAGGGACAAAGTCTCAGAACAAGGGTCTCAAGGGACTAAAATAAAGATCAGTTGTGAGGTAGGGACCCAAAACATTACCTCTGTTTTCTTCTTCACAGCTGTTGCCAGAGCTGATGAGCTTTTCCAGAAACTTCTGTTTTTGTTCCTGATGTACAGCATCCGCAGTTCTTTCGGTTTTTATTAAAATAAAGAGCAATCTCTTCACTCAAAGTGTTCTAGCTCCTACAAAATGTTATCCCAAAATGTTGTCAATGCTCAGTCATTGAGTATAATCGAGATGGAGATAGATTTGGACTCCAAGGGATTTTATTTTTAAATGTAACTTGAGCAGGAACATGGGGTGAAATGAATGATCAGCCTCAAGATGCTGCTTGGCCTGCTGTGTTCATCCAGCTCCACACCTTGTTATCTCGGATTCTCTAGCATCTTCAGTTCCCATTATCTCAGGCTGCAGAAATGTTTGGCCTACTCCAGCTCCCTTTTTTTAATCCTTTCGCCCCTCTCTTCTCACATTTTATTTCCATAATAATGACCATAGTTCATTGTTCGTATGTGTTTCCACCTTCTACATTTCAAAAGCATTGATATGGAGACTGAGGGGTTAATTCAGAAACCAGGGCTGCCACAGATTGCATGAGACCAAGGATGTTCTCATTTCTTGAATTTTATAGAAATAATTCTTGTTTGCAAAACCTAAATTTTGAGAGAGGTGACTAAGAGAAATAGCGAGACTGGGAGATTTTAAGTGAGCAAGAGAGGCTTTCAGATGGCAAATTTGGAGTTTGAAACTTTCACCTGCATGTTTGTAAGAAAGGGTGTTTTTGTCTTACTTTAATCATCTCTCGCTCACAGTATGACATTTGTCCCGCGACAAGTGCAATCTATGCTCCCCTCCTGCTCCCTGGATTCCATTGTGTTCAAATCCAGAACCATGGCAACGGAATTGAAATTCTTGCATGCACGGGCATGAGTGAAAAGTCAATGGTGCAACAGCAACGTTCCATCGTGTCATCCAAGCTGTAAGGTCTAAGGCCCAGCCCATGCACAGTGCGTGACTCGCTGGCTCAGCACCAGGAACCTGAGTTTGATTCCAGTCTTGGGTGATTATCTGTGCGGAGTTTGCATGTTCTCCCCGTGTCTGCGTGGGTTTCCATTAGGTTCTCCAGTTTCCTCCCACAGTCCAAAGAAGTGCAGGTAGGTTCATTGGCCATGCTAAATTGTCCATATTGTCCAGGGATGTGCAGGCTATGTGGATTAGCCTTGGGTAATGCAAAGTTACAGGGATAGGGTAGGTGGGGCCAGGTCTGGCTGATATGCTCTTTGGAGGGACAGTACAGACACTAATGGGCCAAATGGCCTCTAGCTGCACTGTAGGGATTTTACAATTTATCAAAGAAATCTGAGTGAGGATCTTTCATGACTCTGCTGGATGGAAGCCCCTGGGTATGAATTAAATTTGTAAACCCTTCTTTCTGGAAGTGACCTTAGGTTGACTTCAAAGAGGGGGTACAAACTGAGTGAGTATCTGATTACAACTGGCAAGGCTGCAGCGGAAGAGGAATACTTCTTTAGTCAGGCGTGATATCTCCTGTTCCATCTTGAAGAACGACAATTTCCTAATTGCCCTTAGAACATGAACTGGGTCTCTCATCTGTTTAGAAAAGTTGTCTCATGTTTCCTTGAACTGACAAAACAAAATTCTCGATATCAGATGGTCAAAGAGTCATGGAAACAGACCCTTCAGTCCAACTCATCCATGCCGACCAAATATCCTAAATTTATCTAGGCCCATTTGCCAGCATATCCCTCTAAACCTTTCCTATTTATATACCCATCCAGATGCCTTAGGACCCTTCTAAATCTTTCCCTTCTCACTTTAAACCTATGCCCCTCTAGTTTTGGACTCCTTTACACTGTGGAAAAGATGCTGGCTCTTTACCCTACCCATGCCCCTCATGATTTTATAAACCTCTATAAGGTCTCCCCTTAGCCTCTTGCACGCCAGGGAAAATAGCCCCAGCCCATTCAGCCTCTCCCTACAGTTGGCAATATCCTTGTAAAGCTTTTCCAAACCCTTTCAAAAGTGGACATTTATCTCCAAAACTGACCTGCTGGGTTTTTAGAGTTTTTTTTTACTTTTAACCTAAAAAAAAATTGGACCTTGTGACACCATTTATACCCAACTGGACCAATGGATGGTGGCTCAGTGGTTAGCACTTCTGCCTCACAGCACCAGGGACCTAGGTTCAATTCCACCCTTGGGGAACTGTGTGGAGTTTGCACATTCTCCCCATGTCTGTGTGGGTTTCTTCCCACAGTCCAAAGATGTGCAGGTTAGGTGGATTGGCTGTGCTAAATTGCCCAGAGTGTGTAGGAATGCGTAGATTAGGGGGATGGGTCTGAGGGTTGGTGTGGACTTGTTGGGCAAAGGGCCTGTTTCCACACTGTCGGGATTCTAGGTTCTAAGGTCTAATTTTGACCTTGTATTTGTCATTTTAATATATTCAAAACCCCGGAACCTCTCATCTGCCAAAGCTGTCACTATTTCCTCGCATGGCCTCTTTCCTTTCATTACTTAACAAACATTGATTATGTAGTTCATCTCAAATAGCTTTGGTCTATAATTGGACATTGCAAGGGCTCGAAATTCCTGGGATTTTCCAGAATGACCGTGCTTGGTCTGAGCTGTTGCCTGACCAGGCCTCAGGCTGATGCTTAATCCTAGGGATACTACGCATGGCAGCGGTAGTTCATGGATACCTGCAACAATCCATTGGTGATATTTTATTCCCTTTACTACCTTCACCTGCGTATTTGCCTGGAGACTCATGGAAGAGGCCGCCACCAGGGCTCAGATGTTCAGACTGAGGCCTTGGAAAGGCCAGAAGAAAATTCTCTGATTCACCTTTTACCAAAATATCTCTAGTGAAGAAGCATATGTGTGTGTGTACAGTTTCTTATAAGCTTCAGCTTTCATTTGCTCCAGAGTTGTGTAATAACATCTCCAAACAGGTTGATTAGAAAATACCTTCCAGCAGAGATTTGGCACGTCTCATGCGATTATTTATGAGTTTTGATATTTTGAGGTTCCAAAGCTAACCAAGTAATTGCAGCCTGAAGTTTGAATTCTCATTCCCTTCTGCCAAACTGACATTTTTCACCACAGCAATAAAATCCTCATTTTGTCTCACAGAGTCATAAAGATGAACAGCAAAATCGCCCATGCTGACCTAATGTCCTGAATTAATCTAGCTCCCATTTGCCAACATTTGGCCCAACTCACTTTAAAACTTCCTGTTCATGTACCCATCCAGATGTCTTTTAAATGTTGTAATTATACCAGCCTCCACCATTTCCTCAGGCAGCTCATTTCATACATACATCACCCTCTGTGTGAAAAAGTTCCTCCTAAATCTCTTTTAAATCTTTCCCTGCTTACCTTAAACCTATGCCCTCTTGTTTTGAACTCCCCCACCCTGTGAAAAAGACCTTGACTCTTCACCCTAGCTGTGCCCCTCCTGATTTTATAAACCTCTATAAGGTCACCCTGCAAACTCCGATGCTCAGGGAAAATAGCCCCAGCCTATTTACTCTGTCTTATAGCTTCAACCGTCTGACCCTGGCAACATCCTTGTAAATCATTTTTGAACCCTTTCAAGTTTAACAACATCTTTCCTGCACCAGGGAGACCAGAACTGAATGCAGGATTCCAAAAGCGGTGTAACCCATTCAGCCTCAGCATGGCCTCCCAACTCCCATATTCAATGCAGCGATCAATAAAGGAAAACAGATTCTTCACTAACTTTTATACCTGTGACTCCACATTTAAGGAACTATGAACCTGCACCCCAAGATCTCTTTGCACCTGGAACACTAAAGCACATCAGTACATGCAATGAACATTAGTAATAACAGTAAGCAACAGACAAGAAAAGGCCTACACACTCATCCATCCTATTGTGTTGAGGTCTGACATTCCTCCATCTCGTATTTGAGCGATCGCGCAAATCCACTTAAAGCAGCAGGAGGATGAATTTCAGGTGAATATGGAAAGCATTAATACAGTAGTAGCCCTCAGAATACACCCTTGGGGGAAGATGAGGGCGAATAACATTCCCAATGACCAGGGAGCCCAGAACTGGGTTCACAGTCTCAAAATAGAGGCTAGAACATTTAGGACTGAGATGATTCGAAATTTGTTTCTTTACCCAGAGAGTGGTAAACCTGTGGCATGCCTCTGCCATAGAAAGTGGTTGAGGCCATTGAATATTTTCGAGAAGGAGTTAGATACAGTTCTTAGGGCTAAAGGGATCAAAGTGTTGGGGAGAAAGTGGGAACTGGGTACTGGGTTTGTCTGATAACTCAGTGGTAAGCACTGCTACCCATAGTGCTGGGACTTGAGTTTAATTCCACCCTCTGTCTGTGTGGAGTTTGCACATCCTCCCTGTGTCTGTGCGGGTTTCCTCTGGGTTCTCCATTTCCCTCCCACATTCCAAAGATATGCAGGTTTGTTGGATTGGCCATGTTATATTGCCTATAGTGTCTACGATGTGTAGGTTAGGTGGATTAGTCATGGGAAATACAGGGTTACAGGGATAGGGATGTGGATCTGGATAGAATGCTCTTCAGAGCATTGGTGTGGACTCAATGTTTTGAATGACCTGTTTCCACAATGTAGGGATTGTACATTGAATAAAAGAGCAAGCTCAAAGTACAGAGTGGCCTATTCCAGTTCCTATTTTCCTTGTTTCTTTCTCTCTATGGTCATCCACTATTGTGAAGTTGAAAAGGAATTGGCAGTGTAAGCATTTTGTATGGCCTACTCTAAGGTAATATTAGCCACAGCCTGTAAACTCAGTGAAAATTCATGTCTCAGAACGTTTTGGCACATTATTCATAAAGTCAGGAGAGAAAAGACTCTCTTTCCTCTCTAAAGAACAGATGATAATGTGAAGGCTTTTTAGCTTGCGCAGATGCTTCCTTTTTAATGCCTGTGACACCTCCGTGTCTTTCGATTGGATTTTCACTCAACACCTTAACCACATCGAGCACTCTTATTTAACTGAGTGATTAGCAGAGGCCCGTGTTCTGGTGACTGATCTGCTCTGTGCCCATTTGAAACCAGGTTTGCCTCTGTGGACGTGTAAAGATTTTAGCCCGGTGAACACATTCATCAATAAGCTTGTAGCGAAAACAACATTCAGTATTCATCCCGCACTGTCGGTCCCTATCGCAGTATCCATTTGAAAACGGGTGATGAAAGGGAATGCGTAGAGGAGGGCAAAACCGAAAGCAGCAAAAACAGATAGAACGATGTACAGTGCTGTACAAAATCATCCTTTCATTGCAAACTGGCATGTTTGGAACATGTGAAGGCGGTGAATCATTAAAATAAGCAAAACACATCATCCAGTAGCTCTGATGGTTAATCAATTGATTTTTGTTTCTAGTTTTCCATATTTCCAAGGCTATGTGCCTGCTGTATTTACCTTTAAAAAAAAATTAATTAATCCTCAAAAGTATATTGTTTTTTACAAATTTCTTTGGGATGTGAGGATTCTTTGTTATTTGGCTCCAAGTGCTTGAATTACTAAAATTGATGCATTTTATGCTAACTTTATCCTTAATTAAATCATTGCATCCTATTTTCAGTGAATTTAGACAGACTTTACAATTTGCATGTTTGATGACATGGTTGAGATTTGTTTCTACTGATAAAAAGGCACCAAACAACTTCATTAGTCACAGTGTTCTATTGCAATTCCCTATTGGTGACTCTTACTTTAGGCTTCGAGTAAAGGCAAATGCAGATGTGGCAAATTGAAACAGACACAGAGAATGTTGGACAAACTCAACTGGTCTGACAGCACCTTGGAGAGAGAACATTAGTTAATGTATCAGAACTAATTATTCCTGAGAATAAAAAATGTTAGATCCTACTGGATTGTGTATTAGTTTTGTAACATGCCAAATCACAGAACTGAAACAAACATGGGAAGCATGGCCCAACAATCACATGTTGGAAGCATCTCAGTCATCGAAGGGGACAGAAAAATGAAGTGACTTTGCTGCCACAGATGCATTAGAGTTAGAGGTGATCTTAGGAAGAGGAATACACAATGGATCTTAATGGATCACCTGAGGGAAAACATCTGTTGTTGGGAAAATGCTAATATCCATTATAACAGATAAAGTCAGAGTACCACAACACTAGGTTATAGTCCAGAGATAGTAGGAACTGTAGATGCTGGAGAATCTGAGATAACAAGGTGTAGAGCTGGATGAACACAGCAGGCCAAGCAGCATCCGAAGAGCAGGAAGGCTGACATTTTCTGAAGAAGGGTCTAGGCCCGAAACATCAGCTTTCCTGCTCCTCTGGTGCTGCTTGGCCTGCTGTGTTCATCCAACTCTATACCTTGTTATACCAGGTTATGGTCCAACAGGTTTATTTGAAATCACAAGCTCTTTTGTCAGGTCCTGTCCTGACATCAGATAATTTTCAGATAAACCTGTTAGACTATAACCTGGTGTCGTGGCCCTTCTGACTTTGTCCATCTGAGTCCCACACCAGCACCTCCACATCATGGTTACCACTGTTATGGAGATAGTAGCTGGGGATTAATAAAATTGTAATGAATTCAGGCAGGGTTAACATGGTTTCACAAAAGAAAGTCATGTTTGACTAACTTATTACAGTTTGTTGCGGATTTAACAAGTGGAATGGTTAATGGGAACTAATGGGTGTGATGTACTTGAATTTCAAAAGGCAAGCCACGGGGTGCCACATAAGCAATTAATGTATAGAATATGAGCTTATGGTGTTGCAGGTGACTCTTTAATACGGATAGAATGTTGGCCTTCTAAAATGGATCATTTTCAAGTTGGCAAACTATAATTATTGGCATACCACAGGGATCAGTGCTGCGGTCTCAAAAGTATTCAAAGTATATTAATGGCTCAATTGAAGGGTCATACTGTGATGTAACCAAGTACGCTGACTTTACAACTTGTAAGGAGCACACATAGAATCAATAAAAGAATACAGATAAATTAAGTAAGTGATCAAAACTTTGGCAGATGGTGGAAAAACATAAGCTTGTCCACTTTGCCAAGAAGAATAGAGAAGCAGGATATTATTTAACTGAAGAGAGTTTGCAAAATATTGATGTACAGAGGGATCAGAGTGTCCATGTACATGAATCACAAGGCATTAGCATGCAGGTAAATCAAACAGTTAAAGATGTAAATGAGAGTTGGCCTTCATTCCAAAGGGAATGGCATTATAAAGCAGGAAAGTCTTGAAGCAACCATACATGGTGATGGAGAGCTATATCCAGAGTGCTATCATTTTGATCCCCTCTTGTAAGGAAGAATGTACTTGAATTGGAAGAAGTTCAGAGAAGTTGTCACCAGGCTGATTCCTGGGATGAACTGGTTGCCTTATAAGGAAATATTGGAAAGGTTGATTTTAGAAAAAGCAGATGCATATGCGGAAATAAATAGGTAACATCCTGAGGAGACTCGACTAGATAGATACTGAAAGGATTGTATGTGGGAGAATCAAGTACCAATGGATGATATAGGTGCTGCATTGCCATTTACATCCTGCTTGAGATTGGAGTAGTTCACTGTTACTATCCTCTTTCCTTCCAAGAGGTAAAAAGCCAATAATACTTGGAAATAAACATATCGATCATAGCAGAGATCAATTTCAAAGTATGTAAGTGGCGTCAGACCAGCGTTTCTCTCAGGTTTTCCTATTGTGTGGTAATTTTGGATTAAATTGCTCTGGATCTATGGGCATATACATTCTTGTCGAGTCTCCCATTCAGCACCTTGCTGTGTAGATATATATTCACTATATTACCCTCATCCATACATCACATCACATCCTTCAAAACCTCAACCAAACCTGCTAGGCATAATTCCCCATTGATAAAGCCATGTTAATTTCCTTGATTAATTCTTATATTTCAAAATGGAGAGTAACTTTATTCCTCAGAATTTTTCTCAATACCTTCCTTACCACTAGTTAGACTCACTGGCCAATGTTCCCTAACACTGTTCTTGAATAACAGTGTCCTCCAGTTCTCTGGCACCTCTCCAGTGTCAAGTGAGGATTTGAAAATTAATGTCAAAGGCCCTGTAATCTTTTCCTTTCCAGTCATCACATCTGGATCTGGGAACTCATCCAATTGTAAGTTCAATAAAAATGCTCACACCCCATCCCTCTCAATTGTAAATGTTGAAGTATATCACTGACCTCTTACTGAATTTCTATACCTGCATCATTCTTTTCTGTCATAAAGCATTCATTTTAAACCTCCTCCACATCTTCCTTCTCCACCCAGAGTTTGACACTTAGGTTCCGAATGATCACTGCATTATCCCTGAATCTTCTTGCTGCTGATACACTTATACAATTCCTTTTGATTTTTTTTCATTTTATCCGCCAATGTTTTTTCATATGTCCTCTTCTTAATTTCTTTTTTTAAGTAATTCCCTGTATTTTCTACTCTCTTCTATGTCTTTTGATGTTCTGAATGCTTGGTTTCTAACATACTCTTCTTTCCCTTATCCAATCCTGTATGTTCCTCGATATCCAGGGCTCTCTGGGCCTATTTGTAGAATCTAAGTGCCTACTGGTTTACAGCGATAAAACAAAACTACAAGTGAGTCTTACTAAGAAAGGACTTTCTTTTATCTTAAGATCCAGTTCATTGCATGATAACAATCATATATAAGTTACACTAGTAGGTTAGACATTGACATTAAGGCTATTGGGAGTCCTATAGATCTGAGTGTTCTGTCTTCCGTAGCATGGTGGCTCAGTGATTAGCAATCACAGCACCAGGGACCCGGGTTCAATTCCACCTTCAGGTGGCTGTCCGTGTGGAGTTTGTACATTCTCCCCTGGAGTAAAGTCTGTGTGGCTTCAGGTGCTCTGGTTTTCTTCCACATTTCAAAGATGTACGGGTTAGGTGGTTGGCCATGCTAAATTGTCTGTAGTGTCCAGAGATGGGCAGGCTAGGTAGGTTGGCCATGGGGAGTGCGGGGTTACAGGGTTAGTGGAGGTGGGCGTGAGTGGGATGTTCTTCAGACTTTCAGTGTGGGCTCGATGGCCTGAATCCTCTGTATCCACACCAGACGGATTCTGTGACTCAACAAATCCTAAGGTGTTCTATCATTTGCCACCCAAATCTGTATGTCATCATCAGATTGGGTGGAGCTTAAAGTAGTTGCCATCATTAACCCTTTCAGAATCATTATCCTGCAGAACAAGGGCACCATTTTGAAATAAGGAATCTCGCACTTAAAATGAAGTTGAAGAGGAATTTTCTTTTTTGGAGCCCTGTTAGCTTTTGGAATACTCTTCCAAAGGGAGCTGTGGAGGTTGGGTCATCAGACATATTTGAGGCTGAGTTGGATGCATTTCTGATCAACCAGAAAGTTCAGAGTTATGGATGGGCCAGGCATGATCTTGTTGAATGGCCATCCCTTGCTACTGTTTCCCAAACAATCATATTTTCCTACAGGCAAAGTATTAATGTCACTCCCCTCCTTCCCTCTGAGCATCAAATCAATGAGCAAAGGGACACAATCCATTGGGCACTTACTCATTGTCAGGAAAGGAATTACAATTAAAACATGTCCTGTCGAAATTCTGTAAAAACAAAAGACCAATCTCAAAAGGATGGAGAAATTTCTTCTCTCGTTACGCCTCACGAGACCTCTCGAAATACAACCAACTACTTGAGGCTGTTTGCAAACGTAACATGGAGGTCTATGGCATCTACAACTGGGAGTCACCAGCTGGCAAAAGGGAGAAATGGTGCTGGCACCATCACAGCAATCCGTGCCTACACCCGCTTGGCAACAGGTGGCAATGCTAACAGCAAAAGTTCACCATATCACTTGGTAGCTTCATGTGTGACACAGCGACACAGCCGAGGCCACAGAGATCTGTCCTCCGTGGTCATCACCCACAGATGCACTAAGTGAACAACTCACTGCTCCCAAAATGCCACCAACCACCTCACGAGACTGGTTACTGCTGTCCGTCCACTCTCGTGGGTGGCAGATGCCAAACCAAGGTTGGCACCACTTATCAGGCAGACAGGGATGGAAATCACCTCACTGAACCTAAAACAGACCAAGGAACAAGGATAATTATCTGTATCGAGGAGGTGATGGCCTGGTGATATTATCGCTGGACTGTCAATCCAGAGACCTCCATTATCTGGAAAACCTTTCTTTCCACATGAGGCTCCCTCTGAGCCTTATGAATACAGAATGTGGCTGATTTTTTTTTACACTGAAGGACTCTATTGCATTCTGGTGACTGACTATTTCAACCAAATTACCTTCTGTGACACAAATTAACGGTACGATCATGGGAAAGCAATGATCTAGTGGTATTATCATTGGCCTGTTAATCCAGAGACCTAGATAACATTCTGGGAACCCAGATTCAAGTCCCACCATGGCAGATGGTGGAATTTGAATTCAATACATATCTGGAATTAAGAATCTAATGATGACCGCGAATCGATTGACAATTGTCAGAAAAATCCATCTGATTCACGAATGCCCTTTAGGGAAGGAAACTGCCATCCTTAGCAGGTCTGGCCTATGTGTGACTCCAGACCCACAGCAATGTGGTTGACTCTTAACTGTTCATCTGGGAAGTTAGGGATGGGCAGTAAGTGCAGTCAAGCTCGCGACACCCTCATCCCGTGAATGAATAAAGGGAAAATTGCAGCAGGCTAACCCACTTTTAAGGATGTTCTCCATCTTCATAAGTTTTGAAATGGGATGTGATTGTCCAGGCACACAAACCACCTCCTGGTGAAGGGTTTCAGCTCATAACATTGACTCTGCTGCTCCTCTGATGCTCTCTGACCTGCTGTGTTTGTCCAGCTCTGCGTTTATTGACTCTGGTTTCCAGGATCTGCAGTCCTTACTGTCACCTTCATCTGTAAAAATGTCACCAAAAGTGAAAACAACATCCAACAAAAAGTTACTCCAAGGTCAATTTATGATACCAATGTAAGTCAGAAATGACTTTGTGATGTTTCAGTAACCTCTTAATTTGTCCCTAATTAGAACATTTAACAATGTGGCAGTTTAGCAATTTGTCACTAAGACCATTGACACATACTCTGCCTTGAGGTCATTTATGCAGTTTGCACGGCCTTGACACATTTGCAAGTAAATCAATAACAAAATAATGCCTTCAAGCAGGAAGTTGTGCATAACTCAGCAAAAACATTCTGCTGTCAGACTTCAGCAACTTTCAACTTTTTAAGTGCAGGATAACAGAAAAAGCTGCTAAATGTAGATAAATGCATTTTTTTTTGCCAAAACAGGCCTTCTGTGGATTAGTAATAAGTTTTTCAAATTATTTTTAATTTTTAGTTTGAAACCAATTCATAACAAAATGGAAGGAAAATTGAAGTCCATGGTGATAGTCAAAAAGTCATACAGCATGGAACAGACCCTTCGGTCCAACCAGTCCATGCTGATCGTGTTCCAAAATTAAATTAATCCCACTTGCCTGCATTTGGCCCATATTGCTCCAAATCTTTCCCATTCATGAACTTAGCTAAATGTCTTTTAAATGTTGTAACTGTGCCTGCATCCACCACTTCCTCTGGCAGTTCATTCCACACATTAACAGCGTAAAAATGTTGCCTCTCGTGCTCTTTTAAAATCTGTCTCCCCTCACCCGAAAAAAATGCCCCCTAGTTTTGAACTCCCCCACCCTCAGGAAAAGACCTTTGCTCATCTCTCTAGCTATGTCCTTCTTGATCTTACAAACCCCTATAAGGTCACCCCTCAACCTTCTACACTCCAGTATAAAAAAAGTCCCAGCCTATCCAGTCTCTCCTTATAATTCAAACCCTCCATTCCTGGTGACATCCTGGCGAATCTTTTCTGAACCCTCTCCAATTTATTAGCACCCTTCCTGTAACAGGGCGACCAGATCTGTACACTGTACTGCAGAAGAGGCCTCACAACCTCAACATGATGCCCCAGTTTCTATATTCAAAGGTGATCAGGGAAAAAGTTTTGATTGACTGGAGTAAATCCTGAAACCAAGGAAGATGTTTGTGCTTGGTTGACTTTAATCTTTGCAGCTCCAGGATATTGCTGCAAGAGTTCCTCAGGGAAGGGTCCGAAACCAAAATGCTTCAGAGGTCAGAGATAGGAGGAATTATATAGCATTCAGTTCTGGTCATGGACCTTAGATAACAAAGCAGTCAATTCCTGCTTATGCAGAACTTGGGCAATAGTCAGGAGTGGGCTGCTAAATCGGAATTAACATTCAAACCACAAAAGCACCAGGCACTAAGCATCTCCAACTTTTTTCACTTGAGCACAGCAGATCGAGAGATGACATTATGGTGGTATATAAAATCATGAGGGATAGAGATAAGGTTAGTGGCAAGTGTCTTTGCTAGGATAGGGAATTTCAAGACTAGGGGGTATAATCTAAGGTGACAGGAGAGAGGTTTTGAAAAGTCATGAGCTAGTAGGAACTGCAGATACTGGAGGATCGGAGATAACAAGCTGTAGAGCTGGATGAACACAGCAGGCCAAGCAGCATCAGAGGAGCAGGAAGGCTGGCGTTTCAGGCCTAGACCCTTCTTCAGAATTTTTTTGACACAGAAGGTGGTTCACATGTGGAATGATCTTCCCAGAGGAAGTGATGGATGTGGGCATAGTTACTATGTTTAAAAGACATTTCATAGGTACACAAATAGAAAAGGTTGAATGGAAATGGGCCAGGAGCAGGCAGGTAGAATGGGTTTAGTTTGGGATTACGTTCGGCATGGACTGGTTCGACCAATGGATTTGTTTCTGTGCTGTATGACTCCAACAGAATCTAATCGCCTCCATTTGACTTTCAAAAACATCATCGTCGCCATCAAAGCTGCACGATCTGGAGATCATCATTGGCCAGAAAGTTAACTTGCTGAGCAATATAAATGCACCAGCCAGAAGAGGTCAGTGACTGAGAATTCTTCAACGAATGATTCACCTCCATTCCCCCAATCCTATCAACCCATCGACAAGGCACAAGTCAGGAGTGTGATGGATAACTCCCCAGTTGCCTGGATGGGTGCAGACCCAACAACACTCAAGAGGCTTGACACCATCCAGGACAGAGCAGCCCGCTTGGCCGGCATGCAATCACAGAACATAGAACATAGAACAATACAGCTCAGAACAGGCCCTTCGGCCCTCGATGTTGCACCGACCTCTGAACTAATCTAAGCCCATCTCCTACACTATCCCATCATCACCCATATGCTTATCCAAGGACTGTTTAAATGCCCCTAATGTGGCTGAGTTAACTACATTGGCAGGCAGGGCATTCCACACCCTTACCACTCTCTGAGCAAAGAGTAACAAGGATGGGAGATTTTGCTTTGTCAGCATAACACAGCAAAGTTATGAAGGGTCTAGGTCCGAAACGTCAGCTTTTGTGCTCCTGAGATGCTGCTTGGCCTGCTGTGTTCATCCAGCTTCACACAAAGTTATTTTGTAGCTTGTGTCTTCACAGGCAGATTACTAAAGAATCGGTTCACAGAGACTGGTTGACAGATCATGTCCCAGGTTGAGGAACTGAAATGGGCTGCGCAAGAGGAGTGGAGGAAGAGGTGAAAACGTCTCCTGTAGGTGACATTTTGTTGGCCTTTTGTAAGAACAGCAGAATTCTGTCAACATCTGCCTCACTCACCTGATGATTAATTTCACCCAGAATCCTTTTGATTTCAACCTCTCACATGAATGAAAATAATTTTTTTTTGACTTTTCACAATAAACCTAAGTGCTAAAAATATAAAAGCATGAAAGATTAGTGATACAATCATTTTCTCAAAAATAAGTCACTTTGGAGCATTGGTTCCAACAAACATTTTAAATACTCAGGGGATCAAAGAGGAGCTTGCAAACTCTGAGTTAATTCAAGTTATTATCTTCACTTAATTAAATGCATTCTTCAAAATGCTTCATTAGGAATTCTACTGCGCAGGCTAAAATTTGATTACGTTTTCTGCTGGATACTACAGGCAAAATATTAATATCACTGCCCTCCCTCCTCCTGAGAATCAAATCAATGAACAAAGGGACATAATCCAACAGACACTTACCCATCGGCAGGCAAGGAATTACAATTAAATCATGCACGGTCAAAATTCTATAAGAACAACAGTACAGTTTCTGAAGGATGAAGCAATTTCTTCTCTCATTATGCCTGTACGGGAATATGCAGTGCCCTCATTTTAATCAAGTTGAATCAACTGTTTGCCCATCTGCCCGGCAACAAAGTGAAATCCCTGGCAACAATGCATCGCTCCCTGAGGAGCTCAATGTATTCTATGCTCATTTTGAAGAGAAAGTCAATGAAACAATGCCACCTGCTCCGACAGCCTCGGGTGCCCTCATGCCTATAGTTACTGCCGCACGCGTCAGGTCGGACTGCTTGAGAGGGTACACAGAAAGGGGCAGGCCCGGATGCGACTCCCTGGCCAAGCACTCAGATCCTGTGCAGGTCAGCTGGTAGGAGTACTTGCGGACATCTTTAGCCTCTCTTTACCACAATGTGAGGTTCCCACCTGTTTCAAGAAGACCACCATCATCCCAATGCAAAAGAAAAGTCGGGCAGCACGCCTTAATGACTGCCACCTGGTGGCTCTGACCTCCATCATTATAAAGTGCTTCGACAAGTTCGTCATGGCCCACATCAACATCAGCCTCCCAGACTGCCTTGACTCATTACAATTTGCTTACAGTCACAATAGGTCCATGGCAAATGACATCTTCCTGGCCCTACGTTCATCACTGAAATATCTGGATAACAAGGGCACCTACATGAGACTCCTAGTTATTGACTTCAGTTCCAACTTCAACACGATAATTCCAAACAAACCCCTCTCCCAGCTCCGAGACCTAGGACTCGGCTTCCCCTTTGCAACTGGATCCTTGTCCTCCTGACCCACAGGCTGCAATCAGTAAGGATAGGCAACAACACATCCTCCACCATAATCCTCAACACCAGTGCCCCACAAGGCTGTGTACTGTGTGGCCAAAATTCAGCTCTAACTCCATTTACAAATTTGCTGATGATACCGCCATAATGGATCAGATCTCAAACAACAACAAGACAGACTGCAGGAGAGAGATAGACAGCTAAATAGCATGGTGTAAAGACAATAATCTCTCCATCGATGTCAGCAAAATGAAGGAGCTGCGCATCGACATGGGAAGTGGAGTGGAGGACACTGTATCAATGGTGCTGAGAGGGAGGTGTTCAAGAGCTTCAAGTTCATAGGAGGAAATATGACCAACAATCTGTCCTCGTCCATCGACACTACAGTTATGAAAGCACAGCAACACCTTTACTTCCTCAGTAGGCTGGGGAAACTACAGCATGTCCACAAGGGCTCGTATGTATTGTAATAGATGCACCATAGGAAGCATCCTATCTGGATACACCACAGCTTACTATGGCAACTGTTTTTACCAAGACTACAAGAAATTACAGAACCATGAACACTGCCCAGTCCACCATGCCTACCAATCTTCCTTCCACTGATTCCTGTACACTTCCCGCTTCTCGGGAAACAGCCAACATAATTTTAAAAAACCCTTTCCAGCCCAGTTATAGTCTCTTCAGAAGGCAAAGATACAAAACTTTGTTAAAACACAGACCAACAGATTTAAGAACAACATTTTCCCCACTGTTATCAGGCCTATGAATGGACCTCGCATATATTCGAGTTGATCTTTCTCTGCACCTTCTCTGTAGCTATAACTCTACATTCTATATACTGGTATATTTTTGTACGGTATGATTTGCCTGGTTAGCTTGCAAAACAATACTTTTCACTATATCTCAGTACATGTGGAACTAATAAATATATCAAATCAACGATAGGTTAGGGAAAGCCAGAGGTGACAGCTTCAAGTTGTGTAGTGCCTGATCTAAGTGAGGCACCAGGAGGTAGCTCTCCCTTGAGAGAACATTGGAGCTCTGGAATAAGTTGATACTTTGTGTAATGGGCACCGAATCTCTAGATTCCTCCAAGCAAGAGCAGGTCTTGTGCTGCTTTGGGTGGGTCCTTCGTACAAAACATACAGACTTCAAGGAATTTAGAGTTCCCTGGGTGGGTTTGCTGGGAGCCTCTCAGGTTACTTGCCCATCCCCCACTTCTCCCAAACTAGCTATCAATATTATCTGGTGTTTCACCTCTCCTGGAAGATGGTACGGTTTTGAATGGGGTGAGGAGTGCATTTCTCCTATATATTACAATGTATTATTATGGTTTTATGTGGGAGAGGCTGGATGGTTTTCCCCACTCAGCCACTGTTCAGATCTTTGTTTATAATCATACCTCGATTTTAACAAGTTCAACTCCGAGCTCGGAGACCATGGGATCAAGTCCTTCACCAGCACGTAAGGCAGGTCAACTTAATTCACCATAGTGCAAATATGGCTTCTGCGATGAGACTTTAAATTCCAGGCCCCACAGACAAAAGTTCACTCAGCCCCTCAAGGAACTATAAGAGATGATCTGATCACAAACACACTTCTGTCTGTGGGTGCCTGCTCTCCAGAAGTTTTGATTGCTGTATTTCCAGTATTTTATCGGTGAGTCCTCCTTCATATTACTTCCTTGTCTGTAAAGCAGTTGGGACATACTGATCATGAAATGCGCTATATAAATGCAGGTCTTTCTACCTGCTGAGGGAATTGAAATCAATGCATAATACAGCAACCAGAGTTAGTTTGAGTCAGGGTCTCTGTGCCCCGTGGAGTACTTCAACAGTTACATTTGAGCATCAAAGAAGGGTCTAGGCCCGAAATTTCAGCCTTCCTGCTCCTCTGATGCTGCTTGGCCTGCTGCGTTCATCCAGCTCTATACCTTGTTATCTCAGGCTAATTAGCAAAGCTACTTTGGGTACTTTAAATGTTATGCATTCATTTTCATTGCACTAATAGGAAGTAGGGGAGAGTTCCTCATGACAGCTTTGTTAAAAATTACATATAGGCAAAACATTCCTGGCTTTTAAAAGCAAATTTCTAAGATGTGCTGCTTTTCAGTGAAAACAGGTCTTTTTTTTCCCTCCTGAGGGGACTAAATTCACTTCTGCCTTGAAGGTAGTGCTGACAAAACATAAGAGAGATGTGAGGAGAGTTGCTTAATGGGGAGTTGCAAGTGTAGCACTGAATGTAAGTGGTTATTTGATGCTGTCATGAAACTGCACTTTCCAATGGACTGTCAAATCCAAAACATTGGACTTCATTTCACTTTCAGTTGGTAACTAGCCTGTTGTATGTTGCAAGACCCAACAGGCATATTTCACGAAGCCAATGGGACCTAAAAATAGGGGGGCGGGGGCAAGCCATAAGTTGCTTTTGTACTTTACTCAATTAGTGAAGGTATCTCCCCAGAGTGAAGCAATTGGTTTTTCCCTTGTTACGTTTAATGAGATTGCCCACTACTTAGTCTGAGATGAGACTCATCAACTATGTAGAGCATTGTTTGTATTTCTCCACAAGTGTGTAGGGAGGCATAAACAGAAATTGCTGGAAAAGCTCAGCAGGTCTGGCAGCGTCTGCGGAGAGAAAGCAGTGTTAGTGTTTTGAGTTTGGTGACCCTTCTGACCCAGCTATTTCTGTCTTTGATCCTGATTTCTTACATCTGCCATTCTTTCAGGTTTTATTTAGCTTGTAGGAAGGTCTGTACTGAAGATTTAGTGGTGGAGGTTGGCTGCTCAGGGATTTTAATATTGATTCCATATTGATTTACAGCCAATGATCCACTCTCACTGTTGTTCTCTGTTTTGCAACACACCATATAAGTGCTGTGTATAATTCTGGGTTTACGGGAACCTTGGGCTATTCCTGCATTTGCAGACTTGACAGGAAACCCTTAATCCTGTGCTGAAGGAAAAAGCAGTAAAATTATGGAATCACACAAGACCAGAAAGTGCTGGAGAAATTCAGCAGAGCTGGTAGCCTCTGGAGAGAAAAGAAGAGATAGCATTGAATCCAGTCCAGTGACTCTTTTAATTCTCAAAAATAGTGAGTCTGACATGTTGGTCCATTGTGTCTCGTACTATTCATATGAACCTCTAGCATGGCCAATATATTCGTTTCCAACTGTTACTTTTCTTCTCCCTCTGGATTAGACTCAAACTTTGCTTACGCTTCGCCAAGAAAAATGAGATTACAAACTTTACGATCTCTTGTATAAAGATATCTTGCGGCAACAAGTAGAGGAGCAGGGGGAAGATGGCAGCTTAGCAGTAAGGCCAGGACTAGTGACCAGAGGCCCAGGCTAAAGCTGCAGGGGAAAAGCTTCAAATGCTATAATGGGAGCTAATGACCCAGATGGAGAAGTCAATTGGGCACTAGTAAAGATGCTTACCTGTATTAACAAGTCTTTATCTGCATCTACCAGAGGAATGGTGATTCATACTGGAAACACCTTTGGACTCAAACTATTGATTGAACACACCAGTTGTGACTCACACATGGCTACTTACTTTGACCAAAGGCCTAGAGGCTCACCCATACTCAGTCACTCATGGGAGCACAAGCCTACTGCACAGCTACCAGTATCTGTGAATGGTTCCAGCCTATCAGTCAGCCTGCCAGGGACTGGTATGCCTAACTGATGACAATGAAGTGGATTGCTCCTGACAGTTACTGCCCAGATCACAGGAGATTCCGTTGGTGACTAACTGAGAATTACCCAAGTCTATTATTGTTTCTACTGGCGCTACTGTTTCTTATTCATTCTGCGGGAATTTGAATTCAATGAATCCATCGGGAAAATAAAACTAGTGTGAGAAATGGTGATTGTAGTTAAAAAAAAGAAACCCTTTGCCTTCTCTAATGTTCTTGGAAGGAAATCTGTCATCTATTATTCTTACCCGCCCGTCCTCTGAAACTTTTTGCAGAAGGTTCACTGGACTCAAAACATTAACTCTGCTTGTTTCCGGACAGATGTTGCCAGACCTGCTAAATTTCTGTTTGGCCTCTGAAATAGCTAGCCATTAAGGTTAGTAATTTTAGGATCAAAGAATCCTTAGAGGATGGAAGCAGGTCATTCAACCCATTCAGGCTCTCCAAACAGCATCCCACTCAGACCCACCTCCCCTACCCTATCCTTGTAACCCTGCATTTCCCATGACAATTCACCCAGCCTGCATAGACCCTGGACACTATAGGCAATTTCCCATAGCCAATCCACACAACCTGCACATTTTTGGACAGTGGGAGGAAACCAGAGCACCTGGACGAAATCCACACAGACACAGAGAGATGTGCAAACCCCACACAGACAGTCACCCAAGGGTAGAATTGAACCTGGGTCTCTGGCACTGTGAGGCAGCAGCATTGACCATTCAGCCACTGCTCCACCCCACAGGTTTTAAGGAGTTAGCTATTTCAGATACCCACTTTGACGATTGTCAGTGAGGGCCAGATCCCAAGAAGAATGAAGGAGAAATTCTTGATAGAATCGATTACAAGATGCTGATGTTTCTGCAACTGAGTGGGAAAGAATGAAATTCAATCAGAATTGTCCATAATGTGACCAAAGGATCTTACAGTTCTTTTCCTATAAAATATTGTCAATGTCGAAAGCAGTTGCATTTATAATTAGTGGCTTCAATAAGTTAATTGCATGCATTGTGCATAGATCCAGGTTTGGGGCATTAGGTTATTGAAGGGTCACACTGCAGAGTCAGCTATGGTAGTCAGCATTGTGGGTCCATCAAGTTTCTTGATCTGTGCCTGCACTGCTTACAGCTTTCCCTGTGAGGAGCACCTTGATCAATGGCAGAAGCATGAGTTCCTATAGTTTTATAGAATTTACAGATTGGAGGTTATTTGGCCCAAGTGATCAATAACAGCATTTATGTCCTATCATAGATGCCTAAAGTGCAGAAGAGGCCATTCAGCTCCCCAAGTCTGCACCAACTCTCTGAAGAGCATCCCACCCAGACTCCATTATTCCACATTTCCCAAGCTAACCCATCTAACCCGCAGATCCCTGGATACCGCAGTCAATTTAGCATGGCCAATCCACCCAAACTGCATATCTTTGGGAGGAAACTGAATCACCTGGAGGAAACCCATACAGACACAGGGAGAATGCACAAACTCCACACAGAAAGGAGTGGAAGGGTGGAATCGAACCTGAGTCCCTGGTGCTGTGAGGTAGCCTTGCTAACCACTGAGCCACCATGCCATAGGTCAGCTGCCTCCCACTGTTTCTTCATCTCACATAATCATTGTATCCTTCTGGTCTCCTGTCACCTGCAGAAAACTATGTTTAATTTTATTTTGTGAAGTTACATCCACAAAAATAAGCCATATTTTAAAGACAAAGTGAATTGTTGACGGAACTGCACAAAGTATGTGAGAAAAATCTGCACTTATCCACAGATTAGGCTGGAGCCAAAGGGCAGAAGAGGATTGGCTAGTTACTTGAAGCAAAAAAAATTTGGTGGGCTAGAGGAATACGTAAGGGAGTGGAACTGGCTGAGTTGCTCAAGAGAGACCTGGCTCAGATGTCACAGGCAGAATGGCCTTTTTCTGCACTGCAACCATTTTTTTACACCACAAGTTTAGTATCACAGAAACTCCACAGCATGGAAGCAGGCCATTCAGCCTATCAAATCAACGCAGACTCTCCGAAGAGCCTCCCAACCAGACCCAAACCCCTGATCCTAGCCCTGCATTTCCCATGGCTAATCAACCTAACCTGCACATGCTTGGACTGTGGGAGGAAACCATACAGACACGGGGAGAATGTGCAAATTCCATGCAGACAGTCACTTGAGGGTGGGATTGCACTCAGCTCCCTAGTACTGTGAGACAGCAGTACCAACCACTGAGCTGTCATGCCAGCAAAACTTGGAGACGTCATTGAAGCAGGAGTCTCCTGAGAGAACAGCAAAAGCCCAGCATTAGGAAAGTAGCCAGAATAGACATCGAGCAGGTTAATCTTTTGTCAACAATCTGTCCAACTTTGGAATCTAAAGCAACTTTCAAACGCAGTCGATAGAGTGATTACCTGCAGGTTTAGATAAACGTGAGAATATTGGATTTCTTGCTATAGACAGTTGACCGCACAAACAGAGCAAATTAAAGGAATCTGTAGCAATTTCATTGGGAAAATACCAATATGAATCCCAGGGATATTAGCTAAGGAGGGGAAATAAAGAGTGGAGTGAGCATCTGATCATAAACATTTACAGCAGAACTGAGAGCTCAACAGAGATAAGCGGCTCTTGTTTCCCTGAGCAGTGAGAAATGGCCTCAGCAATGAACACACAAGGTGTAGATATGAAAATCTTCTTGTCATCACTTGACTTCAGACTATTTATCACTTCAGCACATCACAGAGACTGTCTCCGATGGCAAATTCACCCTGAAACCAAGGATTCGCGTTGTGTGATCCTTCAGGAAATGAACTTGAATCCCATTTGTGTTCTCATTCTTCTTACGTTTCGTAACATGACCATATTTGGAAATTTAGGATATGGAGCAGCTTTCCAGGCTTATAGATGGATAGGGCTCGCTGGCATCACTATACAGAACACGCAGGTTAACAACACAGCCATAAATACTTGTTCAGCAAAGCTGGTAGAAATCAGCAGTCAGGAGCGCCAACTGCTACAGTGAGTTAATAGGTTGAAAAGCCAGCAAAAATAAAACTTGAGAAACTGGGCAAAAAGAAAAAAGGAGTAACTTGCATTTATGTGGTACCTTTCACACTCCCATGCAATGCTGAGCACTCCCTATGGCCTTTCCCGACATCTGACTGCGAGCCTCTTGGGACAGAAACTGAGGTAGATATCTTTAATCAACGTGCCCCGAGAGGTCATTACAGTGTGCTGGAGCAGGTGGGGGCTTGAACCCAGGCTCAGAGGTAGGATCACTACCACTGCACCTCAGGATCCCCCCGAAAGAGTGTTATCCTGAGAGACATTAAGAATTAGAACAGCACAAGTTGTTAAACATGGATTTTAAAAATTATTTTTATCTCTTCCTATCAGATTTCCTCTCCTGGTACATGTTCATATGATAGCCTCAAGCGAACAAAACGCACAATGAAAGTTTTGTTGCAATGTGTTAACTATCAATGTCTCCTTGAAGAATGTTAACAATGACATTAATGACTGGGAGGAACTTGTTATGAATCGCTCATATTGTCACATTTCACAAGTGACATCCTGGCATGAGTCTAATGATCTGAACAATGAGGTTGAGTGGTGGTGGAGATAGAAAGAAAAATCAGCAAATCCTGCTGCCTCATGGGATGTCCTGCCCCACCTACCCAAAGACCTGTGGGTTGGGGTTCAACTGTTCAGCCACATGAAGACCCACAGCAGAATCCAAGGAGATGTCGTTCTCAAATGAAGGAACAGCCCATGTAGGCTAACACATGCATGCTCTCTGTTTTCTGGTGGAAAGATATCGTTGACAGTGGAGTGAAGTGACATGTCTGACCACATTTCTTTCAGCACCTCTAAGACAAAGCATAGAGCACTTAACTAAGATTAGAAACATATCTGCAAGGGGTTTGGGGAAATCCTAAGACTTCCTTATCTCCTGACTCCCCAAAGCCTGCCCACTATTTACAAGGCACAAGTCAGGTCTGTGATGGAATACTCCCCACTTGCCTGGAGGAGTGCAGCCCCAACAACACTCAAGAAGCTTGACACCATCCAGGACATAGCAGCCGGCTTGATTGGCACCACATTCACTCCCTCCACCACCAACACTCAGTAGCAGCAGTGTGTACTATCTACAAGATGCACTGTAGAAATTCACCAAAGGTCCTCAGACAGCACCTTCCAAACCCATGATCGTTTCCATCTGGAAGGACAAAGGCAGCAGATACATGCGAAAGCCACCCCCTGCAAGTTCCCGTCCGAGCCACTCACCATCCTGACTTGGGAATATGTCAGTATTCCTTCACTGTCGCTGGGTCAAAATCTTGGAATTTCCTCCTTAAGGGCATTGTGTGTGCACATGGGCTGTAGTGCTCATTGTAAGTGCTGGTTGCTTTTTGTTCAGGTTGTGGGGAAGGTTCTCCAGACAAGCTGGAGACTCGTGTTGTGGATAAAAGAGACTCAGTCAGCAACACGTAGATGATTGGTTTGTGGAGCGCTGACCACTCAAAAAGGCTTTCTGCCTGCCAACACATATGTAATTGGCTCCCAGGCAACTTGTGGAGAAGCCATTAAGAAAGGAAGGAGCTGCCCTTTATCATTGCAGTACAAAAAAAACCTCAAACTGGAACATTTTATGATCCTCTTCAGTTACTGTAAACTGTGGTTCTGAACCAATAAGTCATAGACTTTATAACTGTGAAGCAGTCACCCTGTGCACACTGCAAGCCAGTGAAACTACCTGGAGAAAGGTGAGTAAAGAGCAGCCTGTCCTGACAAAACGATCATGTCAGTAAAACCTGTGGATCGAGACCATTCTACTTCCCAGCCTTTCCCTTTTGTTCATTGAAATCATGTTTTTTTTTGTGTCAGCCCATATTCACGTGTAGGGGAGCTGTATGAAAGTTTTAACAAGTACCATTATAAATCAATAGTTTATGAATAAATAGAAACTATCAGTTACAAAGGTTCCATACCACAACACCCATCTCTCGCATTCTGGCCACAGCTTTACAGAGCAGATTCAGAAAGCTACATTAAATGATGACTAGCAGCAAGAGTGCAACAAGATCTTCTTTAGCAGGAGGCTCCTACACATCTAACCAAACTGGCACATTCACTCTGGCCATTTAGAGGTGAACTAGAGTTCCTGATTAATGCAATCTTCAAAGGCAGACAAGTTGTATTTCTGCAAGCCCTATATCAACTCATGCCGCTGGATGTACATATAGATCATGTGGGTGCAGAAAAATATCAAGGAGACTGGCACATGGATCCACCTACTGGCTCAGCAATAATAAGAACATCAATTAACTAATCAGATTACAGAAACATTTTAGTTCCATCAACCTGAGTGATCAAGTAAACCTTTCCTTCCTCATGACATTCCTTCTGAGCCAACGTACAAGAATGTGGCTTTTTTTTAACACTGAAAGACTCTATCGCTTTCCACTGGCTGACTATTTCAACCAAATTACCTTCTGTGACACAAATAAAAGAAAAGGGAGGTGATGGCCTAGTGGTCTTATTGTTGTACTGTTAATCTGGAGTCCCAGATAATGTTCTGGTGACCCAGGTTCGAATCCCACCATGGCAGATGGTGGAATTTGAATTCAATAAATATCTGGTATTAAGAATATAATGATGACTGTGAATCCATTATCAATTGTCGGGAAAACCCATCTGATTCACTAATGTCCTTTACGGAAGGAAACTGCCATCCTTACCTGGTCTGGCCCACATGTGACTCCAGACCTACAACAATGTGGTTGGCTCTTAACTGCCCTCTGGGCAATTAGGGATGGGCAATAAGTGCTGGCTGGTCAGCGACACCCTCATCCTGTGAATGAACAAAATAAAGTGCAGTGAGATATTGGACCCCATATTCAGTATATTCAGAGCACCTCATAAAATTGCGTCCACTAGAATACCCTTCCAAGACATGTAAAACCATAGAAGATGTAGGTTCAGAAACCGATCATTCAGCCATCAGATTTGCTCTTTCATTCATTCAGATTATGGCTGACCTGATAACCTTCGCCTCCACCTTTCTGTCTTCTCCCAGTGACCCTGAATTCCCCTAATGATTAAAAATCTGCGTCTCAGCCTTGTCTGTACTTAACAACTGGACCTCTACAGCCCAATGCAGTAAAGAATGCCACAGATTTACTGTTCATTGAGAGAAAAAAAATGCCTCTTCATCTCCGTGTTAAACGAGTGACCCCTAATTCTGACATTGCACCTCTGATCCTAGATTCTCTCACAAGGGGAAACAACCTTCCTTCCACTATCCTGTCAAGCCTGCTAAGAATATGCAAGAAATGGAATCTCCAAAATATTACCACTACCCTCAGTCAAATGGTCTTGCAGAGTGCACTGTCCTGTAAAATACGTAGTTATTGCATGTAAAACTAATGGGCAAGACTTTCAGGCAGCTATGTTAAATCTATGCTGTACTCATCTAGGCAACAGTTTACCCTCATGTTTGGGAAACAGATTCACACACATCTTCCCTCACACACTCTCACCACCCAAAAAATATACGCGCAATGTATTATTGGAAGGAAGAGACAAAAATGGTGCAAGAGCATGGTTAATGATTATGCAAGGCGACTGGTTGAACCAGGACAAAGCACAAAAATTTGAGACTCTCATACAGCATATGTTTATAGAATGGTATTATTGTATTGGTATAGGTTATGATCAATGGTCAAATCATGAAAATAAATAGACATTTCCACACTGTATATCATCCAGCAACCACCACAAAGAGCAATGAGCAGAACATGGGGGATCTTGGAATCTCCAGCATCTGCAGTTCCCATTATCTCAGAACATGGGGGATATTGTGCCAAAAAACAAACAACCATCACACAAGCCAACCTT
Organism: Stegostoma tigrinum; assembly: GCF_030684315.1. Classification (NCBI taxonomy): domain Eukaryota; kingdom Metazoa; phylum Chordata; class Chondrichthyes; order Orectolobiformes; family Stegostomatidae; genus Stegostoma; species Stegostoma tigrinum. Next base: position 44,692,092 of record NC_081376.1, on the reverse strand, counting down.
CCATCCATTGTCTCTATCTACACTTCTTAATGCCTCAGTAAGGCAGCCAACATCATCAAAGACCCTTCCCAGCCTGGTTATAACCTCTTCTAACCTCTTCCATTCAGCACAAGATACAAAAGCTTAAACACATGGACCAACAGGTTCAAGTATAGCTTCTTCCCCATTGTTATTAGATGTCCGAATAGACCTCTCAGATTTCAAATCTAACATTGATCTTGCTTTTCATGCAGAGATAATGGGAACTGCAGATGCTGGAGAATCTGAGGTAACAAAATGTGGGGCTGGATGAACACACAGTATCTTAGGAGCTCAAAAGCTGACGTTTCGGGCCTAGACGCTTCATCAGAAAAGGGGGATGGGGAGAGGGTTCCGAAATAACTAGGGAGAGAGGGGGAGGCAGAGATTACAAGAGAGTTGCAGTGGGAGAGAGATCCCCTGAGGTTTTTTCCGGAGGGAGGATGGTAACTTCTTCAGGTTAGGGGATGCCTAATCTGAAGAAGTTACCGTCCTCCCTCTGGGCAAACCTCAAGAGATCTCTCTCCCACTGCAACTCTCTTGTAATCCTCTCCACCTATCTTCTCCTCTATCCATCTTCGGTCCGCCTCCCCCTCTCTCCCTATTTATTCCAGTTCCCTCTCCCCATCCCCCTCTCTGATGAAGGGTCAAGGCCCGAAACGTCAGCTTTTGTGCTCCTGAGATGCTGCTTGGCCTGCTGTGGTCATCCAGCTCCACACTTTGTTATCTTGCTTTTCATGCACCTTCTTTAAATCTTTTTGAGAAAATTTGTACCTCGGGGTTGTGGATGAGGTTGTAGACTTGCTCGCCGAGCCGGTGTTTGATTGCCGGCGTTTTGTCACCCTGCTCGGTAACATTGTCAGTGTACCTCCGGTGAAGCGTTGGTGTTCTGTCCCGCTTGTTATCTGTCTCAGTGGTTTGTGTACCAGGTCCAGTTCAATTCAATGTGTTTGTTGATGGAGTTCCACATTGAACAGGACCCGATATACAAACCACCGAGAAACAGAACCGGAAGTAATACCAACCTCGCCCCCACACCGCACCCCCCCCCCTCCGACCCCAGCAAACTGAGGTATGTAAATAACAAGCAGGACAGAACACCAATGCTTCACCAGAGGCACACTAACGATGCTACCTAGCGAGGTGACAAAACGTCTGCAACCAAACACCAGCTCAGCAAGCATGTCTACAACCTCCCCTTCTTTACAGCCATAACTTTGTATTCCTCACTCTGTTAATCACCCTCGGAGCTTTGTATTTTATGATCTGCCTGTACTGCATACAAAACAAAGTTTTTCACTGTACTTAGGTACATGTGACAATAATAAATCAAATCACACGTCTATAGTAAATGATTTAAATCCATCCATCATGACTGATAACACATCACAGAATGAAGCTACACTGCCAAGTTATGATAACAGTATAAAGACCATATCTGGTCATGCTGTACATTGATCAAGGTATTATCTGAATCTATGGAAAACATATATCTATATGCATCTTTGCAATGTTGTTGGAATTAGGATTTGCATTCTTTAAAGGGAAAATGGGGGTGTTGCATTATGGCACAGCATGCAGACCGTACAGGATTGTAATTTTCAGACAGTTGCATGACATCACAACGAGCAATGAAACAACACAGGGGTTCCACCTTCAGCCAGTCTCTATGTAATGTAGTCAGTGAAGTGCCTTCAATCAATCAGCAAATTTAGGAAGTTTGTTTTGTAATAGTGTCATGTTTGTTTTGTAAGCCTGTGATATTATAGCTGTGCAATAGTTTGTGTTATTAATAAACTTTCAAGTCATCTGAACCAAACTCTCTTGTGGGATATGTTAATTGGGCTAATATACAGAAGGTCACAAACTGCAGTGGGTAATGTTAACAGAATATCCATTTTGTATTTATACTGGTTTGAATTCTATGGGTTATCTTAAGGACATCAGTGTGCATGTTTTCAAATGCTTCAGGAAAAATTTGTGTCTAACTGACAGTACAGGCGGGCAGACTATCATTGAAACATCACTCAAGGTGCTTGCTTTCTTCATTAATGACAGCAGCACCATCCTCCTGCAAGTCTGATGTTGTGTAATTGTAACATAAGAAAAGTTATGAGCAAGAGAAGTTTTCGCAGTCCAACAGGCTTCAGATTGAAGTCAGCCTTCCAAATCAATCCTATCAGTGATATAAAGAAGGTAATAACAATTAATTGTTACTTAATCACGTGGTATTTTCCCAGATGATTACTGCAGGAACCTGCTGTACTTGCCACCTCTATGTGGCCCTCAGTAATAGTTGTTTGAGGTAGTTTGTTGTCACTGATCCTCATTTATCTTTACTTAATCATGGGCCTATCTTGCGACTAATGGGAGAGGGTACACCCCTGTAGAGTTTATAATGCAGACACATGTTAGATTACACAAAACTTTATTGTATGGTAGTCGTAGCTACATTTCGTCAGTATTCGCAATACTTCCTCTAATACCTTTAGCAGCGCACAATGGCAACTTTCAGAACTCAATGCCAATGTTTTTCCCCATACTTAACCTATTTTATAATCATAGATATAACTCTACAACATTGACCACTATCCTAACTGTATCCCACAAATGCAGGCAGTCTCAATGTTTCGCTTTTCTCACAACGCTATCTATTGGATTTGGGAGAGTGGTGCATCATTTCTTCAGGACCCTGGATCTGAGCCTAGATTAATTTTCCACTGGTGGATATTTTATCGATCTGACATTCTTTGCAGAGGATGCCTTTCTTCACAGACGTTGTGGTTGGTCCATCATCCTACCTGGAGGACCCTTAATTTTTTGATGTTCCTTCCTTGAAGACAACTCTTGCTTTGAAATATGAATTTTCTTTTTTGCCATAGCCTGGACTTCTGATCCAGGTAATTGGTTTTAACTGGGAGAGCTCGTTTGTTTTCCACAGTATCCTATGTGTTGGGACCAGATGGATTCATTTTCTTGACCAAGTTCTGAATCTACGGAGTTTGGTCTAGCTCCCTAATTTTTCAAATTTACTAATTCGTCTGTTAATAATTTCATTTACAATCATACCCATGAAAACAATAATGTACTAGCTTGCTCAGTTTCACTCTTACTGATCATATAGCTTATTTTTCTTGGGTTTTTGAACATCTTTACCACTGTTGTGAAGCCTGTGACTTCCTCTAAACTGGCAATTTGCAAAAACTTTTTATGGAAATGAGAATGACCCACTTGGATGATTTCTTCTGTTTGAATTCTGCCTAGAGACTTTGAAGACCAATGAATTCTTCTGTAGTCTCAGCTCTTCGGAGGAAGTTCAAATCAAGACCTGTGTGCAGGCTCAACAACACAGTTCATTGTTTGCAAATAACATAAACATTTTCAACTTTCTCACATGTGTTGTGTTATCATCTAATTTGTAATATTCGTCTATCTGCATCATGTATTCTCATCACCATAAATTCTGCTTCTTCAGTTTTAATAATGCGTCTGATAGGACAGTAACACTTGTCTCTCTATCAAGTGTAAAATCAAAAGAATGTACATTGACATGAACAATTTCTATCTCTTCTGGCTGATCTCCATTAGCTTGTTCCCTTAGGATGTCTCAGGTATCTTCTTCAATAGAGGTATCTTAGAAAATACGTCGATACTTTCTAATAGCAGTGAGGCTCTACTGTGTGGGCCTCTTTATGTACGTGATCACCAGCACTTCTGCTGCTCTGAAACCAAATCCTATTTCTGAATATCTGGAAATGACCCACAGTTTAGCAAATGCGCCATTTCTTATTGATGCCTAGGCATTGCGTATATAGTGATGTGTGTCAGCCAACAGAGCTGGCACTGGTAATTAGTGTCTAGTGGTTGACATTTTCTTTGAACATTGTCACTTGCCTCCTTAAAGTGTATCCTTGCCTTATAATATGAATTTATCAGTATTCCCCTCTCAGAACATGTCTATGCGTCTTACTGGTTTCTGCTTCCAGCACACTTTGAATATCTTTCTCCAAAGTTAAATCTTCCCTTTGATTGCGGGAAATCTGACAAAGCTTCATCAAGAATTCCAACAAGAAGTCCATCTCATAAATTCTGAACTCAAAACTAGATAATCACATTTTCATTAACCTTACAAAGTTACGAATTAAATTGTATTAAAATTGTTCTGGATGTTGAACACTGCTATTAAATCTTGTCATTTGTAAAATTTTATTGATTCTTAAATTTAAGTGATTATCGAACACAGTGAAGACATCATCAATAGTGCCTGTATTGCCTTTACTAATTTTTCTGTCAATATTTCCATTTACAATCATACCCATGAAAATAGTAGTGTATTAACTTGTTGAGTTTCATTGTTACTGTTCATTTTTGAAGCAATCCTCTACCTTAAGAATATACAGTCCAATCTTGTGTCTTGCATGTTTCTCTCACTTGAATCTGCTAGAATGTATCATATATTCTTTCAATTACTTTCAATGTGCTGATTAATTTTATGATAATCAATGTATTTTAAATCTGTATTGTTGAAATATTGCTTTGAATCTGCTGATCTTTCAGGTTGTGTGCTCTTATTAAACAAACCTATTTTAAATCAAATGACTGTTGAACTTGTTGGAACTATTTCAGTGTTTCGTTTATTTTCCAGTCTTTCTAACTCTGTTATTTTGTAATACAAAACTTTATCGTATAATTCTGACTGCTCTGCAGTAATTTACTTGCTTTGATGTTTATAAATCTGCTTCTTTGCAATACTGATGGGGGTAGAATTTACTGGGTTCTCCAATCACTCACAGGATTTGCCCACCTTTACTAATGATCAAAGTGGTATCTAAAACCTCTGATGCTGCTTGGCCTGCTGTGTTCATCCAGCTCTACACCTTGTTATCTCAGATTCTCCAGCATCTGCAGTTCCTACTATCTCTGAAACCACCTTACATAATTATTTGAGTAAGGTTCTTTGGTTTTGGCTTTTCAAAGTTCCTGGGCAGTGTTGATGAACAAAGACACCTTGGGGTGCAGATTTATAGTCCCCTGAGAGTGGTGGTGAAAAAGGCAATTGGCATACTATCTTTATTTGTCAGCCTATTGAGTGTAGGAGTTGGGAGATCACGCAGTGGTTGCACAAAACATAGGTTAGGCAACTTTTGTAATACTGTCAGAGATAATGGGAACTGCAGATGCTGGAGAATTCCAAGATAATAAAATGTGAGGCTGGATGAACACAGCAGGCCAAGCAGCATCTCAGGAGCACAAAAGCTGACGTTTCGGGCGGCTCAGTTCTGGTCTCTTTGCTACAGGAAAGATGTTGTGAAATTTGACAGGGTTCAGAAAAGATTTACAAGGATATTGCCAGGGCTAGCGAGTTTGAATAGAGTGGGGCTATTTTCCCTGGAGCATCAGAGACTGAGGGGTGACCTTATAGAGATGACCTTATATATAACCATGAGGGTCATGGATAGGGTGAATAGCCAAGATCTTTTCTCCAGAGTAGGGAAGTAAACTAGAGGGCATATGTTTAAGTTGAGAGGAGAAAGATTTAAAAGGGACATAAGGGACAACTTTTTCACGCAGAAGCTGGTGCGTGAATGGAATGAGCTGTCAGAGGAAGTGGTGGAGGCTGGAACAATTACAACATTTAAAAGGCCAACTGGATGAGTATATGAATAAGAAGGGTTTAGAGGAATATGGGCCAAATGCTGGCTAATGGGGCCAGATTAATTTAGGATATCTTGTTGGCATGGATGAGTTGGACCGAAGGGTCTGTTTCTATGCCATACATCTCTGACTCGATGACACTGCCTGGAATTGTAGTTCACCTATTGAACCCAAATCCTTTTAAACCTTTACTTTTTTGCTGACTTTGCTTCCAATGTCTTGAGAATGCAAAGTTAATTTAACCCTCTGACACCTCCATCAGTTATCAACAACCTCCCCATTTCTCAGTTGCCACATTTTGGGATATGGGCAGTTCCAATGATGGGGGTGTGACACTTGTTGTTTCAGTTCTCTCTTAGCAAGACGTGTATGGCTTGAAATAAATACCTACCCACAATTTCGCACACATGAAGGTTTTGCTAATTTCGTGCTGATGGGAAATGATCAATATCATGTTCCATTACATGAACAGGAGTCAGAGTGCCAGGTCATTTTCCTACTGCACATTTATAACTGATTTCTTAATTTTACCAAGTAGAGCCTTCCAATACTACAGCAGCGCGCGATATCTATTCCAGCGAGAATATTGTTCCTTTCTTTCAAACAGAAACCATTCTTGGATCCACAAATATAATTCATGAAATTAGAAATGCCTGCATTGTTTATTCAGGAGTCATCTAGACTTATGTTTACTGCCACCCTGCGTCCATGAATTAATGTTACTATCAGGCTGAGCTGATTATGTTAAACATGTTGGAGTTATGTTACTGCTACAAAATCACATTGCATAAATGTCCAGGGAGCGTCAGATAAAGAGTTTGTGGTTTGCAGATTGTAATTTATGTTCTTTTCCTGTGTCAGTAATTATGATGTTTATGATGTGAAATAATATAGATTCAGTGCACACAGACGAGCTTACTGAGGCGGTGATGTTAGATTCGCGTTTTCCACGCTGGTTTCACTTCCTTCTGATGTAGAGGTGCCGGTGTTGGACTGTGCTGGACAAAATCAGAAGTCGTACAATGCCAGGTTATGGTGCAACAAGTTTATGTGAAATCACAAGCTTTCGAAGCACAGCTCCTTTGCCAGGTGTAGTCAAAGGAGCGGTGCTCTGAAAGAGATAACAAGGTGTGGAGCTGGATGAACACAGCAAGACAAGCAGCATCAGAGGAGCAGAAAAGCTGACGTTTCGGGCCTGGACCCTTCATCAGAACTTGTGACTTTAAATAAACCTTTTGGGCTATAATCCGGTATTGTATGCCTTCTGACTTTGTCATTTTCTTCTTCATAAATTTGGACCTAGTAAACCTGTGAAATATGTTCATGTGCTCGTTGTCCAGCTTGTTAAAGTGTAACGAGTCAGTATATTGGCTATAGACATTCTGAAGCAAATAAGTATTTACCTTCTTAAGTGAGTTTTTCCAGTGGTTTACTTTGATTCTTTTATTCCATTTTTTACTTTTTCAGTTTCTCCAGACCGTGCAGAATTCCCAAGCTAACACTGTGGGACCTCCTAGCAGTTTCTTAACCTCTGCTCTACGTCACCAGTGAGAATGCGTTTCAAATATTTCTTCTGTCTCATCCTGCGAAAGATGCTTAGAACAGGTTTTTGTACCCACAAGGATTGCTCCCACTTTAAAACAAATACCAATTAAAGTTCCAAAAGAATCTTATTAATGTAGAGCCAAGCAGTGTAGATTTCTTCTGTTTAGTGGTTGTTATATAATCAATGAGCTTGCGCATTTAGTTTATATGGTACTGCTAACGCAGCTTGATGCTAATTATTACAGTGCAAATTATTTCTGATCAGCTGTTTTGGGCAGGTTATATCACTTCTCCAGCAAAGGTGAGACAGAACCACAGACTGTCTGACCCAGAGATATGTAGATTACCACAATGCCACTGCAGCCCTATTATTTCACTGTAACCTGTGCTAATTTAAGAGCTGACTTTTTTGCAACGTCACATCATTTGTAATATCCATTGACAAGTGTGTCTAATCAGTCTTCATTTATAATCACTTAAATTACTATTCAGTGTGACACACGAACAGTGATGAAATACATTTAACCCTTGCATTGAAGATCAGAAGACCATAAGATATAGGAGCAGAATTTGATAATTGGCCCATCGATTCTGCTGTCCCATTCGGTCCTTCATGACACATTTCTTAACTTCATTCCCCTCCATTTTCCACATAACTCTTGAATTTCTGGATCCCAGGTCACGAGTGAGCAACAGTGCAATGGGGAAAGGGAGGAGTGGGTTAATGGAATGGAGGTCACAGGGTCGGGGAACCAGCAACAAGAATAGGGAAATGGCGGTTAGCGTCCACAACTCCGTACCCTCCCACCTCTCAATGCTGAGTTCCTCACTTGGGTTGCTCACTTCCTCACGCCCTCACCTGCATTCGCCCTAAGCTTCTGCAATCTGTTTGCTCATAGTTTGCTCGGCATGTTCCATTACAGAATGCTGGAATAATAGCAGTGGCAGTGCGATGAAACCTCTTTGAAGGGCCCACTTAAGTGCTGAATTAGCTGAAAAGTGTTGCATAATGGAATACACAAATACAGCAAAATGCAGCAACCAGCCCAGCTCTTCCCCTCCACCCACTGCATCCCAAAACCAGTCCAACCTGCCTCTGCTTCCCTAACCTGTTCTTCCTCTCACCCATTCCTTCCTCCCACCCCAAGCCACACCTCCATCTCCAACCTACTAACCTCATCCCACCTCCTTGACCTGTCTGTCTTCCCTGGACTGACCTATCCCCTCCTCAACTCCCCACCTATACTCTCCTCTCCACCTATCTTCTTTTCTCTCCATCTTCGGTCCGCCTCCCCCTCTCTCCCTATTTATTCCAGAACCCTCACCCCATCGCCATCTCTGATGAAGGGTCTGGGCCTGAAACGTCAGCTTTTGTGCTCCTGAGATGCTGCTGGGCCTGCTGTGTTCATCCAGCCTCACATTTTATTTTCTTGGATCCTGACCACAGTTCACCACAGGGTAAGATCCACTTAGTGTCTTTCCCTGGGATCTGCAGTAGAGAAAAGTCTTGGTAATCTAACAAGAAGGGGTTCTTGTTTCAAACAGGGGAGACCAGGTACAAGTTACACTGGTGTGGAGGACATTGTTACTGGGGCTACGTGGAAGACCTTGATGGTAGATATTACACCTTCAAAATCCAAATCTGTTCCTCCGCCCGGAATCTATAAGACATTAGACTATCAGGATGGTAAGGTGGTTAGATTAGATTCCCTACAGTGTGGAAACAGGCCAATTGGCCAAACAATTCCACACTGCCCTTGGAGCATCCCACCCAGACCCATCCCCCTATAACCCACACACCCCTGAACATTATGGACAATTTAGCATGGCTGATCCACCTAGCCTGCACATCTTTGGACTGTGGGAGGAAACCGGAGCACCCGGAGGAAACCCACGCAGACACGGGGAGAATGTGCAAACTCCACACTGACAGTTACCTGAGGCTGGAATTGAACCCGTGCCCCTGGTGCTGTGAGGCTGCAGTGCTAACCACTGAGCCACCGTGCCACCCCTAAGTTGGCATTGCTGCCTCATAGCTCCAGGGTCCCGGGTTCGATTCCAACCTCAGGCAATTGTCTGTGTGAACTTTGCACATTCTCCCTGAGTCAGCCTGGGTTTCCACTGGGTGCTCCGGTTTCCTGCCACAGACCAAAGATGCACAGGTTAGGCGGATTGACAATGCTAAATTGCCCATAGGTGGGTTAGTCTTGGGAAATGCAGGGTTACAAGGAATAGGGTAGGTGGTGGGTCTGGGCCTGATACTCTTTGGAGGGTCAGTGTGGAATTGATGGGCCGAATGACCTGCTTCCACACTGCAGGGATTCTATGAAAGCTGTCAGACGGTGCTTAAAGCCATCCTTGGGGTTAACCCTTTCATACCTTCGCACACCATACTAATGATGTTTGCCTGGCACCAGCAGTGGTGAACTGAGGTACATAGGATAGACAGCATAGCATAGAGAGCCGTATTCAGTGACCTGTAATGCACAGGTATAAATAAAAAGTGTTACAGTTTTGAAGGAAGAATAGAATTTTCCAATATGGGATGCTAGTGATCACAGAATCAGTATAATTTTGCTGCAAATCACCTCTCTCACTGGGAGAGTGAGACCGTGCTACATTGCTTTGGGCATGAACATGAGGACAAGGCCTCAGGCCCCATCCGTCATCCTTAACCTGCAGATTAGGAAATTTTAAGTACATTTTATGAAGACGGATGAAGCAAGCCAGATTCGTGGCCGATGATCTTGTCCTTTCTGTCCTTCCTGATCACCATATTTAACCAGAATTGACACGCATACTGTACACTTCATGGGTTTACACTGACTTCGTAATGTATGTCCAGTATCGCTGCACCCAGGGTAATTGTATTTTGAAAATCAATTATATTTGATCCTGCCACAGAATTCATTTTACACCCAAGCCACGTCCTATCAAAGACATTCTTGAGCAGGTAACTGCTGAGCTTTACTTACTAGTGCAATTCAAAATTCAAATTCCTCCTCACAGGTAGCAGAGTAAGAACTCCTGACCATTTCCTTTCACCCCAACAGATTAAATTCATGTCAGAGTATTACTCCTTTACATTACTAGAACTGGTGAAGACCATATTGCAGAATTCCCATTAGAATTGATTAAATGAATATTCAAAACTTGCCATGACATTTTCTTGATGATCTAGCTGCGGCTGGATTTATCTTTGATATATGCAGATACCTCATGACACATGCCAGTCACACAACCTACTTGTAAAGTAAATAAGATTTGCAGACAGAAGGCAAAACATCCCATCGTTACGTAACGTACTGGCAGGAGGGTCATGCTGGAAAACAAACTGTACAGTCTATGTTCAGAGGAACATGGACAAATGAAAGATTGCTCTTGAAGCCCAGAGACCAAATCAGTGCCCCAAAAGTATCAGGCATATGGGCATTAGCTTCACAAGCTGAGCACCAAGCCAGTGTATGCAAACAGGACCCAATGGGGTTACCAGATGATTCCTTTCACTGGGCCATCAGCGTAGAATCAGTGCTTGATGTCCAGACATTGTCCATGTTGGGAGACCAACTTCAGGGTAAGTGAAGGTAACCACCCCATTCTATGTGGGAAAAAAACCACCAGTGGATTTTTTTTTTACTTCTCTAAACTGCAGGCCAGGGAATAAGCTCATTAGCCGCATTCCCATCTCAGCAGTTTATGGTTTATTTCCTTACTATCAAGATTTTTCTTTTGGCATCACCTGCAAAATTCTTAATTACGCTTCCTGCAATGAAAGGACACGGTAGTGAGTCACCTAATGTAAAATTACCGACTACCTCTTTGTTAGCAATCTCTCCCAGCACATCAGAGATAATAGGAACAGCAGATGCTGGAGAATCCAAGATAACAAGTTGTGGAGCTGGATGAACACAGCAGGCCAAGCAGCATCAGAGGAGTAGGAAGGCTGACGTTTCAGGCTAGGCCCAAAACAACAGCCTTCCTGCTCCTCTGATGCTGCTTGGCGTGCTGTGTGCATCCAGCTCTACACGTTGTTCTCTCTTCCAGCACAGCATCAATTTTACATGTAAGATGATCAAGAATATATTCGGTTCAACTGACTTATCTCCCTTTCAAAGGCTGAAATCAAGTATTACTCCCCCTCTCCCTCTCTTTCTATTTCTGTTTTCTGGCCTGACTACCTTTATTCCATGTGCTCGCTCCACTGAGGAAGTATATCTGCAACAAAATCTATTGTTGAGGATTGGGGCTCCTCTTGACCATGCGTTAATTCAGTATTCCATTTTTTTATTGGATTAGATTAGATTCCCTACAGTGTGGAAACAGGCCCTTTGGCCCAACAAGTCCACACCGCCCCTTGCAGCATCCCACCCAGACCCATCCCCCTATAACTCACACACCCCTGAACACTACGGGCAATTTACCAAGGCCAATCCATCTAGCCTGCACATCTTCAGACTGTGGGAGGGAACCAGAGCACCTGGAGGAAACCCATGTAGACACGGGGAGAACGTGCAAACTCCACACAGACAGTCACCTGAGGCTGGAATTTGACCTTTTTTTGTCAGAGGTCACACCACGCCAACATATAGCCCACCTAACAAAGGAGCAGCGGTCTGAAAGCTTGCGATTTTAAATAAACCTGTTGGACTATAAAGTGGTATCATGCAACTTCTGACTTTGTCCACCCCAGTCCAACAAAGGCGCCCCCACTTCATGGCACATTTTTGTGTATTATGAGGCTTCATCTAAGTGAATCACATCACTAAAGTCTGCAAGGTCATAAGAATCATCAAGATTTCTGACACATGTCAACGATTTATCAGGCCTCACCGTCATCCATTATCAACATAGTGTATGAGGAATAAAGAGGTCTTTGATTCTAGAAGGAATGAAAATTAAACTTGAGGTGGACGTGGATAAAAGGACAACAGTCATCTCACTCACAAGTAACTACCATGGTTAAATATTTCGAGAATTCATAATGGTAGGTAGAAAGAAGCTAATCTTTGATGGCCTGAGTAATCAAGAATGTAATCTTAAGATTTGAGCCAAACCATATTTGGAGGGGTATCAGGAGGAATTTCCTCACACAAAGATTAGGAGAAAACTGGAACTCCTACCCTCAGAAAAGACTGTGGAGCTGAAACCAAACATTGAGACATATTGATCTGTTCTGAGGAAGGGTCACTTGACGTTTCTAGTCCCTTGACTAGAAACATTAACTCTGATTTCTCTCCAAAGATGCTGCCAGACCTGCTGAGCTTTTCCAACAATTTGTGTTTTTGTTTGTGATTAAGATTTATTGATTTTTGTTGGGGAAAGAATAGAAAGCTAACAAGGGTCAATGGAGGCGAAGCTTATTCAGTTACCTTTTGATAGTTCTAATTAAAGAATTCTTTTTTGATTTTCTTTCACATCTGGAATTTGGATATTGTTCTCAAACCTTAAATATTAGCAAAAGCAAACATGAACTCAATGCCTTTTAGTTCCACACACATCGGGAATGAAACATGACATGAGTGCAGCATGGAAAGATGCAATTTCTTGTCTCAGCTTAACAATGGTTAAAATCTACTCTACCAACTAATTGTCGTTCCTGTCAGTACACCTACCTGATACGTCATACAGAGGAATGGACCAGGAGGAGACCAGACACTCTCTCAAACGTGTTCAAAACGTCAACCTTTCCTGCTCCTCTCATGCTGCTTGGCCTGCTGTGTTCATCCAGCTTCACACCCTGTTATCTCACTCTCTCAAACATATTCTGTTTCTACTTACTCATTCTCAGGACAAGGGAATCTGGACATTGTTGGTAAGAACAATATTTATTGCTCATCCTTAATTATATTTAAGAAGATGGCAGTGATAAACTTCATAAATAAAATGGAGTGGTTTTCCATTTAAGACTCAATTGCCTGAAATCACCTGACTCATTTGCTGAAGAAGGGTCCACGCCCAAAACACCAGCCTTCCTGCTCCTCTGATGCTGCTTGGTTTGATGTGTTCATCCAGCTCCACACTGTGTTATCTCATTGTCAGTTCCTACTGTCTCTCAATCACCTTATTGTAGGGTTGTTGTCACATGAACATTGGTCAACCAGATGGGTTTTTAACAACTATCTAATAGTCTCTTAGTCACCATTATTGATGATTGCCAATTATTTATTTAAACATTAACCCTCTTCCAACATTGCTCGTAGTTTCTCAAGACTGGCAGTACTGCTGGGACCCAGGTGGCAATCCCAGACCAAATTGGGAGGTTTTGGAGACCTGGGCTCCTCTGGAAGTGAGGAATATGCCTCCTCTGAGCAAAGTGATCCCCATCCCCCATCCATTCCCCGAGGACTTCCAGATTCCTGTCAGCAGGCTGCCACTTCATCTCTCACAGATATGTACTTTCCAGACAGACAGCAAGACACACGCATGCTGTGCTTGAAGTGGCGTGTAGCTCAGATTTGAACACAGAGCCTGCAAAAAGGATACTAGAAGGTTCTGGAACCTTTAAACATTTCTGCCTCTGCTGAGCTCAATGCTATTGGAGAGCAGCACCTTGGAGATAAGGTCCATATTTAACGAGGTGAGCATGTGCACGATTGTGTGAGGAAAGTCACCAAGAACCACATAGAGAGACCCTGTGATAATGGGAACTGCAGATGCTGGAGAATCCAAGATAATAAAATGTGAGGCTGGATGAACACAGCAGGCCAAGCAGCATCTCAGGAGCACAAAAGCTGACATTTCGGGCCCAGACCCTTCATCAGAGAGGGGGATGGGGAGAGGGTTCTGGAATAAATAGAAAAATAAATAAATAATTTATTCCAGAACCCTCTCCCCAACCCCCTCTTTGATGAAGGGTCTGGGCCCGAAACGTCAGCTTTTGTGCTCCTGAGATGTTGCTTGGCCTGCTGTGTTCATCCAGCTCCACACATAGAGAGACCTTTGTGGCTTTTCCTGAAATTGACAGCCAAATTGTGGGGAAAATCAGTCCACAGCTTCAATTTTTTCGTTGAATTATATATGTACTGATGCGTTGTTTGAAGTTTTGTTTCCATGCATCTAAATAGTTTATTAAAATTCTTGAGGTGAACAGTTCAGCGCACTGAAAACAAGGGCAAAAAAGATAAAAAAAAACTTTGATTGCCTGACAACAGTGACCCCAGGTGAAAGAAAGATGGAACCATCCTGAATGTGTGGGATTACAAGCTGGCTCAATCAAGTAATAAAGCATTTAAAACAAAACCTTCAAAGCTGGAGAAAAAGTCCAGAGAAGAAAACTCCAAAAGCAGAAATCTGTTGGAAGCTGAGCTTTTGGAAAATGTATGTGCTTGCTCTAAAAATATTTAACTGTCAGTGATAATAAAACTCCAGAAATCAAACACAGCCATGCCCTCTTGAAGAAGAAAGTTTAAAATGGAGACAAGATGACCTTCACTAAGATTTGAGTATCTGGAAGGTGGTTGGTAATGGTTAAAGAGTTGAATCTTTATTTCTGAAATATGTAGCAAGACCTTTCCAACTGGTATAGTGTAAAATAGTTTGTGTTTGTTTTCCTTTTGTGTATAATAACCTCACTTATGTCCTTTTGTTATAAGTACATTGGCAGCCTCTTGTTAATATGTTCAGCCACAAAATTGTAAAGTTGAAGCCTATGCCAGGTCTCCGTCTGGGATTTGACTTGTCGCATATTACCATCAGCTGGGTTAGTCATTATAACGAGGTCAGCCAGGTGTACCCCGAAGACTATGAGTCCCCTATTTGGCACTTTTAATCTGGTCTAATCAGGGAGCCCTAGCTGACAGATATAAACAGGAGTGTCAGAGGTTTTGGTCAATCTGAGAGCAGGCTCTGTAGGAGCTGGGTCAATATCAATTACTTGTCATGTGTGAATAACGTTGGACTTGGCGACTTGGTGGCTGGTCTCTGTGGAGTTATTGCACCAGGACCATAAGAGCAGGGAGGTGAAGGTGAAGTAGAAAATTAGACATGATTTGACTGCATAGGAGACTATATTTGAAAGGCGGCCTGGCCTACCCCTGCTGTTATTTCTTGTGTTCTTATTTCTGCTTCCCCAAATACACGCCTTGAACTGATCTGAGATATCGCAGTGGCTCCAAACTATTGACCATCTCATGGGAACTGTCGAATTACAAGATTTTTTGCAATAGTGACTTGGAACAGTTGCAGACTAGTAAATCCATGTAATGGTTCACCCATAGTGCTCAATGTTGTCACAAAGGGGAAGCAACTCTGTCATTCTTCAACCCAACAGAGACAAATGTTTCATGTCACATTAAAGACCTTCCTCGGTGTTGTTCTGAAACATGGATCACTTTGTACATTTATAGCTGCCAGTGAGTCGAAGGAGTCTGATTGCTGTTTCTCACTTTGGTCTTACATCGTCTTTCCAGTTGACAGAATTTTTGCTTCATGTGTCAACTGCTTTGACTGTACCTTTCTTCATATCTACCAGACATCAACTTCACTGTGGCTTCAAAAGTCCATCTACACACGAACAAACCTAACAAGTTGCAGCAAAACGACTGCCTCCAAAGTAAATCTGACACTCCAGAAACAGCCCTTGAGAATATGCTCAGAGATAATAGGAACTGCAGATGCTGGAGAATCTGAGATAACAAGATAAAAAGCTGGATGAACACAGCAGGCCAAGCAGCATCAGGAGCAGGAAAGCTGACGTTTCGGGTCTAGACCCTTCTTCAGATTTTCTGATGAAGAGTCTAGACCCGAAACGTCAGCGTTTTTGCTCCTAAGATGGTCCTTGGCCTGCTGTGTTCATCCAGCTCCACACCTTGTTATCTCTTGAGAATATGCTGATGGCCTGTCTTTGTATTGATAGATCAAAGGGCACAGTGCAAGTTATAAAGAACCTGTAAGGATTCTAACGCCTGTCCACAAGAGTATGTCTAATGGCAAAGAATGATACACATACTGATTTATTTATGGCACAGTGTGGGTAGGCTTTATCTTCCTAGGTGAGATCAGGGCCCTCGATTATACCAGGTTACAGAGATAATGGGAACTGCAGATGCTGGAGAATCCAAGATAATAAAGTGTGGAGCTGGATGAACACAGCAGGCCAAGCAGCATCTCAGGAGCACAAAAGCTGACGTTTTGGGCCTAGATCCCTGATGAAGGGTCTAGGCCCAAAACATCAGCTTTTGTGCGCCTGAGATGCTGCTTGGCCTGCAGTGTTCATCCAGCTCCACACATTATTATCTTATACTAGGTTACAGACCTCTTATCTCCCCACCAAATCTGACTTTAGCAACAGTATTACATTTGCCCTTTGGGGGGGTGAATGGACTTCCTGATCCTTGGAGTAGGTGTAAATGTCTTTCAGTCAGAGGTGAACAGGTTTCCTGATTATTTCGAGCAAGTGTAAATGTTTTACGATTACACAGAATGTCCAGTGAATTCTGTGAATAAGTATGTATTGGAATTGAATTGCTTGGTATCTCTGTAGGTTTCAAGATGTCTGAAGTCTTTGTGTTAAGTCTTGTTCATTGTTCCATTAGGACTGAGACATGAATAGGATTTCTAACTGAACCATGGCTCCAGGCAGCTATCCCTGTGATTGCGTATTCCACATCATTGCCCAGCTGCCCTGTCTTTTTCTTTTAAAAAGTTCTGTTAAAAGTCCAGCAGGGGTTTTGGTCCAGTATTCTAAATGACAGGGATTTTTGCTCACTCCTACTGAAGGACCTCCCTAAGCTCCTAGTAATGCTACCTGGCCAAACATACCACCTACCACGATAACAAAGTGTGAAGCTGGATGAACACAGCAGGCCAAGCAGCTTCTAAGGAGCACAAAGGCTGACGTTTTGGGCCTAGACCCTTCAACCACCTACCACTCCCTTCAAACCTATCCCCCACCCCCACCCCCACCAATGAACCCCTCAGCCCCATCCCCACATTCCACTTCTCTTCCCCATTGGTCAAGTGCTGCTATCTTTACATTTGAGCAATATTGCCTTCATCCACAATTCTATGAAGGATTGAGTTTCTAGTAATCTGCTTCAGTGACAGTGAGGTGAATTATCATCATGAGATATGAGATTGTCTCCACGGAGGTACCTCAAGCCAGTTTAAGATCCCACAGTGTCCAGTGTAAACCTGAACCAGGTTCTACATGTTATCCAAGTCTGCACTTTATCAGTTAACTCAACTACAACAAGAGATAACAGGTTTTACAGTTGGATGAACACAGCAGGCCAAGCAGGGCCAAAACGTCAGCTTTCCTGCTCCTCTGATGCTGCTTGGCCTGCTGTGTTCATCCAGCTCTACACCTTGTTATCTCAGATTCTCCAGCATCTACAGTTCCTATTATCTCCTCAACTACCACAACTTCATTTAAATAGCACCACCTACATAGTAAAGTGTTTCAAGATGCTTCTCAGAAATGGTTTCAGGTAAAATTTGACACTGGACTGTAAGTGTAAGGGGAGGCAGCTATAACGTACTTAGTTTCGTTGTGCTGCCAAAGAATATTTGCCGCGCGTACTGAAGTAAGCAAACAAAAAACATGTCAAATTTGGAAAACATGAGTGTGGTTTGCACTCATCTTGTGTACCTTAAAATGGATTTCCTTTTGGACCAATACTGCAACATCAATGTTTTAATGGTTTTTCCATCTAATTTTGTTAAGTACCATCTTAATGTGGATCCAGCTTGCTGCAAGGGTGCAAGTGAGAGCAAGACCATGTAACATTACAGCACATCATATGCACTGTATCTCATCAGCATCTCACACAGTCAGACTTAACCTCTAATGCTGCAGTGACCAGCTTAATTAAAAGAGATAACAAGGTGTGGAGCTGGATGAGCACAGCAGGCCAAGCAGCATCAGAGGAGCAGGAAAGCTGACGTTTCAGGCCCAGACCCTTAATCAGAAATTTTTTCTGAAGAATGGTCTAGGCCCGAAACGTGAGTTTTCCTGCTCCTCTGGTGCTGCTTGGCCTGCTGTGCTCATCCAGCTCCACACCTTGTTATCTCAGATTCTCCAGCATCTGGAATTCTGAATATCTCTGAAACAGCTTAATTAAAAGTCTGAGTTTCAAAGAAGATCTTAAAAACCATAAGATGTAGGAACAGAAGTAGGCCATTCAGCCCATTGTGTCTGCTCCGCCTTTCAATGAGATCATGACTGGTTTGATAATCCTCAACTCTACTTTCCTGCCTTTCCCTCATAACCATCGATTCCCTTACTGATTAAAAATCTATCTCAGTCTTGAATATACTTAATGACCCAGCCTTGACTGCCCTCTGTATTAAAAATTCAACAGATTCACAAGCCCCTAAGAGGAGAAACCCCTTCTTGTGAGATTATGTCCTCTGATCCTGGACTATCCCACAAGGGGAAGCAGCTTCTCTGTATCGACGCTGTCAAGTCTCCAAAGAATCCTGTAGCTTTCAGTAAGGTGGCCTCACATTTACCTAAATCCCAACAAGTATCGGCCAAACCTTCTCGTAACGCAGTCCCTCTAAGCCTGGTATCAGCCAAGTGAGCCATTTCAGGACTGACACCAATGCCAGTGTATCTGTTCTTAGACAAGGTCCCAAAAGTGTTTGCATTACTCCAGCCATGGTCTGAGTAATTCCTGTATGGTTTTAGAAAAGCCTCCTTACTTTCATATTCCATTCAATTTGAAATGATGGCTAAGATTCCATTTGCTTTCCCTATTTCCTGTTGAACTTGGATACAAGTTTTTTTTTGTGATTCATGCATAGGACTCCAAAATCCTACTATTCCAGAGCTTCTCGCAGTCTTTCTATGTTTAAATAACAGTCAGTTCCTCTATTCTTGCTGCCAATGTGCATAACCATACATTTGCTCACATTACATTGATCTGCCAAGCTTTTGTCCATTTACAAAACCTATCTATAGCCCATTTTGGGTCATTTTCAGCAGTTGCCTTTCTATTTTTGTACCATCGGCAAAATTGGCTACAATGCATTCACTTTCCTCATCCAAGACATTGGCATGTGTTATAAATAACTGCTGCCCCAGCACTGATCCCTGTGGTACACCACTAGTTACCGATTGCCATTCTGAAAATGCTCCACTTATCTGAACTCTCTGTCTTCTGTTAGTTAGCCAATCCTCTTGCCATTCTAATATGCTACCCCCAGCACCATAGGCTATAGATGAGGGAGAAAGGAGTCATGATTTGGAAACGTTTTGGAGTTGGGACACCATTTTGCAGTTGTATAGGATGTTGGTGAGAGACCTTGCCTCCACACCTCCTCCCTCACCCACATCCTAGGCTCCAAGAATACTTTCCACATCAAGCAGATGTTCACCTGCACATCTGGCAGTGTGGTATACTGCATCCGCTGTACCCGTTGTGGCTTCCTCTACATTGGGGAAACCAAGCGGAGGCTTGGGGACCGCGTCATAGAACACCTACGCTCGGTTCGCTCTAAACAACTGCACCTCCCAGTCGTGAAGCAATTCAACTCCCCGTCCCATTCTGCAGATGACATGTCCATCCTGGGCCTCCTGCAGTGCCTCAAAGATGCCACCCGTAGGTTGCAGCAACTTATATTCCGCTTGGGAATCCTGTAGCCCAATGGTATCAATGTGGACTTCACCAGCTTCAAAATCTCCCCTTCCCCCACTGCATCCCAAAACCAGCCCAGCTTGTCCCCGCCTCCCTAACCTGTTCTTCCTCTCACCTATCCCCTCCTCCCACCCCAAGCCGCACCTCCATTTCCTACCTCCTAACCTCATTCCGCCCCCTTGACCTGTCCATCCTCCCCAGACTGACATATCCCCTCCCTACCTCCCCACTTATACTCACCTCTACAGGCTCCATCCCCGCCTCTTTAACTTGTCTGTCTCCTCTCCACCTATCTTCTCTTCTATCCACCTTCGATCCACCTCCCCCGCTCTCCCTATTTATTTCAGAACCCTCTCCCTATCCCCCTTTTCTGATGACGGGTCTAGGCCCGAAACATCAGCTTTTGTGCTCCTAAGATGCTGCTTCATCCAGCTCCACACTTTGTTATCTCGGATGTTGGTGAGGTGTCTTCTGGAGTGCTGTATACAGTTCTGGTTGCCATGCTATAAGAAGGATGTTATTAAACTGGAGACAGTTCAGAAAATATTTATCAGGATGTTGCTGGGAATGGAGGGCCTGAGATATAAAAATAGTTTGGAAAAGCTTGAACTGTTTTTTCACTGGTGTGTAGGAGGTTGAGGGGGATCCTTATTGAGGTTTATAAAGTCATGAGGTGCATGGGTAAGGGTCTTTTCCCGAAAGTGGGGAAATTCAAAACTAGGGGACATCTTTTTAACGCGAGAGGAAAAGGATTTTAAAAAGACCTGAGGGTCAACGAATTTTTACAGAGAGCTGTTCGCATGTGGAATCCCTGGCCAGAGAAAATGATGGATGTGGGTACAGTTACAACGTTTAAAAGATATTTGGTTAAATTCATGAATAGGAAAGGCTTGGAAGAATATGAGCCAAGCACAGGCAGGTGGGACTAGTTTAGAGAAGATGGCCAATTCAGATTAGTTAAACTGAAGGATCTGTTTCCATGCTATATGATGCTATGACTGTATAACATAGAGAGTGATTGACTGAATACACAGTGTACTGAGGAAATGAAGCTAGAGATTGTTAGAGGCCAGAATGTTTGCAGTCCTTAGAGTGTGGTAGGACAAACAGAGGTCACCAAGATAAGGAAGGCCGAGGGAATTGCTCTGATAATTCTATTTTTACTACGATTGTGGAATGAGCCAACTAATAACACTTTGATATCATTATCCAAGTGTGAGCCGAATGAGTTTCCCATGTCTCTCGGCCGCTTCAGTTTTTGTTCTGAAATTGGGACCTATTAAACATTTATCACAAAGCTGATCTAAATTATTTATGGATGACATTTCTTCTGTCAATTACGTAATTTAAAAAACTTGAGAACAAAATGGAAACACTTGATCGGGAGACACATTGATTCTGTTGTTGAAATTATTTACAGGAAGTTTTTCAACCTCTTTGTGACTTAACTGTGCTGGAGATAAGTGCTTATTTTATAGTTAGTGAGGAGCAGAGGTTATAAACTGGATTTTACGATCTTAAGCATTATATTTGAAAGTGGGTAAGCTCATAAATTGCAGTGCCTAGCCTACCCACCCTGACCTGAGTCCTGTTTTACAGAGGGGCAATGAAGATGGCAGGCAGCTACTTGCTCTTGGCCTGGTTGAAGTTACAGGAAGATGATGACATAAACGTCCCATCCCATTCTGGCCATTATTCTGCTCACTGCAGGTCGCCTGGCAAGTTTTACAAGGTGAACTGGGGGAATCCTTAATCAAAAGGTGCTGGGGGAAACTCTTTCAGAGATCCCCTTTGTGCCCAATAGAGCCACCCCCACCGGTTAATCCACCCAGCATTCCCTTTGTTCCTTGCCTACTTCACGCCTCTCCCTGGGCTGTGCCAGCCAGATACCTTGGAATTGCTTTCAATCTGATTTTAGTCGCCACCTCTGCTTTGGGGACTGCCTTTAGTGTGAGCATCAGTCACTGCTGAGGCTTGGCGTTGCCAGGATTATTGGGGCACCGTCTATACAGATTGGCTGAAAGCTCTGTAAGGCAGGGTTTCTTCCTCAGACAAGGGCGGATGTCTAGCCTTAGGCCATATCGCACCTCACTGAGATCAAAACAGCTACAGGTCAGCTTTGCCATGGGCATGCTCACTACAAACCTATTCATTGGGGAGGTGCTGCAGTCATATAGTCAGAGTCATACTGCACAGAAACAAACTCTTCAGTCCAACTCATCCATGTCAACTAAGTTTCCCAAACTAAGCTAGTCCCACGTGCCTGCATTTGGCCTGTACCTTCTAAACCTTTCCTATTTATGTACCTGTCCAAATGTCTTTTAAATGTTGTAGCTGTACCTGCATCCTCCACTTCGTTTGGCAGCTCATTTCACATACAAACCATCCTCTGTGTGAAAATGTTGCCCCTCAGGTTCCTTTTAAATCTTTTTCCTCTCATCTTAAAAATATGCTTTTTACTTTTGGACTCCCCTATCATAGAGAAAAGACATTTACTGTTCTTCTTATCTATACCCCTCACAATTTTATAAACAGCTCATGAGGCACCCTACAACCTCCTAACTTTTCAATAGAGAGTAAGCCCCTGTCTATCCAGCCTTTCCTAATATCTCAAACCCTCCACTCCCAGTGACATCCTGGCAAATCTTTTCAATTTAATAATCTCCTTCCTATAGCAGGGCAGCCAGAAGGCCATACAATGGCCTCACCACCATACAGTACAACCCATGTGCTGCTGTGCACACCCACACAGCTGTTAGGAAGGGGAATCCAGGATCCATTATCAGTGACAATGAAGGAATGGTGATGTAATTCCAAGTCAGGTTTGGATGGGAAGTGGTAAGTGATGGGTGTTCCCATGTGTCTGCTGCCCTTGTCCTTCCAGATAGAAGTGGTTGTGGGTTGGGAAGGTGCTTTTGAAGGATCCTTGGAGATTTACTATTGTGCATTTCTTGATAGTACACACTGCTGTTATTGTGCACCAGAGGTGGAATGAGTGAATATTAAAGATGGTGGATGAGGTGCCAATCATATGGGCTGCTTTGTCCTGGACAGCATTGAGTTTCTTGAGTGTTGTTGGAACCCCACTCATCCAGGCAAGGGGGGGAGATTCCATCACACTCCTGATTTGTAGATGAAGGGCGATCTTTGGGGGCAAAAGAGATGAGTTACTCATCACAGAACTGCTTGTGCCTGACCTGTATCCTTATGATGCATACAGTCACTTTTTAACACTGAAAATGTATTTTTTATTGGAGAAAGGACTTCCAGTATCTCTCTTATTTCTTTCAAGATAGCAGCCTTGAAGAGATTTAGCACTTTCCTCTAATGGGATATTCTAATTTTCTCTTTAACCTGTTCACCTTTCTATTTCCCTTCATGGGCTTTCTTTATTTACTTGTAAACCATCTTCCCATTTCTTTTCCAATTTTAAAAGACACGAGACTTGTAAATGTTGATGTTCTGAGGGTTGTGCGTTTACTCATGTAAGAAATGCAGAAAATGAACATGAAGCTACAGTATGCAATTAGTAAGATAAATCATACATTAGCCTTTATTGCTAGAGGATTGGGGAACAAAAGTAAAAATGTCTTTCTCCAGGCCTACAGCAAAACCAAATCTGGAATAGTGCATGCATCTTTGATCACCATAATTTGGAGATCATCATGCTTGGTAGCACAGCAAATACTTTACCAGGAAAGATTACAACGAACTTTTTACCACAATGAATGATGAGATTAGTTGACATTTTAATTCATTCACAGGATATGGGCATCTCATCATTTATTGCCCATCCCAAGTTGCCCAGAAGGCAGTTAGAATCAGAAGGTCATAGAGAAGCACAGTGTGGAAACAGACTCTTCGGTCCAACTCATCCATGTCAACCAGATATTCTAAATTAATCTAGGCCCATTTGCCAGCATTTTGCCCATAGCTCTCTCAATTCATATTCATATACCCATTCAGATGCATTTTAAATGTTGTAATTGTACCATTTCCTCTTGGCAGCTCATTCTATACATTCACCACCCTCTGCATGAAAAAGTGGTCCCTTGGGCCCCCTTTAAATCTTTCACCTCTCACCTTCAACCCATGTCCTCTAGTTTTGGACACACCCACCTTAGGAAAAAAGACTTTAACTATTCACTCTATCCATGCCCCTCATGATTTTACAAACCTCCATAAGGTTGGCCCTTAGCCTCCGACACTCCAGGGAACATAGCTCCAGCCTATTCAGCCTCTCCCTATAGCACAAACACTTGAACCCTGGCAACACCCTTGTGACTTTTTTCTGAACCCTTTCATGTTTCACAACATCTTTCCTGTAGGAGGGGGAGATCAGAATTGACACTACATTCCAAAAATGGCCTAACCAGTTGACAGTAAACCACACTAGTGTGGAAACGCATATAGTCCAGCGCATTTCCTTCTCTAAAGAGGCATTCCTGAACATGATGGGCTTTTACAACAATTGTTAGTCATCACCAGCTCTTTATTCTAGATTTTCATTGAATCCAAGTTGTAACTATCTGCCTCGATGGGAATCAAGCCCACATCTCCAGAACATGGGCCTAGCGTTCTGATTGCTAGTCAAGTGACATTAACACTATACCACAACCTCCCCTGGGCTCAAGGGCTGGCATGGAAACAAATAGCATTGGCCATTACAGAGACTGAGCCTGCAACCTTGGTGTTATGAGGACCACACTCCAGCAGTTTTGATTGGGACTATATCTGGATAGGTCTCATTGACTGTGAGGTTCTTGATTGGCGTCGGTAACCCAGGACAATTAGAGAGCCCTGGCTGACAGATATGAACAGGAGATTGAGAAGATCTCCTGTCTCTGAGCTGGTTTGGCACTGCCCACGTACAGTGTACGTGTAAATTGGGGATGATGTGATGATGAGATGCCGGCATCTCTGCCAGTTATTTCACCAAACATTTGAGCTAACCAGCTACCGTATTTATGGGCACGAATGGTCAAACTAGCTGAACACAGGAAGGAGAAAGAATGAAAGAGTATGCTGCTCGGGTTAGACGACGTACAAATGTGAGGAGACTCATGCGGAGAACAAGCCCTAGGCCAATTTCCTGTTTCGGTGCTGCAACTCTGTTTGTGCAGTGGCCTATTTGAAAGAATAATGTGCAGGTTTCCTGAGGCCCCACCAGAGGCTATGCTCATAATCACGCTGGATGTCTCGCTCCATATGCCGCAGACACAAATTATTCTGCCTGCGTGCCAAGAATAATCTGACCTCTGCTGAAAGTTGGACCACATAAAGCCTCAGGGGCAAGTCCTAAACTGCAGAAGTGTGTTGGAGTGTGTAATGCTAAAACACTGCGAGGTTTTTAGCCTCAGCAGGAACACTGGACCATTGCACTGAAACTATCATTTATGTATCCTATGATCTTTTAAGCTTAAATTTATTCTGTTTTAATTAGGTACCAGGAGCAGTTGAAGATTGTTTATTCAATGTCTTAACTGTGTGTTGGTTTGAGCTAGCATTAGACTAATGAATTAGGACAAATAGGTGATGCATTCCGCTGTTCTGTAACTGCGTCTAATTTCACTCCCTATGGTATTCAGGCTATTGTTTAAATTAAGACATTAAATTGGAGCTGAGTACTGAGATATTGATGTTATGCTGAGAGAGGTCAATAGAAAGTGAAGTTTAGCTCTTGTGAAAATGCTGCCTCAGAAAGACAGAGACCAATGTTTCATTTAATGGTCAGTTGAAGAAGGATTTGACACAAAGGAAAAATCTGGACTACAGGGAGATTGTGGAGCTGGACTTCATTCTGGATTGATCCAACAAAGAATCACTCCATTTTGATTGTCTCCTCCCTCTAATCCTCCAGGCCTTACGTCTGACGTGGTGGCTGAGGCTACAGAAGGATGGGCAATGATTTCAGACTCTGCTATTGGAAGTGAAGCCCCGATTTGCAGCCACTGTTCCCTGGGAGCAGAAGCTTTTACACTGTTTCCACCTTTCTGAATCCTCCCTGTTATATATGTCGTTTGGGGATGCTGTCCCTTTAAGAGAGCTGGTCAGGTGATCCAGAGGGATGAAGTTTGGTTGTGGTCTAGAGCAGGCTGTGGAGGCATAAGCACCATCAATAAAGTTGTCCTGTTCAGATTTATCATTCGTCTACTTGGTATATAATTCCATGTTCCAAAGTGTGATGATACTGTGGCTTTAAGAGGCATATTTTGTTGTGATTTGTTTTTATGAAGAGAGGCTGAGACAGAGCTGACAAGCGATTAGCTCAAAACCATTGAGTAAACAGTTTTTGAGGCCTTGAGGTTTGTCTTAAGTTGGAACAATAGAAGCAGCCTGAATGGGTGGTATCAGACTCTCGAGAGCTAGAATTTCTAGTTTTAGCTTTCTGCAGTTGCTGGGATCTTGAAGCAGGATGTGAAAGCTTTTACTCCTCTCTCAGTCACAATTAAAAGCTGGGGTTTTCTTCCTGCTGTTAGAATTGTGTGTGAAACAATCTATTTGAATTTGTCTTCACTGAGTGTGTGTTTATGAGATTGGAGCAGGTGTGAGGAGGTGCTGGTGTTGGACTGGAGTTGACAAGATCAGAAATCACACAACACCAGGTTATAGTTTTGTGCTCCTAAGATGCTGCTTGGCCTGCTGTGTTCATCCAGCTCCACACTTTGTTAACCAGGTTATAGTCCAACAGGTTTATTTGAAAACACAAGCTTTCGGAGTCTCGCTCTTTCTTCAGGTGTTAGTGAGAGAGGTAATATTAGACACAGAATTTATAAATAAAAATTCAAAAGTTCACACCATTGATGAGGGTCACTGAACAAATCTAAGATGCTGTTAAATCTTTAATCAGTTAGAAGATTTTAATTGATTAAAATGTGACTGTAAATCCCCGAATTTCTTTCAAGTAACTGTCCTGCAGGAAGACATGACAGTTTCGGTCGGACAACGCATGTTAGGCATGAGACCTTGTTTAGAATCTGTTTGTGTTTTAGTTTGGAGTCAGACTGGTTTTATTTCTAAAATAGGAATTTATAAAACACCACATTGTCTGAGGTCTATGAATTGTGTGCTTTTGAACAAAATAGAATGTATCTACAAATATAAATTCAGCTCATAGATTCATGTGTGTGTGCATGTGCAAGTGTGTGTGTGTGTGTGTGTGTGTGTGTGTTTATATGTAATATTTCATTTTGTTAAACATTTCAATAGAGTTACAATCAGTACACAAAGGGTTGCAGGGGTTTAGTACTCTTTTCCTCAAGTTGCAGTGAATCAGAATCAGATTCCCTACTGTGTGGAAACAGGCCCTTTGGCCCAACAAGTCCACACTGAACCTTGGAGCATCCCACCCAGACCCATCACCCTATAACCCACCTAATCTACACACCCCTGAACACTACGGGCAATTTAGCGTGGTCAGCCCTCCGACCTTGCACACCTTTGGACTGTGGGAGGAAACCTGAGCACCCGGAGGAAACCCAGGCAGACACGGGGAGAATGTGCAAACTCCACACAGACAGTCGCCCGAGGCTGGAATCGAACCTGGGTTCCTGGTGCTATGAGGCTGCAGTGCTAACCACTGCTTCATGTTGCACCTCTTCCTGCCTGTGTCTCTGCCTCACCTCTCACTCTCTCTGACCGCATGGGTCAATAACCGCTTGATGCAAACACAGGCAGACTGTGAAGTCAATCTTTCCCTTGACAGCAAGCCCAGGGAATGTAAGGCATAAGGAAGGCAGAGAGAAGCAATGGGTTTGCGCACAGCTGGGCATAGATACATCAGCATTGCATCTTCCTGATTCTCCCAGATACTGATTCCAGGAATATGCATAGTGCCATTTATCCCCAATCCCAATGGATAACATGTCTGACAGCCAGATCAGGGCAGTCAGTTCAACCCCTTCCTGGCTCCAGTGCATTTTGAAAGCGTTGTCCTATCACTTCACAACTGAGCTGATCACAGCTGGTCATAGAGGGCTCCAGCAAAGAAAATGACCCTTCAGCCCATCATGTCAGCTGTTGCATCAGTGGTTAATTTTAAGTCGAGACAAATATATTTTTTTGTTCAGCAAATATTTTAAGCGCCGAAGGCAGGTATATGGAGGTAGTGTTAAAATTGTTTCAGAGATAGTAGAAACTGCAGATACTGGAGAATCCGTGATGACAAGGTGTAGAGCTGGATGAACACAGCAGGCCAAGCAGCATCAGAGGAGCAGGAAAGCTGACGTTTTGGGCCTAGACCCTTCTTCAGACCCTTTTTCTAAGAAGGGTCCAGACCCGAAACGTCAGCTTTCCTGCTCCTCTGATGCTACTTGGCCTGCTGTGTTCATCCAGCTCTACACCTTGTTATGTGGATCAGTCATGATCTCAAGGAATGATGGAACAGGTGTGAGGGGCTGAATAGCCCACTCCTGTTACTATGCTTTTACTCACATGAATCCACATTCCACAATACCCCCAGCCCTCAAAAAATTCATCAATTTCAATCTTGAAAATTTTCATGAGCCGGAATACGCAGACCTTCTGGGGAAACAAATTCTCAATTTAATATGCGACCATCATATGGGAGTAAGTTAGTTAAATTGAATAAGTTTTCAAATGTGGCACAAAATCAATAATCTTAATTTCAAAGAAAAAGTCCACGTGTGGCAGAAATTTGAAATGCAAACAGTAAGCGCTGGAGAGACACAGCAACAGAGAGAGAGAAAAAGAGAATTAATTCCTACAATTTCAATCTATTTTAAACACATCACTTTCACAGAATTAAAAACTGGTCCCATTGTTTTGTGCAAATGACCTGAATTTGTGCAGAATATCTTTAAAAATAAACCTTATTCCATACTTATTTTTTAAGCTCCTTGCCCTGCTTGGCTTTGGCACAGATTCTACAACATCCACATCCACATGCACATTTGCCTTTAGAAAGTAAGGATTGGCTCTCAACATCAGTTGCTGAGCTTCAAAGAAACTTCTGTTTCTTTCTCTGACCCACTTTGTTCAGTGTGTCGCGCTTTCCTGGTTTTGCATCTCTTCAGAGCCAAGGTTGCCATCTGTACACAAGGCGCATGCAACTCCCAAGCCTCCAGGCTCCATTCCCATCAGTAGTTCAGGTGTCATCAGTTTCATGGTATCCATCACTCACACCAGAGCGAGTGAGAACAGGAACCGAGCCAAGCGTCTTCCTCTGGAGGAATGGAGCAAATTTGTGGTTATTTTTGGCATTTCTCATTTCGTCCTAAATAAATTATTTGCAGCTCTGGACATAAAACAAAAATCCTCAGGCCGAGCTCAGAGAGATACCGGCTTAGGCTACACCAGGCCCTACATCTTAGAAATGACATATTGTGCCAGCAGGGAGCGGTTTACTACAAAGATATCCGGACTCAAAGAGTAAGTTAGAGGAGCCAGCATCTTATTTGTGCTATTTCGAAGATTTCACTGGTGATTTGACCAAAAGTTTCAAAAAATTGATGGAGAGAGATATTCTGAACAGAGACAGACAATCCTGATTTTGGTTTCTAAGACCAGAGAACCAAGTTTACAATTTAGAGTCAAAGATTCCACCAGTAGAATAGGGAAAGGACAGGAAAATATTGTAATGCTTTTGTTCCACAAAATTGCCACTGGTGATATAGATCTGAATGTGACAACTCTTTAGGAGCCAAGGGTATTAAGGTAAAGGCACGTTATGTGGTGTTAGGTCACAGATTATCTATGATTAGTGTAGTGGCTAGAATGAGGTCAGCTGGGGGACCTCATTGAGTATGGATTCCCTGCTTGGGGCTGTTAATCTGGTCCAAGCAGGGAGCCCTGGCTGATAGGAGCATCAGATTTTCTGGTCACTCTAGGAGATAGTAGGGTCAATTTCATGCGCTATGCACATGTACTACATAAATAAGGGCTGACTTGGTGACAGGATATTGACCTTTGTGGAATTATTCCGATTACATTGAATGGCAGAGCAGGTTTGGGTTAAATTGGCGCCTCCTATTCCTATTCACTCTGGAAATCATTTTATTTCGCTTACTATTCTCTGTTTTTCCACATAAGTTTCACCCATGCTCTGGCTGGACAGAGCTGGTGTGAGAGTACACTTTACACAACGTAAACAGAATTCAGCAATCCTCAAATATCCTACATAAGCAACAAAACATTTCTTAATAAACCTCTGGAGAGACTGTTTCCACTGCTCTAGAGAATACAAAAGGAAATAGTTGACATTTATACAACCCCGTTCAAGATCTTAAGGATATCCCAAAACGCATTATGAAATACCTGTTTTTTATTAAGTTTATTCATGGTGGCAATGTAGAAAACGAAGCTGCCATATTTTACACAGGAAATCCCACAAATAATATTATATTATAGTCAACCTATTTTGTCATCCTCAGTGAAAGAATAAATGCAGGCTAGGACACACCAGAAAGTTTTTAAAAAATCTTTAAAGGCCCCACTTATCTGTTTAATGTTTGGAGAATGGGAGATGTTGCATACCCATGACATCATTATTAGCTGACCCTTATCGAACTCCATACAATTTTATTTTGGCACCAGTCTTCTCTCTGCCCTTGGTCAGCCACAAGTATTCAGAATTTATTTTGATATTTTTTGCTTGGACCTTATTTGTAGAGTCATTCAGCATGGAAACAGGCCCTTCATCTAACTTTACTGATTTGAGAATGGCTGGCTGACCTATGGGGTAATTTGACAACAAGTCAAAGAGAGTTGAAAGAAAGGGTTAACTATTTCTTTACTAATAACTACCAAACCTATGTTATGGTGGCCTCCAATCATATGGAATCCGAGTCTGCAGCATTCCAAACACATCCTCTCTCACCATCTGCAGCATATAGTTCATACATTGTAAAAGAAGTTAATATTTATTGACTTGGGCATGCACTGCTTTCAATGGAGAACACAGACTTAATAATATGAAAGGATGATTCATAGAACATAGAACATAACAGCACAGTACAGGCCCTTCGGCCCTCGATGTTGTGTCGACCTGTCATACCGATCTGAAGCCCATCGAACCTACACTGTTCTATGTACGTCCATATGCTTGTCCAATGATGACTTAAATATACTTAAAGAGGAAGCTAGAACCTGTGGAGCAGTAAAAGGATTTACATGTCCACGCCTACAGATCCTTAAGACTTAGCGCACAGATACAAAATGTCATCAAATTCATTAATGGAAATTCTCTTTGAATTTTGTAATACATGAGCAGATTGTACTTTGGTCAGACTGAAGTATTAATTTCAGTTTACTGGGTTGGAATCTCAATCTGTGGTCAGGAATCTCATACTCGGAGGAATTCTATATCCAAACCCATTGACCCTTTGAAAATCCCAACCCACATGTTAGGAGGGATATGTTCAATCAGGAGTGGGTTCAACGTAGCACCACTGCAATGATACCTATCTGGAAATGTCACTTTATGAGATACAAAGGTGTGGGGCTGGATGAACACAGCAGGCCAAGCAGCATCTTAGGAGCACAAAAGCTGATGTTTCAGGCCTAGACCCTTCATGAAGAGTCTAGGCCCGAAACGTCAGCTTTTGTGCTCCTAAGACGCTGCTTGGCCTGCTGTGTTCATCCAGCCCCACACTTTGTTATTTTATATTCTCCAACATCTGAAATTCCCATCATCTCATGTCACTTTATGAGGACTATTTGCATGAACATGGTCTGTACTTCCCTGAATTTTGAGTGAGAAGATTCAGTTTGATAGAAATGGTTCAAATGAAGGGAAGGTCGACAGGAATTCTTTCCCCTGGCCAGAGAAACTGAAGAATGGGAGAATATTGTAAAATTAGGGCTAGGAGTAGAATCAGAAAACTGTTGGATTGATTGAAAGACTGAAATTTGGAATGTTTTTCAGTAGGCTATGATTTGGGCGGCACGGTGGCTCAGTGGTCAGCACTGCTGCCTTGTGGTAGGTTCGATTCTAACCTCGGGTAACTGACTGTGTTGAGTTTGCACACATTGTCCCTGTGGTCTGCATGGGTTTCCCTCCAGGTGCTCTGGTTTCATCCCACAGTCCAAAGATGTGTAGGTTAGTTGGATACACGGCCACAGGATAGTGTAGTGGGGTGGGAATGGGTGGGATGCTCATTGGAGGGTTGCTGTGGACTCAATGGCCTGAATGGTCTACTTCCAAACTGCAAGAATTTTATGATTTCTGTGGCAGTGGCTAGCCTTAAAGAACTGAAATCCCAAGGTGACCCAATTGAAGGATAATCTTTCATTTGTTATCACTTCTACTTCAACAGCCAAATCAAAATCAATTAAGCAAAAACAAATAGGCAAATTTATTCATTAAAATCTTGAAATTCAGGACTAGTCAAGTCACTATAGTCTGACCAGGCCATAGTCAGACAGTGGTGACTGGTGATGATTAAACATGAGGATCACCATACCTTAGCTGAGGTGAGAGGTTGAGAAAGAACATCCTTCTTGGGTGAACTCAGCCAGTGTAGGAATTGAACCCACCTTGTTGGCATCACGCTGCTTAACCCAACCATCTAGCCAACTGGGCTAAACCGACCCCAAACTTGAAAATTTTCCTTTATATAAGCCATAAAAAAAAAGACAGTTACTGGCAGTGTCCTGAGCAGAGATGTTACTACTGAATGTTTCAAAACATTGCCTTCCTCTGATAAAACCCTCCCTCTTTGCCTCACATGAATTGGTCATCAAGTCACCTCCAATGGCTGATCTATTCCATTTAAGTTCCAGGACTGTCATGGTTATTGTCACAAAGGCTCATCCCTGCAGAACCTTCTTAGCTTATTTCATGGCAGTCTACATGTCCCAGTCTTTTTAGCTGTCACAACCCACTCCACAGATGCTTCTTGGCCTGCTGTGTTCATCCAGCTCCACACTTTGTTAAATCACTAATACATATTTTTCTTGCCCTGAAATGCTGCTAAAAACTGATCTCTGAGAAGAATGTGTGATTTTCTTTTCCCTCTAATCAGCTTCAGTTTCAACAACCTGAGGTCACAGTTTGATTTTTCCAGAAGCCTGCTGTCACAGTCAGGAACCCAAAGTTACACCAACAACCCCCTCTGACCCATACCACCTTTCCTGGAAAAGTAGTTATGGCCTCTTTTTGAGTTAGGGAGCACCTCAAAATGTAAAGATTCCGAAACCAAAGTTAATGCAAACAATGGCTCACCCCTGCTTCCCTCTTTGACCTTGCAAACAACAGTAGATTAGAGTTCGAGAAATTGAGCATAAAACGATGTCAATGGGATTGTGTTATAGATCACCTCTGGCTTAATTAAATGGTGGAACAAGTTGTGGTTTCCATAAAGTGAGTAAGCAGACATACAGAACTATTCTTCTGCACATAAAGCATATTTTGACCTTCTCTGAATTTACTCGTTAAAACATCAATGGGCACATGTCAAGTATTCAATAAATGGCTAATTTCCTGGGACATTGCATGAAAATCAGTTGACTGTCTGAATAAATTAATGTAGAAATATTATCTGCAGGGAGGTGAGCCACAAAAGAGTTAACATTAAGAAGCTAACCTCTTGGGAAAGAAAGGCCATCAGTGCATAAATGATGTTGAAACCTTTCTTCCAGTTGTCTAAAACTGTGCAGTAACTCTAATTATATATAGAACATTGCCCACTCAGATGAGCTGTGACATTTCTCCTATGGCAAAAAAAGCACAGGTCATTGCCTCTTGAATGTTCTGTTATACAAGACGATATCATAAATGAGTCTGGACAGTTGTTTCCTATTGTCGCACCAGACTATTGGGAAACTTTTTTGCCTCAGAATACTGTGGGACAAGGAGTTGGGAGGCCATGTTGCGGCTGTACAGGACATTAGTTTGGCCACTTTTGGAATATTGAGTTCTAATTCTGGTCGCCCTGGAAGGATGTTGTGAAACTTGAAAGGGTTCAGAAAAGTTTTACAAGGATGTTGCCAGGGTTGGAGGGTTTGAGCTACTGGGAGAGGCTGAACACGTTCGGGCTATTTTCCCTGGAGTGTTGGAGGCTGAGGGGTGACCGAGGTTTTTAAAATCATTGAGGAGAGTAAGGCATGAATTGCCAAAGTGTTTTCCCCAGAGTATTGGAGTCCAAGTCCAGGGGGCATAGGTCTAAGGTGAGAGGGGTAAGATTTAAAAGGGATCTAAGGGACACCCTTTTCATGCAGAGGGTGGCGTGTAATTGGAACGAGCTTCCAGAAGAAATGATGGGGGCTGGTACAATTACAACATTTAAAAGGCATCTGGATGGGTGTACAAATGGGAAGTGTGAAGGGATACAAACCAAATGCTAGCAAGAGGGGTTAGATTATAAAATTGATGAAATGAACACTCAAAATAGAGAATAAATTCTTTATTGAAAATATCCCTCAGTTATCCACTCTCAGATGACTGTCTGTGTGGAGTTTGCACATTTTCCCTGTGTCTGCATGGATTTCCTCCAGGTGCTCTAGTTTCCTTCAACAGTCCAAAGATGTGCAGGGTAGGTGAATTGGTCATGCTAAATTGCCTATAGTGCCCAGGGATATTTAGGTTAGGTAGGGTTAGACATGGGAAATTAGGGGAATGGGTCTTGGTGGGATGCTGTTCGGAAGAGCGGTGTGGCCTTGTTGGGCCGAATGGCTTGTTTCCACGCTGAAAGACGTCTGTGATTCTGTGATATCTGGTCGGCATGGAAGAGTTGGACCGAAGCGTCTATGTCCATGCTGTACAGCTCTATGGTTTTATGACTCTAACTGCTTTTGTTCAAAGTTGATGTTGCATTCCGATACTGGTAGCGTCAAACGATCGATTATTAATGGTTTGTGCTCAGCATTATCCAACTCTGCTGGACTTTAGTTTGTGAGATCAACCTCCAGCTCGAAGATGGTCACATCCTTTGACTGGCAGGACTGGTCTAAGCATATTGCTTCCAACCCTTTCATCAGTGGGAACCTCTAGATGTTGAATCAATTTCATAAATTTATGGCTCAAATCACTACTGTTTTATCATCCATCTGTGGATGTGGGTGCCGCTGGCTGGCAGTGTTTATTGCCCGTCCCTAATTGCCCCTTGTGAAGTTGGTGGTGAGCTGCCTTCTTGAACTGCTGCAGTCCACCTTCTGTGGGTTGACCCAAAATACCATTATGGAGGGAATTCCAGGATTTTGACCCAGCGACAATGAAAGAATGATGAGTGAGTCAGGATGGTGATTGGCTTGGAAGGGAACTTGAAGTGGGTGGTTTTCCCATGTATCTGTTTGCCTTGTCCTTCAAGATACAACTGATCGTGTGTTTGCTAGGTGCTGTCTGAGGATCTTTGTTGAATTTTTGCAGTGCATCTTATAGACAGTACGCACTGCTGTTATTGAGCGTATGAGGTGGAGGGAGTGGATGCTTGAGGATGCAGTTCCAATCAAGCTGGCTGCTTTGTCCCAGATGGTATTAAGCTTCTTGAGTGTTGTGGGGGATGCACTCATCCAGGCAAGTGGGGAGTATTCCATCACACTCCTGAATTGTGCCTTTTAGATGGTAGACAGGTTTTGGCGAGTCGGGAGATGAGTTACTTCCCACAGCATTCCAAACTTCTGACCTGCTCTTGTAGCCACTGTGTCTATGTGGCAAGTCCAGTTGAGTTTCTGGTCAATGGTAACCCCGAGGATGTTGATGTTGGGGGATTCAATGATGGTAACATTGTTGAATGCCAAAGCGTGGTGGTTACATTGTCTCTTATTTGTGATGGTCATTACCTGGCATTTGTGTAGCAAAATGTTATTGCTTGCAACTGATTTCAAACTGAGTACCTACTGAAATACAGCCCATTGTTTTATCCTCCTGTTCAAATCTCAATGCCTCTTGCTCAATCCATAAACTATTCCATCCTTTAAGCTATATATTCTCTGTTCTTTTGCCTGTGATTGTTTGTACTTTGCACTCTTCCTTCATTCCCATTGCATTCATTGGCATTGTGCCCTCAACCAATTTTATCCTAAACTCTAAAATCCCCTCTACACACCTCTTCTTTCTTCCAGCTCAGTCCCCTCCTTCTGAATGATTCTTATGCCAAAATACTTAAAATAGAATCCCTTCAGTGTAGAAACAGGCTGTTCGGTCCAACCAGATCATATTCTGAACACGCAGTGCCAGGATGCTATTGTTCCTGTGCTGGCCACTGAGCCATCATGCTTTCTTTGGCAACAGTTGGATGAGTCCTGGCTAAATTGGTTGGAAGCCAATACCTCTCATGGACAGCAGTGTTCAGCTATTGTAAGACCCATGGAATTTTCCAAAGAATTGTCAGAGCAGTAGCCAGTACCATTTTGGTTGCTGCGCTGTTGGATTTACAGTCAGGATGTATGGTAAGTGAAGAGTTCTCCCAGAGCTCTGGAGCCAGTTTGCTAAATCTGACTTGTCAATGCAAGTAATATTGTCCACCGGTACCTCGACACCTGTTCATTCAGGTGTGTATGCAGACTGCACGGGTTTCCGCTGGAGAATTTGCTGCTTATGTTTCATTATTTCATGTAATTAGGATTCAAACTGCTGAACTTTAATGATTTAATCTAATAATAACAACCCTTTCGCTGCCTCCAATCGTGTTTCAAAGGATTTTGCTCTTACTTTTACCTTGTTTAGTATTATAACTCATTTTTACCTTTGCTTATTCACAGACGGAGTGCATTAGTCTCTTCAAATATGCTTGTAAGTTATACAGTCCTTGCGAAGTGTAGTCCCATATGAATCTTTTGAAGAGGTAGTTCGATTGCCTCTGTTTGTTGGCAGCTCTGTCCTTTTGTAGGGAGAGATCTCTAAGTTACCATGGTCCATTCCTCAGAAGCTTGTTAAGAAATTTGGCCCCACTGTTGATTTGAAAGAGCGTAAGTAGTTTGTTCTTTCCCAAAAATAAGCATCTCCAGAAACAGTTGAAAGACTTAGGGTAAGGAAGGAGTATGGAATAAATGTTGATTGATTGCTGTCTCCCTCGCTGGCGAACTGACTGACCATTAAGTTACATTTCCGAAATCATGAATTTGAACTTTGAATTATTGCAAAGAGTGAAGCCTGAAGCTAAACTGCTCTAATATTGGTGATTCATTGGTTTTAAGCCTATTGGCTTTTACAATGTTGATATAACATGGGATAGCTGTATTCACACACTTTTCAGAATATAATGCAGGAAGAGACACTTTCTGTTCCCAGTGAGAGGGGAGGTCAGTTACTTGCCTAAAGCACATAGATTTATGCATTAATTCCACGCGCACAAATTGTCTTCACTCATCTGGCTTTTCAACTCCATCCTCAGTCCCATCATGTCCCTGATTTCACACCTGAACTTGCAGAGAGGATATGTTTGGAATTCTCTTGGTCTCGGGGATCTCCACGTTCTCTAACTTTACAGTGTAATCATTCCCTCTGGTTTCGCACTGGAGAATACTCTGTACAAAATCTGGACAATTTTCCAATGGCCAGGCAATTGTTATCCCAGCATACGTGGAAGTTGCACACGGGGTTCCTACAGAATCTAAAGAAATTTTCTAGGAAATCGAAGGTTCTGTTGTACAATTGCCCCATGACTGGAACCGTCTGTAGTTATTATTTTAAATAGGAGAATTCGGAGGGCTTTGCTCCAGTTAAGTGAAAAACCTGGAAGAACCACGGATTCTGGAAATCAAAAACCGAAACAGAAATTTCTGGAAAAGCTCAGCAGGTCTGGCAGCACCTGTGGGAAGAAATCAGAGTTAGCATTTCAAGTTGAATGACCCTTTCCTCAGAATGCTCAGCTATACTCAGTTATTCAGGTAGAGTCAGGGTGATGATAAGCCTAGTCATGCTCCTAAGTAATATTTGACTAACCTCACAAATGATCCCTACATCCAAACTAGACCTTCTCCTGAACCCCTATACACCTGACTGACAGTATACCCCTGCCCCAGGACCTCAGTCCTGGGATCTGACAGTCCCCTCTGAGTGCTGTGAAAAAGGAGATGATTTGCACTCTCTCCCACCACTATCCAGTACTACAACAGACCTGCCAGATTTAAAGTATAATTCTGCATTTCTGAAGGAGCGATTGATGGAATCTGCTGTCGGAATTGCAGAGCTGCTTCTTTACATGAAAGAGAGAAGGCAGCGGCCTAGTGGTAATATCACTGGACTGTTCATCCAAGGACCCAGCAATGTTCTGGAGACACGGGTTCGAATCCTGCCATGGCAAAATAAATGCTAATAAATATCTGGGATTAAGAATCTAATGGTGACTGTGAATGCATTGTCAATTAGAAGAGTGGAAAGTCCCATCTGGTTCACTAATGTCCTTTAGGGAAGGAAGCTGCCATCCTTGCCTGGTCTGACCTACATGTGA
Organism: Stegostoma tigrinum; assembly: GCF_030684315.1. Lineage (NCBI taxonomy): Eukaryota > Metazoa > Chordata > Chondrichthyes > Orectolobiformes > Stegostomatidae > Stegostoma > Stegostoma tigrinum. The sequence goes on along the minus strand of NC_081376.1, from coordinate 44,653,946 downwards.
CTACCCACAGCAATGTGGTTGACTCTGAACTGGATGGATAATAAATGTTAGCCTGGCTAGTGATGCTGTTGTTAAATTAAATGAATTAAAAATAAAAGCCAAGAGCCAATCTCCCATGTGTTGCCACTCCTAGAAAAGCACAACATGTTCAGAAAGTAAATCCGTGTGAGCCCAAAGGCAGCAGTGCTTCACTATGGGCAGAATGTACCAGGACACAGATTTACACACCATTGGATCCCACACTGCAGGTTTCACTTGACTGAGGTGTGAAAATGAGGGAAAACACTGAGCAGAATTGTAGGAGCGTCCCCCCCCCCACCCCTCCCTGGATTGAGCATTTATAAAATGTTGATTACTGCCACCACCGATCTTTCTCCCATTTTAGGGGGATGTATATAGGCATTGGGCAGCCCACCCACTCTTGGGTCCATTGAAGCCAATAAGTAGCCAATTAATGGCCACTCAAGCAACTCATCCATCATTGTCTCGCACACAGACTGGGGATGTCCATCCCCCCAGGCAGTCTAGGTGCTCCAAAGACTGGTGCCAGACATAACGGGGTGGATACATTTATGGGTGGGATCCCTATGCCCATGTGAGATGCCACAGTGAGTCTCACCTCCTTTAAACTCTCCGCCGACCTGTCAAAACTGAGACCCCTAATTCCTCTCACTCCCCACATTAGGACCTGACAAAATTGGGCCCACTGATACACCAGGCTTACCTTCAGTCCGGCCTGCATGACTTCCTCTTCTTCTTCAGGGACTACTTTGATTAAACCAGTCAATGCCCCGGCTGAATTTTAAACAGGTGCAGGGGCAACTGGCATCATCAGGGACTCGATTCCTGCTAACTCTTTCCAGTAGATCAGGAAACTTCACCATCCAGACCTAAAACCCTTCCTTCTGTGTAGGACAGAGAGGTTTCCCCACAGGTTGATGTGGTTCAGTCACCTGTCAGCCATATTGGATGCCGCCAGCACAGCTCTTAACAGCCAATGATTGCGATGCATGGACAACATGAGAGTAGGTCAACTGCCTATTCTGAGGGTCAGAAACAGATTGGGAGCTTAACAAGATTTTTTTTTTAAATTACAAAGGAAATTGAGATCTCCTCCCATTCTCCAAGGCTATCTATTATGAAGTCTATTTGGAATTCATGTGTCGTTTTGTTGAATGCCCACATTTAATCATACTGATTCGGCTTAGACCATAAGACCATAAGACATAGGAGTGGAAGTAAGGCCATTCAGCCCATCGGATCCACTCCGCCATTTAAGTCATGGCTGATGGGCATTTCAACTCCACTTCCCTGCACTCTCCCCGTAGCCCTTGATTCCTTGTGAGATCAAAAATTTATCAATCTCTGCCTTGAAGACATTTAATGTCCTGGCCTCCACTGCACTCCATGGCAATGAATTCCACAGGCGCACCAGTCTCTGGATGAAGAAATGTCTCCTCATTTCCATTGTAAAACTGACCCCCTCTAATTCTAAGGCTGTGCCCACAAGTCCTAGTCTCCCCGCCTAATGGAAACAACTTCCCAGCATCTACCCTTTCTAAGCCATGCATTATCTGGTAAGTTTCTATTAGATCTTCCCTCCACCTTCTAAACTCTAATGAGTACAATCCCAGGATCCTCAACCATTCAACATTCGTTAAAATTAGCATTCCAGGGATCATCCGTGTGAATCTCCGCTGGACACGCTCCAGTGCCAGTATGTCCTTCCTGAGGTGTGGGGCCCAAAATTGGACACCGTGCTGTGTACCCTCTGCTAAAATTACTACTGCCCAGTGTAGGTGACAAGGTATGACAGCATAGACATAGATGTGGCAGTTCAATCTAGTGAATATTTTGCTTTGCAAATGCTTATTTTTCATTAGTTGATGAATGTCCTTCATCTCAGGGGACCAAGAAATGTGCCAGGTGTAGTGTATCATATTCTGGATGGACATTCCAGAGTTCAGGCGTCAGTTTAGCAGAGTTACAGAAAGACACTGAGAGGAACCCCACCGAGTTTGACTGTCATTGAGAACACACCATCTGCAGCTACCTCTCAGACCGAAAATACTCACCATCAAAGAAAGAACTGCAGATGCCGAAGATCTGAAACAAAAACAAAGTTGCGGGACAAGAACCCAGCTCTGAAGAAGGGTTACTGGACACGAAACATTAACTCTACTTTCTCTGTCCACAGATGTTGCCAGACCGACTGAGTTTCTCCAGTAACTTTTGCCTCTGGTTGTGAAAACGATTACTTTCTTTTGGCATCGAGGAAAGAACCGGAGACAGAGGAAAAGGTCAGTGTCTGAAGCAGGAAAAGACAAGCGATAGAATATGTGAAACAAGTTCATTCTCTTCATTGGCTCTGAGACACGCGACAGCCAATATGGTCACTTTCTCAAGTATTGAGCCCTCAAAGACAAAGTAGTAATGTCTTCGTGTTAATGTACTCATTGCTCTCTTTTTGTGACATTGGGGGTTAATTATTTTGCAGGCAAGGTGCTTGGCTATTTGTCAAAATAAATCATCTGCAAGCCCAATTGTAAAGAATTTTAATACCAATTTGGTTGTCAGGGCCAGGAAGTAATTTTTAGAAGGGGTGAGAAAGATAGATTCAAACCTTATATCTGAAAATCCCCTTTCGTTTCAAAAGCAATTTAACCTGCAGCTACCAACTGGCCACAGTACACAACACAAAATATGTAGAATGTTACAAATAGCAATGTATCTGCCATTAATTTGTGGCACTCAGTATAATGCTGAAACATTTATTTGAGTAATATTATTTTACTTAACCAAATGGAAGACTAACAAAGAAGATTCAAATGGCATATTCAAGTCAGAGCTTAGTAGAGTGTAGACACGTTCTAATCAGCTTGCTCAGAGATGTTGTTATACATCTCTGGAGTGTATGGCCCTTGAACCCAGACCACCTAGCTTAGAGCTAGGCACACTACCTCTGTGTCACAAGAGTCCTCCAGTAGTTTATGTGCTGAGGGAATCGAGTGATACGGGTAAAGTAGAAGCAGATGCAGCTGACATAGATGATTAGTGTTGATCTCATTGAGTTGAGGAACCAGGCTTAAAGAGCCTCATGGTATCCTCCTGTTCCTTCTCCCTTGTTCTTTCTAAGAAAAAAATAGTTTAAAAAATTTATTTCTTCATGGGCCATGGGCATCGCTGCCTGGCCAGCATTTATTTCCCATTGCTAGTTTCCCTTGAGAAGGTGCTGGTGAGCTACCTATTGAACCGCTGCAGTCCACCTGCTGTAGGCTGACCCGCAATGCCATTCGGGAGGGAATTCCAGGATTTTGACCCAGTGACACTGAAGAACAGTGCTATATTTTCAAGTCAGGATTGTGAGATTGGAAGGGATCTCGCAGATGGTAGTTTCCCATGAGCCTGCTGTCCTTGTCCTTCTGGGTGGAAGTTGTTATGGGTTTGGAAGATGCTGCCTGAAGACCTCTGGTAAATTTCTGCAGTGCATCTCATAGATACAACACCTGCTGCTACTGAGCATTGATGGTGGACGGAGTGGATGCTTGTGGGTATGATGCCAAACAAGCCGGCTGCTTTGTCCTGGATGGTGTCAAACTTCTTGAGTGCTGTTGGAATGGCGCTCATCCAGGGGCAAGTGGGGAACATTCCATCACACCCCTGACTTGTGCCTTGTAGATAGTGACAGGCTTTAGGGAGTCAGGAGGTGAGTTATTCACTACAGGATTCATGGCGTATGACCTGCTCTTATAGCCACTGTATTTATGTGGTGAGTCCAGTTGAGTTACTGGTCAATGGTAACCCCCCGGATGTAGATATTGGGGGTTTCAGTGACAGTAACATTAGTCATTTCCAACAAAATAAAGGTGACTTCTCCACAGAATCTCCACAGAACTATTTCCTTGTTTCATTGGTGCATGGTGGTCTCTTAACAGGTTAAGTTGCTTTAATATCTAAAAATTCTTAAAAACTGCCCAAATAAAAGACTTCACTTTAAGAGCTTCCCCAAAATAGACACAATCAGGAATTTCATAATGGGTACTGTAAGAATAAGATTGACTTCCTGAACAATGTTTTCGAGACCAGTGCAATAAATTGCAGGAGAAACAGTTGGTGTTCCAGCCTGCACTAAAATTCCTCATTTGCTTTTTGAATGATTTGGCAGCAAACTCTATCCTACCTATCTCGGGATGCTCCAGGAAATGTTTACAACAGGATGTTTGAATGATAAAGACGGTAAATGAATGCATTGTAATTTTTCACCAGTTCAGTTTCGTTGATATTGGTCATAAAGATAGTCAATATTAAATGCCGGGTGCCAGCAAAGCAGAGGAGAAACCATTAATGTAGAGAATAAAAGCATATTTGAGTTGCCATAATAAAGTCGTCCTCTTCAGCTCTTTTTCCACAAATACTTTGGCAAAACCTAACTCAGTTTGGGAAACACAGAGCTGGAAGTATATTAGGAAAAGGTAAAGTCCTTAGTACTGGAGTGAGAAAAAGAGTTCCCTGTTGGTGGTTTAACCCGAGGGTCACCATATGTCAGACAAGGGATGAGGTTGAGAAGGTGTGGAATATAACTGATGCAGGAATTAAGCCCATACTGTTAGAGTCACTCTGTATTGCGAAGTAGCTGCCCAGCCAACTAAGCTAACCAACCAAGTCAGGTGGTAGTGGGCAAATATCTTGACAGTTCAGCCTGACAGGCTGGAGTAGACAAAGTTGATCCCTTTTTACAAGGAACGGTGAGAAATCTAGAAAAAAGTACAGGAACAAAGTGTAAAATGAATTGCAAATACACACATCTACATTCAGTTGAATGAATAGAATACTGAGGTTTTGCCTTTCAAATGAGGTGCTAAATTCTATCTTTGCTCCCACTGGACATTAGAATTGAGTAGCACTCCTTTTGACTAAAATGGGCACCTTTTCCCTGCTATGGTGACCAGCATTCTCTCCTCATATATAGAATAACAGATATAGAAACATAGAAAATAGAGGCAGGAATAGGCCTTTCAGCCCATCGAGCCTACCCCACCATTCAATGTGATCATGGCTGATCATCTAACTCAGCACCCTCTTCCCACTTACTCCACATATCTTTTGATCCCATTTCCTAAAAATATGTTCTCTGGTTATTAGCTTATTATCCCTTATTCAGCCTTGGCTGGTAGGTTTTCTGCAATATACCTTACTGTAGTTTCAAAAGTGTAGTGGATGTTCACCATAGAGCAACTTTAACGTCCAAAATTGTGCAATAATTGGACATCATTTAAAAGAATACTCTTATTTTTAACAAACAAAATGAAGATTTAACGATACGTTCAACTCTTTTGGGAGCTGTGAGCCTTCTTACATCATAAACAAATCTGTAATATATAAGATAACAAGGTGTAGATCTGAATGAACACAGCAGGCCAGGCAGCATCAGAGGAGCAGGAAAGTTGACGCTTCGGGCCTAGACCCATCTTCAGAAATAGGGCAGGGGAAGGGGCTTCTGAAATAAATAGACAGTGAGGGGGAGGTGAATAGAAGATGGATAAATGAGAAGATAGGTGGAGAGGAGACGGACAGGTCAAAAATGCGGGGATGGAGCCAGTAAAGGTGAGTGCAGGTGGGGAGTTAGGGAGGGGATAAGTCAGTCCAGGGAGGACGGACAAGTCTAGGGGGCGGGATGAGGTTAGTAGATAGGAGATGGGGTGGGGCTTGAGGTGGGAGGAGGGAATAGGTAAGAGGATGGAGAGGTTAGGGGGGTAGGGACGAGCTGGGCTGGGCCGGGGGAGGGGAGATTTTGAAGCTTGTGAAGTCCACGTTGATACCATTGGGCTGCAGGGATCCCAAGCGGAATATGAGTTGCTATTTCTGCAACCTTCGGGTGGCATCATTGTGGCACTGGAGGAGGCCCAGGATGGACATGTCGTGTAAGGAATGGGAGGGGGAATTGAAATGGTTCGCAACTGGGAGGTGCAGTTGTTTATTGCGAACCGAGCGGAGGTGTTCTGCACAGCGGTCCCCAAGCCTCTGCTTGGTTTCCCCAATGTAGAGGAAGCCACACCAGGTACAATGGATACAGTATACCACTTTGGCAGATGTGAAGGTGAACATCTGCTTAATATGCAAATCACCTTTAGGCCTGGAATGGGGGTGAGGGAGGAGGTGTGGGGGCAAGTGTAGCACTTCCTGCGGTTGCAGAGGAAAGTGCCGGGTGTGGTGGGTTTGGAGGGGAGTGTGGAGTGGACAAGGGAGTCGCGGAGAGAGTGGTCTCTCCAGAAGGCAGACAAGGGTGGGGATGAAAAAATGTCTTGGGTGGTGGGGTCGGATTGTAGATGGCGGAAGTGTCGGAAGATGATGCGTTGTATCCAGAGGTTGGTGGGGTGGTACATGAGGACCAGGAGGATTCTCTTAGGGCAGTTATTGCGCCGAGGGGATGTGGGGGGGGCTTTGGTAAGGGATATGTTGCGGGAAATGTGGGACCACAAAAACCATCCCAGCTCGTCCCCTCCCCCCACTGCATCACAAATCTAGCCCAGCTTGACCCCGCCTCCTCTCACCTATCCCCTCCTCCCATCCCAAGCCGCACCTCCATCTCCTACCTACTAACCTCATCCCACCTCCTTGACCTGTCCGTCTTCCCTGGACTGACCTATCCCCTCCCTACCTCCCCACCTATACTTGCCTCTCCACCTATCGTCTTTTCTCTCCATCTTCGGTCCGCCTCCCCCTCTCTCCCTATTTATTCCAGAACCCTTTCCCCATCCCCCTCTCTGATGAAGGGTCTAGGCCCGAAACGTCAGCTTTTGTGCTCCTGAGATGCTGCTGGGCCTGCTGTGTTCATCCAGCCTCACATTTCGTTATCTTGGATTCTCCAGCATCTGCAGTTCCCATTATCATTGTGTTGAATTGTTCAGTTTCTCTGACTGTTTGATTCACTGCGATTTCTCTTCCAAATGTGCCGACATTGAACAAGTTTTGCTCTTCTCTCCAATGAGATTTCTGCCTCAATCTTTCAACTTCTTACTCTTCTGTACCTCCATCCTGCCTGCACGAATAACCCTGGCCTTCAAAAATGTTCGCCATTTCAACAAACCCTCTTGCTTTGATGCTAGCCTTTCTATCCTGGCTGTGCTAAAGTGTTCCAATCAAGTTCAATGCAAAATTCAGGAACAATACTTCATTTTCTGCTCAGGCACTTTGCAACCTGCAGAAAAGTCGAGAAGTGCAACTTCAGAGCATGATCTCTCCCAATTTCTATTACACACTGAGTTTCTCCAGCAATTTCTGTTTCTATTTCAGATTTCCAGCATCTGCAGTGTTATTTATTGTGTCGAAGGAATTTGTTTGGCTGGGAGTTCATGGCCTGAGAATAATTTCCGGGATTTATTCTTAGTTAATAATTTTGCGGCAAGCTTACTCCTTCAGAGAGTACAGTGAAAAGTTTCTGGGGTAACTTTGAAAAGTTGTCTTTTCAGGTGGAATGACAAGATCGGTTATAATTGCCTTCTAGTAGATTCTCCCACAATATCGACAGCCACTGACTGACTTTAATCCATAATTACACCTCACAATTGATTTGCTGTTTTCAGTTTATCGACAGTCTAGTTTATGCTCAAGGTCATTCAGGTATACCATTCTTTTGGTGATGTTCAGAAAATCCATGGATTCATTTTGCAAGCAATCTTTCCTTCGTCCATTCTCACTTCTGCCACTTGCTGTGTAAGGGAAAATCGTCGACAAGAGGGAGAAGAGATACAAGTTTCACAGCGAAACCCTCCAGGCGTGGGTTTACATCCGACACTTCCGCCATCTACAATCCGACCCCACCACCCAAGACATTTTTCCATCCCCACCCCTGTCTGCTTTCCGGAGAGACCACTCTCTCCGTGACTCCCTTGTCCGCTCCACACTCCCCTCCAACCCCACCACAGCCTGCACCTTCCCCTGCAACCTCAGGAAATGCTACACTTGCCCCCACACCTCCTCCCTCACCCCTATCCCAGGCCCCAAGATGACTTTCCACATTAAGAGAGGTTCACCTGCACATCTGCCAATGTGGTATACTGCATCCACTGTACCCGGTGTGGCTCCTCTACATTGGGGAAACCAAGCGGAGGCTTGGGAACCGCTTTGCAGAACACCTCCGCTCGGTTCGCAATAAACAACTGCACCTCCCAGTCGCAAACCATTTCCACTCCCCCTCCCATTCTTTAGATGGCATGTCCATCATGGGCCTCCTGCAGTGCCACAATGATGCTACCCGAAGGTTGCAGGAACAGCAACTCATATTCTGCTTGGGAACCCTGCAGCCCAATGGTATCAATGTGGACTTCACCAGCTTCAAAATCTCCCCATCCCCCACCGCATCCCAAAACCAGCCCAGTTCGTCCCCTCCCCCCACTGCACCACACAACCATTCCAGCTCTTCCCCTCCACCCACTGCATCCCAAAACCAGTCCAACCTGTCTCTGCCTCCCTAACCGGTTCTTCCTCTCACCCATCCCTTCCTCCCACCCCAAGCCGCACCTCCATCTCCTACCTACAAACCTCATCCCACCTCCTTGACCTGTCCGTCTTCCCTGGACTGACCTATCCCCTCCCTACCTCCCCACCTATACTCTCCTCTCCACCTATCTTCTTTTCCCTCCATCTTCAGTCCGCCTCCCCCTCTCTCCCTATTTATTCCAGTTCCCTCTCCCCATCCCCCTCTCTGATGAAGTGTCTAGACCTGAAACGTCAGCTTTTGTGCTCCTGGGATGCTGCTGGGCCTGCTGTGTTCACCCAGCCTCACATTTCGTTATCTTGAATTCAACACAATGTTTACTTGCAGCTCAGCGAAATACAGGCAATCGAGAAATGAGGAGTCAATGTTTGAGAGTCATGCTGTTAATGAAGATAGTTAGATAACAAATAGTTTAATTTTATTAAGTAATGTAAAAAGCAAAAATTTTTGACTTCCTGGAGTGTTATTTTTATGAAGCTGGTACATTTGTTCAGCTGCACTATGTACAACATGCTCCAGCGCTGCATGAAATTGCTGGGGATTGTTACAGCACTATAGACCAACATGAGAAGAATAACCATTCTTTAGCAAAAAGGAGAAATATTTTGGGCATGGTAATTTTCAATGGAAGTCACAGAACATAAGACCTAGGAGCAAGAGTAGGCCATTTGGCCCATCGAGCCTGCTCTGCCATTCAATAACATCATGGCTGATCTTTTTGAGACTCAGCTCCACTTACCCGCCCACTCACCATAACCATTAATTCCTTTAATGTTCAAAATTTTATTTATCTTTTCCTTAAAAACATTCAATGAGGTAGTCTCACTGGGCAGGGAATTCCACAAATTCACAACCTTTTGGGTGAAAAAGTTAATGTTAAGTTCTCATTGAGGACAGTCGGAGGTTTTAACTGTTGTGTGCAGGTTTTTTGCAGCACAATCTGCTACAAAACTCTGTTTTTCTTCAGTGATGTCATTTAAACTTGAAACAAACACCAAAATAGCTGAGAAACTCGGCAGGTCTGGCAGCATCTGCAGAGAGAGACACAAGATTTAATGCTTCAAGTCCAGTATGCCTTCTTCAGAACAGCCCTGAAGCATGTTAGGAAAGGTTGACGTTTAAAAGTTTGATATCTACAAGTTGAATGAGGCAGCAAACGACTTACAGAGATTGATAAGTGTTTCAGTGCACATCTAGAGTGGAGCACAAATATTACAAAGTCATAGAGCTGTACAGTGCAGAAACAGACCCTTCAGTCCAACCCATCCATGCTGACCAAATATCCTAAATTCATCTACTCCCATTTTCCAGCATTGGGCCCATATCCTGCTAAACCCTTCCTATTCACATACCCATCCAGATGCCTTTTAAATGCTGTAATTTTACCAGCCTCCACAACTTCCTCTGGCAGCTCATTCCATGCACTCACCATGCTCTGCATGAAAACTTTGCCCCCTTAGCCCCCTTTTAAATTGTTTCCCCCTCATCTTAAAACTATGCCCCCTAGTTCTAGACTCCCCTACCCTGGGAAAAAGAACTTGGCTATTCACCTGATCTATGCCTCTTGTGATTTTATAAACCTCAATAAGGTCACCCTTCAGCCTCTGACACTCCAGGGAAAATATCCCCGACTTACTCAGCCTCTCCCTATAGCTCAGATCCTCCAAAGTTTAACTGCATCTTTCCTATAGCAGGCAGGCCAGCTTTGAATGCAGTATTTCAAAAGTGGCCTAACTAATATCCTGGACGACCGCAATGTGACCTCCCAACTTCAAATCACAAAGCATTAGCCAATAAAGGCAACCATACCAAATGCAATCTTCCTGTTTACCTGTGACTCCACCTTAAAGGGACTATGAACGTGCACCCTAAGGCCTCTGTGTTCGGCAACACTCCCTAGGATCTCACCAATAAGTGAATAAGTCCTGCCCTGACTTGCCTTTCCAAAATGCAGTACTCATGTTTATCTCAATTAAACTCTATCTTCCACTCCTCGGCCCAGCTGATCAAGGTCCCATTGTACTCTGAGGTAACTTGCTTCACTGTCCACTACATCACCAATTTTGGTGTCAGCTGCAAACACCTACTAACCATACATCCTAAATCAAATTGAAATAACCATGGATGCTGTAAATCAGGAACAAAAGCAGAAGTTGCTGTAACAGCTCTGCAGGTCTGGCAGCATCTGTGAAGGAAAAGACAGAGTGAACATTTCGAGCCCATATAGTCCATACCACCGAGTTTCCATCTCTCCTTTCTGGTTCCTTTCCATGTCCAAAAGCGATGTACCTCCCCCCCACAAAGTGGACAACCTAGGTTTTAAATAGTGCAATGCTAGTAGTTAACTCGTGTTGACTTGTTCAGAATGATAGTAATGGTTTATTCTAACCATTGTAAAGTGCGGGAGCACATGGCAGGGGAAGGAGGAGCTTGGTGGTAGGGGCGCAGGATTGGAATTTTCTTCAATGGCTGAATGACGTTATTGCATGAACAGCACAGATTTGTACATGTCAGCAATAGGTAACTTGATAATCTCTTGTTTGCTCCACATTATATAATGTTCTTGAGGAACTGCCCATGTATTAGCCATGTTACAAAATATTGTAACAAAGTGTTTACCTATAACTGGCTGAGTGTTTACCCAGAGCTCACAAAAATTGGGGAATCCTGTAGGGAGATGAAGTCCAGAAGTGTCAATGCCTGAAACATCTGTTCATCTGGCTTTGTCATTTTTGCTTAAATACAATAAACTGTGCATTAAAGTCTATTGGAATAATCACAATTGTCTGGGTTTAAATTCTACATTTAAGAAATAATAATATAGATACAAGGCTTGGAATGTTTCAATGGTTTTGCAAAATTTTAACTGCGCAGTCCATATTGACTTTCTTCTAAGTATTGAGACCATCACTATTTTCCTTTATTTTCCTCATTTTCAGTTTGGGACTATGAACTGAAGTAAGACTCGAACTTCATACTTCAAACAGTAGCTTGTTTCAAAACAAAGACCAAGCAAACTGATGCTTGCCTGTGAGAACTGACCTATTGCTCGGGGAAGACTGCAGACCCTTGGCACTAGGATGTGTTGCGCTCAAGGGCTGGCAGATCATTCAATAGTGAATTGGTCAATCAAGGGGAATCTGGAGCTGGCCAGCCAGCAACAGAGTATGTTGGATACAGAGCTGGGCTGAGAAGTGACAGATGGAGTTTAACCCTGAAAAGTGTGATGTGATTCATTTTGGAAGGACAAATTTGAAAGCAGAATACAGGGTTAACGGAAAGCTTCTCAGTAGTGTGGAGGGTCAGAGGAATCTTGGGGTTCATGCCCACAGTTCCCTAAAAGCTGCCACCCAGGTGGATAAAGCTGTTAAGAAGGCCTATGGTGTGTTAGATTTCATTAATAGAGGGATTGAGTTCAAGAGCCGTGCAGTTATGCTGCAGCTATACAAAACCCTGGTTCGGCCACATCTGAAGTATTGTGTCCAGTTCTGGTCGCCTCAGTACAGGAAAGATGTGGAAGCATTGGAAGAGGTGCAGAGGAGATTTACCAGGATGTTGCCTGAAATGGAGGGAAGGTCTTACGAGGAAAGTTTGAGAGGACTGGGACTTTTCTCTTTAGAACGACGAAGGATGAGAGGTGATTTGATAGAGGTGTACAAAATGATCAGAGGTATAGATAGAGTAGACAGCCAGAGACTTTTTCCTAGGGTGGAGGTAGCTATTATGAGGGGGCATAGTTTTAAAGTGAATGGAGGCAGATATAGGGGAGACGTCAGAGGAACGTTCTTTACTTAGAGAGTGGTAGGGGCATGGAATGCATTGTTGGAGAGGGTAGTGGAGTCAGTCTCATTAAGGGCATTTAAGCAGCTATTAGATAGGCATATGGATGATAGTGTAAAATAAGGGTGGAGGTTAGATAGATTTTAGGTTTAGGGTAAAAGTTTAGTGCAACATCATGGGCAGAAGGGCCTATACTGTGCTGTGATAATGGGAACTGCAGATGCTGGAGAATCCAAGATAATAAAATGTGAGGCTGGATGAACACAGCAGGCCCAGCAGCATCCCAGGAGCACAAAAGCTGACGTTTCAGGCCTAGACCTTTCATCAGAGAGGGGGATGGGGTGAGGGTTCTGGAATAAATAGGGAGAGAGGGGGAGGCGGACCGAAGATGGAGAGAAAAGAAGATAGGTGGAGAGGAGAGTATAGGTGGGGAGGTAGGGAGGGGATAGGTCAGTCCAGGGAAGACGGACAGGTCAAGGAGGTGGGATGAGGTTAGTAGGTAGGAGATGGAGGTGCGGCTTGGGGTGGGAGGAAGAGATGGGTGAGAGGAAGAACAGGTTAGGGAGGCAGAGACAGGTTGGACTGGTTTTGGGATGCAGTGGGTGGAGGGGAAGAGCTGGGGTGGTTGTGTGGTGCAGTGGGGGGAGGGGACCAATTGGGCTGGTTTTGGGATGCGGAGGGGGAAGGGGAGATTTTGAAGCTGGTGAAGTCCAGATTGATAACGTTGGGCTACAGGGTTCCCAAGCGGAATATGAGTTGCTGTTCCTGCAACCTACGGGTGGCATCATTGTGGCACTGCAGGAGGCCCATGATGGACATGTCATCTAAAGAATGGGAGGGGGAGTGGAAATGGTTTGCGACTGGGAGGTGCAGTTGTTTGTTGCGAACCGAGCGGAGGTGTTCTGCAAAGCGGTCCCCAAGCCTCCGCTTGGTTTCCCCAATGTAGAGGAAGCCACACCGGGTACAGTGGACGCAGTATACCACATTGGCAGATGTGCAGGTGAACATCTGCTTAATATGGAAAGTCATCTTGGGGCCTGGGATAGGGGTGAGGGAGGAGGTGTGGGGGCAAGTGTAGCATTTGCCCCCACACCTCCTCCCTCACCCCTATCCCAGACCCCAAGATGACTTTCCATATTAAGCAGATGTTCACCAGCACATCTGCCAATGTGGTATACTGCATCCACTGTACCCGGTGTGGCTACCTCTACATTGGGGAAACCAAGCGGAGGCTTGGGGACCACTTTGCAGAACACCTCCGCTCGGTTCGCACTAAACAACTGCACCTCCCAGTCGCAAACCATTTCCATTCCCCCTCCCATTCTTTAGACGACATGTCCATCATGGGCCTCCTGCACTGCCACAATGATGCCACCCGTAGGTTGCAGCAACAGCAACTCATATTCCGCTTGGAAACCCTGCAGCCCTTTGGTATCAATGTGGACTTCACCAGCTTCAAAATCTCCCCTTCCCCCACCGCATCCCAAAACCAGCCCAGTTCGTCCCCTCCCCCCACTGCACCACACAACCACTCCAGCTCTTCCCCTCCACCCACTGCATCCCAAAACCAGTCCAACCTGTCTCTGCCTCCCTAACCTGTTCTTCCTCTCACCCATCCCTTCCTCCCACCCCAAGCTGCACCTCCATCTCCTACCTACTAACCTCATCCCACCTCCTTGACCTGTCCGTCTTCCCTGGACTGACCTATCCCCTCCCTACCTCCCCACCTATACTCTCCTCTCCACCTATCTTCTTTTCTCTCCATCTTCGGTCCGCCTCCCCCTCTCTCCCTATTTATTCCAGAACCCTCACCCCATCCCCCTCTCTGATGAAGGGTCTAGGCCTGAAACGTCAGCTTTTGTGCTCCTGGGATGCTGCTGGGCCTGCCGTGTTCTTCCAGCCTCACATTTTATTATCCTATACTGTGCTGCACTGTTCTATGTCCTATGTTCTATGTTCTATGTTCTATGTTCAACAGGATGGGTTTTGTCTTAGATTTTTCGGCCATAGATTGCACGTTCAAAAGATACCGGACTGGGAGACTGTTTGAGTTTTATTCTCTCTAGTTTTATATTCAGTTAAAGAATTGTTGAATATTCTGAGAAAAGAATTCTAGTTCCTCAGGAATAAGTGAATATTCCTTGGAGCCAGCTAGAAGCTGTTTGCATTAACCAGTGACTTTGGAATTCAAACAAGATATAATCCTTTGTGCCTGGAATAAATGCATCATTCAAGAATTCAATAAAGATCTGCTGCCCATTGTTGAAACGGCTTCAGAGCTGACAAATTACAACTCTTTTATTTTCTTGATAATTTATGGATTATCTGTGTCTGTGTGTGACAGGGAGTGAGAATAATGATCAAAGAGAATTGAAATTATATACGTTACTGAGATTGCCTTGTTAAGCTTTGCTCTGCTGTTACAATACTAATAATAAATGGTTAATTTTTGTTTGAACTATAAACTTGGCATCTGATATCTGTTATTCATAATGTCTGGTTAGAAACAATTGGTCAAATTTTAAGGTCATTGAATATTTTAATTTCACTTATGTTGTGAATCTAATGATAATCAGACTGATTTAGTTAGGCTTGCCATATTTTAAATGAATTGTGTTGAGTTTAGCTTTTGCTAAGAAAATTAGAAGCATTTTTTGAAAGGTTTGTTGTCTGTGTTTGCAATGCTGTTGTAAACAGCTGTGGCTATTTTAACAAGGTCAACCAGGTGGGACCTTACAGAGTGAGTTCCCTGATTGGGGCTGTTAATCTGGTCCAGTCAGGGAGCCCTGGCTGACAGATGTAAACAGGAGTCTGATGTTCGGTTCACCCTGAGAGCAGGCTCGAAGAAAGCTGGATCAGTGTCAACGACTTTCCACGTGTAAATAAAGGGTAATTTGGTGATGGGATACCAGCCTCTGTGAAGTCATTTCAACAGCAAACGGGGGAAATGATCTCCTTGGTTGCATGCATTTCAAATTATGCATAAAATAGCACTTTGATTGCAGATTTTTTTAACATAAGTGAATGTTTATTGACTAAGGACAACTGCGTATCATTCTAGAACATCTTATTAAGCCAAACAGCTGTACATGTCACAACTTATGATCAAATACATATAGGTTCCACACATTGTGTCACATTGTAACACATGCTAGATTCATGGACACGAGCCTCCAAAGGATAGCCTTCAATCTTAAACATGGTATGTAATGACACAGAACAGAGGCTCCCCCTTATTTTCATTCAGCATGGAGATTTTAAAGAGCTAGGAAAGTCCAATGGTTAAAAAAAAATCAAATGTTACATAACTCAGTTCCTACATTGGAAAATATCTCCATCAAATCTAACTACCGAATCAAAAGAAAATCCCTCACCAGTTGCTCGCAGTGTGAATGTACAGCAGATTAAAAACAACTGCTGGAAACATTCTACTTTACCTGTGTACTTCTTTAATTTTATTTTAAATTCCAGTTGACCCAATTGAATTGCAGACCTTAAGCTGATAGTTATTATCATCATAGTCCACACATCCCAGATCTCAACATAATTCTACCATTAGCCGCATTAATATCTTCAAAAGCAAAGGAGCAAGATTTTTTTTCTCCTTTTCTTCAGGATGGTAAACGCATTCTACATGAGATATCCCTTCGGGATTATTTATCAAACTGCGGGCGTATGTGAAACATTAAGCAGTTTCCATTCTTGTGAACACTTGGCCTTATGCCCTCAGCATCCTTCATAAATTGTTGAACTTTGAACATTTATAACTTGCTTTCCCTTACAAACTACACAAGTCCATCTTAATGCTTTTTAATAAATCTGAAGCTTCAATAAAATATGTTGCGATTGTTTCATTCAAACCTTGTAGTTATATTGCCATCCATAACTGGTATCAAACAATTAGCTTGATCGGAATACATCATTGAACACTAGACCTCAATGTGGACTCGGACTCGTGGCCTCAGTGTGAACCTGACCTCCCTGCCTTAGCGAGGACTCGAACTCCCAGCCTCAGTATGGTCTCAAACTCTGGCACTCCTAGCCTCACGGCAAAACACAGCGTGGTCTGGTTTGGAAGGGCTGTTATTCTGAATTCTTATTTCTCTATTTTTCCAATTTATTGCTGGGCTTTTTGTTTATTCATTTTTGTTCTTTTTGTTTTCTAAAGAACGAGTGCTTAAGAATCTATACCTCGGTACCTTTGTGTGGTAAGTGATGGCTTGTAAACTTTTCACTGAGCTCATTGGATCACATGTAATAATAAAGCTAATTAGATTCAATTCATTTCAGCATCAATTTCACTTTCCTGCCCACTCCCCATCACCCTTGACCCATTATTGACTAAAAGATCTATCTCCTCCTTAAATTTATTCATATTCCTGGAATCCACCACACTCTGGAATTGTGATTTCCACTCATTTAAGATCTTTTGAGAGATTTCTCTTCATCACTGTTTTAAATCTGTCAGTCTTAGCCGAGAACTATAACCTCTGATTCCAGATTGCCCACAAGGGGAAATATCCTCTCTATATCCATCTTGTCAATCCCCTTTCAGGAGACGCCTCAGTTAGGATGTTGTGAGTTGTTATGTCGAAGAAGCCTTGTTGAAGCATTTTCCATTACCCTCACATCCAAAAGAATAAACTCTTGTCCCTAGTTATAAATCCTAATCTTTGGAATAGAGTTACAGGGATTATGATGAAAATTACTGATGTTGATGAAGAAGATCATTACCACCCTCCTACAATTGAGGTATTGAGGACATGGATGTTGCTCTAGATATGGACAGCGTGGTTAAAAGGGCATTTAGCATGTTTGCCTTCATTGTTCAGTCCTTTGAGTTCAGGAGTTGGTTACTCATTTTGAGGTTGTACAGGATATTGATGAGGCCTCTTCTGGAATATTGTGTCCAGCTCTGGTTGCCCAGTTATAGGAAGCATATTATTAAGCTGGAGAAAGTTCAGAAGAGATTTACCAGAGTGTTGCCAGGTATGGAAGGTTTGAGTTATAAAGAAAAGTTGGATTGGCTGGGACTTTCTCACTGGAGCATAGGAGATTGAGGAGGTGACCATATAAAGGTTTACATAGTTATGAAGAGTATAAATAGAGTTAATGGTAGATGTCTTTTCCCTAGAATGGGTGATTCAACAATAGGGGCCATATTTTGAACGTGAGGAGAGAGATTTTGAAAAGACATAAGGGGAAAAGTTTCTACAGAGAGGGTGGTTGATGTGTAGAATGAACTTCCCAAGGACGTGGACACAATTACACCATTTTAAAGGTGTTTAAGTAAGTACATGTATCGGAAAGGTTTGGAGAGACATGGGCTTGGAGCAGGGAGGCAGCACAAGTTTAGTTTGAGATCATGTTCGGCATGGACTGGTTGAAGTAAAAGGTCCATTTCCATGTTGTATGATTATGACTCTCTGACCTTACGCAAAGATTTTCTCAAAATGATATGGGAAAATCGTACATTACAGAAGTGCTTGTTTGAACAGAACTTGAATATCATGAGATAGCAAAAAAAATCAAAGAAAGATGAGAAAATAAATGAATGATGCTCACTTATTTTGAGGAAATCAAATCTCACCCATATCCTTGTGCTAAAGCCAAGGCTTTTATTAATTTCTGGCAGCTCTGAAGACATCATTGGCAACATTGGTTAGATAGTTTCAGTGATTTATCTTAGTCAAATTATACAGGGTGATGTTACAAGCAACATGAGAGATCCCCACAAACTTTAATAACCTACAAAGTCACTTCTTTATAAAGGATGACAACAGTAGGTACAGTATATTCCTATGTCTAGTTCACCCACAATCACACAGCTAATGACCACACTTCTAAAGTACCTGAACAAAACCAGGCAATGACCCAGTAGTATTGTTGCCAGACTGTTAATCTAGAGACCTGGGTAATATTCTGAAGATGTGGGTTTGAATCCCAGCATGAAAGATGGTAGATTTGAACTCAATAAAAGTCTGGAATTAAGTGCTTAATGATGACCATGAATTGATTGTTGGAAAATCCCATCCGGCTCACTAATGCCCTTTAGGGAAGTAAACTGCCATCCTTACCTGGTCTGGCCTATATGTGACTTCAGACTCAAGCAATGCGATTGACTCTTAACTACCCTCTGGGCAGTTGGGGATGGGCAATAAATGCTGCCTGGCCAGTGATGCCCTCATCCCATGAATGAATTTTAAAAATAAATTTGTGGAGAAACTCAACAGGTCTGGCAGCATCTGTGGTGAGACAGCAGTGTTAATGTTTTGGGTCCAGTGACCCTTCCTGAAGTCAAAGGGACATAAAAGATATGTCACAACTCACTGAGTAGTATACTGGAAATCAATTTATCCTGGAGTCATCATAAGTGTGAAAAGGTTTACATAAACTATCCAAAGTCCCTAATTAACCTCGTTGACAAACTTACCTTTAGAGTTAGCGAGTTTTGAGAAGATTTGTACCTTTAGAGATTTACGTTTAGAGTAAACACTCATTAGATTTCTGTACTTAACAAGAAAGCATTTGTTTATAACTGATAAATTGTCTTTAGCCAATGGGAATTAGGAACTATAAATTGTGAAGTTATAACTCAACAACTTAAATCCCATTCCTTCTTAAATTAATCCTTGCACAAACCGAGAGACACACAAAATAGACAAGTCATGTATATTAAAAAGGAAGAAAAGGATAGAAAGGATATTATTAAACTAAAAAGATTGCAGAAAAGATTTATAAGGATGCTACCTGGATTGGAAAGTTTGAGTTATAAGGAGAGGCTGGAAGGGCTGGGACATCTTTACCTGGAGCTTAGGTAACTGAGGGGCCTATAAAATCTTTATAGAGTCTATAAAATCTTAACAGGTATAGATAACTGGCAGATTTTCCTCATGGTAGGGGAGTCTAGAACTAGAGGGCATAGGTTTAAGGTGAGGGGGGAGAGGGACAGGAGGGGCGAATTTTTCCACATAGAGGGTGATGAGTGTCTGGAACAGGCTAACAGAGGTAGTGGTGGAAGTGAGCACAATTTTGTCATTTAAGAAACAATCACATAGGTACATATATAGGATAGGTATGGAAAGATATGGACCAAATGCAACCAGATAATTGTGAAAACTAGGCAGCATGGGCAAGTTGGGTTGAAGGGCCTGTTTCCATGCTGTAGACCTTGTTGACTGTATGACTCTAAGAATAAAAACAGGGAAACAGAATTTGACAGCGCCAGTCTGGCCCCCAGGAGTTAATTAGTCATTTTCCTTGGTTTCTTCCAATTACTTTGAGTTCTTTGCAATTGACACAAAGTTGTTTACACACAATTGTCTGTGCTTTGGACCCTTTGACAAGGGTCTGAATTAAAACAATTTTACCCAAACACTCTTGTCAGTGATCAGACAAAGGAACACAGAATTCAGTTTGCAGTTTAGCTTAACTTTATTAACAATATGTTCATCATCAACATACTATGCGAGTATTTTCCAAATGCACATAAATATTGACTCTCTATCTAGCTCTATCCATCAGAGAAAGGATGTTACCTGCCACAATCAATGTGTTTGAGCTGGGACGTTGGAACCCCTTTCCTGTTTGACATAGGGCTGGCTATCCTCCACAAAAGTGAGAATCGCAGGTCGAGTTGGATCTGTCGAAGGAACCTTGGTGAGCTGCAGCAGTGCATCTTCTTTCTGTACACGCTGGGGTCATCATGCACCACTGATGGAGGAGGTATATGTTGAGGACACACTTGGTGTGGTGTCAGTTAAGCGGGCTGCTTTGTCCTGGATGGTATTGAGTTTCTCTGGTGTTGTTGGAATGACACTCATCAAGGCAAATGGGGAGTATCTCATCGCACTCCTGATTTCAGTTTTATTGATGGTGAAAAGTCTCATGGAAGCCAAGGGGTGAGTAGTTCACTGAATGATGCTCATCCTCTGACCTGTTGTAGTCACAGTATGGTGTGGCTGGCCTGTTAAATTTCTGGACTTTTTTTTCTCCCTTTCCTTTGATTTCAAAGGAACAGTTACTGAGTCAACAGCCTGGAAATCCCTCCCGATGAGAATTGAATGCACCTAGGCCAACCTCAATGGTTCAAGAAAGTCACTCACTGTATTCCACAGTGATTAGGAATGGGGAACAAACATTGGCCTAATGTACACAACACACAAAGTAGCAAAAATAAAGAAAAGAATATTGGGAGAAATCTAAACTGGAGTGATAATGTAAACTGTGTGCTAATAAATTACGGCATAGAGTTAGAATATAACCTCATAAAAATAATTCTCCAAGACCAGCCACTGCTTGAATAATTCCAGACATTATCAAAGATAATTATTTTTATATACAACTACTTAATTCTCTGGGACTTCTGACTTTTAGAAGACTCCCTCTAATTAAGGTGTCAGCTTGCATATTTCAAAATATATTTAATGTACCTACTATCTCATTTCTACTCTAGACATTTCTTGAGCCAGAAGTGAGTCCAAACACAATGACATTCAACTGTTAATTGGCATCAAAATGGACATGTGTCTTTCACTAAAACAATTGGTCTAGTTGTGGATATTAGAAGCAAAGAGCAATTAGAAGTATACTTAAAAGACAGCATTGGAAGGAATACTGTTTTGCCAATGGAGTATAATCCACATTATTAGGTTTGACAGCAGAAAGGTCAATGACAGGACATCACAATTTAGCCTGAAATTAAATGACAACACAAATCACAGCTGAATGTTTCATGAAAATCATGGAGTGTGATTTCTGATTGCCTGGATCTGGCGGCATGATATGCCAGGAACTTGGATTCCCTGGTGATTTTTGCCCGTTTCTTTATGCAGTTCCAATTTGTGCCATGCAAGCAGAGCGTACAAAGGTTTGAGAGCAGTAATGCACACCAGGGCACCAGATTGTGACATGCATGCTCTCCAAAGTTCATGGCATAGTGTAATGGCAGACAGCCATACCTCAGATATACAGAAATCACTTTCATCCCAAGCCCAACCTCCAACATTGGACCAACATTGGCATCAGCTCTTCTGGTGAAGTTGTATGCTGTGCTGTGATAACATCATTGGCACAAAGGCTGTCTTCCCGTGTCCATTTCCGTCAGCAGCACCTCTACTGGTGAATCAGAAAACCTTGTCATTTTGCATTCAAGAGGGCATTGGATGCTGTTTTTCGACAGTAATATTGTGTGGGGATATAAGGAAAGGGTAGAAGCGTGCCAATGGGTAATAGCTCTGGACTTGACAATAGACCCAGCCCAGGCACATTAGGCTGAATGGCCTTATCCTGCCCTGCAGTCATCTGCTATTCTCACTGCAGTAGGCCTTCATTTCCAACCCCAGGAAGTCTTGTTATACATAACCTCTTCAAACAAATGCCCGAATAAAAACAATTACTGCTACTTCCCTGATAATAACATCAAAACCAATACTTTACTTGCAAAGCAAAAATCTCCAAATTTGCTGGTTGATTATAACCTGATGCTGTCTCCAGGTTCTTACAGGGAGACAATGCCAGCAGCTTTTCTGGGGCTGGTCTGCATGCTTCAGTCAGGCACATTGCCTGTACCACAACATGTCTAATTGTTGACCAATCTTATGCGAACAGAATCCATCCTGTCAATGTCCAAAACAATGCAGCTCATAGTGAAGATTTATTTTTTTAATCATTCACAGAATGTGAGCGACTTTGGCTATACCAGCATTTATTGCTTATCCCTAATCACCCAGAAGCCTGAGGTATCAATGATATTGCTGTCAATCTGAAGTCACAAGAAAGCCAGACTAGATAAAGCCGGAAGTTTCCCCTCCTAAAGGAGATTTGCAAACCAATGGAGTCATGCTCAGTATAACACGCTTAACTCCTGTACTTCTTCTTTACAGCATTTATATTCCGCCATCTGTTATGGGAGGTTTTGAACCCAGATCCCCAGAACATTACTAGGATCACTAGATTAGCAGTTCAGCAATATTACCACTAGGCCATCGCCTCCCCAATGTGCTTTTGTTTCATTTGGGAAATTGTTCTCCAGAAATTTGATTGTGAGAGAATTCCAGTTTGAGAGGAAAAGTTTCGAGAGCTGCAGCCTGCACTAACTTTGGCTTCAGTGCCTTTACACCTTTCAGAGACAGTCCTTAAACATAAATAGAAAACTAAAACATCACGTTCTGAGAAAGTGATAATGGGAACTGCAGATGCTGGAGAATCCAAGACAATGAAATGTGAGGCTGGATGAACACAGCAGGCCCAGCAGCATCTCAGGAGCACAAAAGCTGACGTTTCGGGCCTAGAACCTTCATCAGAGATCTGATGAAGGGTCTAGGCCCGAAACGTCAGCTTTTGTGCTCCTGAGATGCTGCTGGGGCTGCTGTGTTCATCCAACCTCACATTTCACTTTCTGAGAAAGGAATGGCCATGACTGGATTCCACACTATGACAATAGCTTCATGTGAAATCAGTTACCCCAGATTGCTAGGAAGGCAGGCTAATTGAACTGAAAAGAAAACTACAAAGATCAAAGCAGACGGGTCGCAGAGAGCTACGTGTGGGACAGTTTTAAAAATGAAGTAACTCTGGGAAGCAAACCTGTCAAGGTAGCGATGAGCTGAGCTAAAGAGGGTCTTCACAAATGAATGTTTTTGTTGATGGCCCAATCAGTGGAGTCCAGACAGAGTAAAGTTATTATTGGTGTTGACTTGTTGACAAAGTCCTGGGTGACAGAAGGGAGTTGAAACTACCTGAGGAAGACAGACATTTGAAGAACACGGTGACCACGTGAGGCACCATATGTGCTGTAGGGACTACCAATAAACCTGCAAGATCTTTGTTTCATTCATTCATATGATGAGGGTATCACCAGCTATAGTTATCTTTTGAGAAGGTGGTGGCGAGCTGCCTTCCCGAACTGCTGCAGTCCATTTGGCGTAGCTACACCAACAATGCCATTCAGGATGGAATTCCAGGATTTTGACCTGGAAACTTTGAAGAAGCAACAATATATTTCCAGGATGGGGAGTATTTTGGAGGGGAACTAAAAGGTATTGCTGGTGTTATTCTCATGTTTCTGCTGCTCTTGTTTTTTTTTATTTTTCATGGGTTGTATGGTTAGTTTGGTTCTATATGATAAAAAAATAGAAACAGGAGTAGGTAATTCAGCCCCTCGATTCTACTGTTAGATTACTAGTCACCACAGTGATCAGGTAAACATCAACCATCCACAGATAACATGCTAGCTTGTAAGTTAGCATTAGCCCAATTTTATGCATTATTTCCAGGAATATTTCTTGATATAACTGAACCATTTTCATTACTCGGCAATCTAATTATTTTAATAAGGTTTCTCTCATTTACTCAACAGTGAAAATGCTTGGCCGATTTTATTAAAATCTAAATTCATTTTCAATCACCCTCATCCAATTTGCAGTTTTAACTTTTTTTAAAGTTAGTCCCATAACATTAACATGTTCTTTCTACACGTCATCAGAGGCCATTTAGTGAAAAAACGTTATCTCCCTGAAGTAATAACCTAAGGGGCATTATGACATCTTGGTTTAATTAAATTCAGAAGTCAACACTATGGCACTAAACCCTTTGACAGTAGTCACCAGAAGATTAACTCATTTCCTTCTTTGATGTTCTATTCAAATGACAATTCACGATCGGTTTCATGAGTACTAATGAGAAAGGTGGTCCAATTCTCTATGAAGACTCTACCATGTCAACGTCTTACAGCTACTTTGGAAACATTCATGCTGTGAGAGGGTGAAGTGAGAATTGAATCTGGGCACAGTGTTAGCTGTGGCATAGAACAGCTTTAGGCTCAGTAGTTAACACTGCTGCCTCAGAGTGCCAAGGTCTCGGGGTCAATTCTATCCTCGAGTGATGGTCTGTGTGCAGTTTACATAATCTCCCCGTGTCTGTGTGGGTTTCTGTCAGATGCTCTGGCTTCCTCCCACAGTCCAAAGATGTGCAGGCTAGGTGGATTGCTCATGCTAAATTACCCATTGTGATCAGGGATGTGTATATTTGGTGTGTTAGCCATGGGAAGTGCAGGATTACAAGGAAAGGGCAGGGGAATGGTTGGGATGCTCTGAGGGTCAATGTGGACTTGTTGGGCTGAAGGGCCTGTTTCCTCTCTTAAAAGGACCCTATTCAAACAGTCGGTGATTAATTCACACACACTCCCACAAACACTAACACCCTCTCTCTACAACTCCTGCAATATTCAAACTGCTTCTAAATCCACCCTGATCCCATCTTTCCTAAACAATTCACGGCCTTTTTTGGGATTCAAATGAACGATGAGATGGCAGCTACATCTCTCAGCATCTCTCTGAGGCTGAATGCCTGATCAGAAGATGCGATTTATTCAAACCTTGTGTACAGTAGCATAGTTACATGGGGTAAATCCTGACTCAATGAAGGTAATGAATCGGATGTTAGAGAGGGGGCATCTCATTCTATATCATTCTCGTTTTCTTTGGCTACACTTGTCAACTTCAGTCTATTTTTGTGCAAAGTCCCTGATTGCTTCTCTGATAAACTCTTGTTTTTGTCCGTCAAAGAAGGAGAATGTCTCCCAGGAATCGCTCGGTTCCTTCAAGCATCAAATATTTCCTGTGGGATGTTTATAGGAATCACCAAGTGAGGAAAGAGAGATCCTGCCGCGAGATATGGGAATCAGCTTCATGATCAAGCTATTGACTTGAGTCTCGGGAATAAGTAAAAGCAGCATGCAATCAGAGATAGAAAGCTGTGTGCTCTGAGAGTTACAATAACTTAAGATTCCAACCTTACTTCATATAAGGCAGAAACAGAAATACCTACCGGCAGATGAATGAACTCAAGTATTCTTTGAAAGCTACGAGCAACTAAAAAGTGATTTCACCAGAAGCAACCCTTGTAGAATGCAGAACTATTCAGGAAATATATCCAAACTGCATTATATTTTCTGACTGGAATGAATAATTCTAGATTCTATGCTAATGTTGAATTTTCTCTCACTTACACTTGCACAGATCTGACAGCAGCAAAACAAGAAGATTCTCAAGAGGACTCCACCTGCATTTACAATCTTGCGTGAGCCTCCTTACATCTGACTTCAGCTGATCATATCAGTATTTCTCTCCAAACATCCTGCACCCATGTTTTATTTGGTTTCCTTTCAAATGCATTCACGCTGTTCAATTTGTCTATGCAATATGACAGAGGGTACTGTTTTCCAATTATTCGTTCTGCAAACAGTTTTTAGAATATCTGAATTCTGAACAGTCATACTAGACTTGAAACCATTAACAACATTGTGGGCTGCAGGGCCTGTTCTGTGCTGTACTGTTCTATGTTCTAACTTCTGTTTCTATCTACACAGATGCTGATCAGTTTCTCCAATGTTCTCTGTGTTTGTTTCAGATTTCCAGCATCAGTCACAGTTTCCTGAATAGTTTATTGGATTTGTTATTGAACGTCTTAGATTGTTGTGGGTTTTCTACAACTTCTCTACAACCAATCCTGTTGAATCCCATCGATAACACAACTACAGGGTCACCTGCAGCCACCTCCCTTCTAGAGAGAGGTGCGCTAGTAGGCTCACTCATTCCAATCAGTTATAACCTCCATAAAGTTAGTTCCCTTGATAATCCCAGAACAAAATTGTCTTGGATCATAGAGCATATCCAAGTGGTGCTTTTCAGATTTGGTTAAGTGCAGTTAACAGAAGGCTCGACAACAACAAATTGCTGAAATACGAGCATTTGTGGAATTATAATAAAAGACAAGAAAAGAAAGGACTATCTATTAAGTAAATAAAAAGAATCGAAAAAAAAGAGTAAATAAACAATAAGCCTCATGCCCTGACAACAAAATGTGAGGCTGGATGAACACAGCAGGCCAAGCAGCATCTCAGGAGCACAAAAGCTGACGTTTCGGGCCTAGACCCTTCATCAGAGAGGGTGAAGGGTCTAGGCCCGAAACGTCAGCTTTTGTGCTCCTGAGATGCTGCTTGGCCTGCTGTGTTCATCCAGCCTCACATTTTGTTGTCTTGGATTCTCCAGCATCTGCAGTTCCCATTATCTCTGATACTATTTTAGCCTCATGCCGTTCTGCCCATCACAGATCCCTCGATTGATGGTTGGTCTGGAGGCCAAGGTTGTCCCTGGCACCATTCGCAATCTCAGTCTTAGGTGAAGTCCAGTAACTTGGATCGAAACTGTCTCTCTTTTATATGGTGTCGCAAACAGCCGGGCACAGAAAAACCCACAGGAATGTTCACAGGACTCATTCAAGATCATGCAACTGTTGAATGTCATCAACAATTTTAGCCCTTCAGCCTATTCTATACACAAGCAATATCATAATGTTCTCTCCCTGTAAACTATAGACTGATGGAGCCATTAAGCCTATTTTGCCCCTTCCACTCTAGCAAGTAATCCTTTCTGACTGCTGTGAGATGGAGTATCTAATTTTAATCCGTTGTCTTTATTCATCTGCAATTATTCTGTGATCTTCAGCTCTGTTTGACATCTCTTCATTGTGTTTTAAATCAAATTTGAACTATTGTAGCTGACTCCTCCTTCAGACATTTCTGTAAAAATATAAAATTATACGATAGTGTGAATATGCTTATGAAAGACAACCAGAAAAAATCCTTCGATACAAATTGAGGAAAGCGAAGGTAAACTGATATAATTCATAAAATCTCTACAATTTCTCGAGTATTACAAACACAACACCTTGCCTCCTATAAATTACATGTAACCTTTATAATATCCCAATAGTTTTAATGCTAGATCATCTTGTTAATTGAATATGTAACTGAGGTTCTATGAACATTTGAATTAGGAGTTTTGGTAGGCAACTTGGCCCCTCAAATCTGGTCCACTATTTAATCTGACTGACCTGACTGTGACCTCTGCTCTTTTCATTTTTACCCCCAATCCCCTTGACTGCCTTGTTCTTCAACTATCTATCTCTGACTTAAAAATATTGAATGACTCTCCAGTAGTACAATACTGATGATTGACACCTCTTATTAGAATCAAAGAATCCTCACATGGTTGAACAGGCCATTTGGCCCATCATATCGTATAATTTTATATTTTTACAGAAATGTCTGAAGGAGGAGTCAGCTACAATACCTTTCCAATGAGCATCCCACTCAGGCTCCTACCTTGTCCCCATGACCCCATATTTCCCACAGCTAATCCAGCTAACCTGCACATCCCTGGGCAATCTAGCACGGCCAATCCACCTAACTTGCACATCTTTGTTTGAACCGTGGGAGGAAACCAGAGCATCCCGTAGAAACAGAGAGAATATACAAACTTCACACATACAGTTGTCCTGTACCAACCTGAAACGTCAGCTTTCCTGGTCCCCTGATGCTGCCTGGCCTGCTGCGTTCCTCCAGCTCCACACTGTGTTATCTATCGAAAGAGACACTTGGAATAACTTAATCTATTAGAAAATTTATCAGAATAATAGATTGTTTTGCTACTAAATAGTCACTGTTCCAGTATAGGAACATCCTACAAACGCACCCTTGGCACAAAGGCAAATTCAGAAACCAGATTGTCTCAAGTCAATCCTATCAGCTAGAAAGCGATACATGCAGCAGCTGCCCAGAGAGAGAGTGTAGCAGCTGGGAAAGATTCAGCAGGTGAAGGGGACAGAATCGCACCCTTCCTCCACGTTACCTGACAAAGGAGCAGCATTCAAAAAGCCTGTGATTTCAAATAAATCTGTTGGGCTGTCGTGTGACTTCAGACTCGATCAATCCAGGCAGCATGATGGCTCAGTGGTTAGCACTGCTGCCTCACAGCTCCAGGGACCTGGGTTCGATCCCAACCTCAGGCAACTGTCTGCGTGGAGTTTGCACATTCTCCCTGTGTCCGTGTGGGTTTCCTCCGGGTGCTCCGGTTTCCTCCCACATTCCATAGATGTGCTGGATTGGCCATGCTAAGTTGCCGATAGTGTTCAGGGAGGTGTGGGTTATAGGAGGATGGGTCTGGGTGGGTGGTCTGAGGTTTGGTGTGGACTTCTTGGGCTGAAGGGCCTGTTTCCACACCCTAGGGTTTCTATGAATCCCAGTCCAATTCCAGCACCTCCCCATCATGGTCTCCCTACCCAGGGAAAGGAATCACTAATCATGCAAGAAGTTCTCTTCCAGTCGAGAAACCACCCTCAAAATATTACATCTTTGTTTTAGAGATTATCCTTACTGTGTATAAATGGCACTGCTTTCGTTAAATGCCTCGCCTCTGTTTTAAAAGATGAGGGAATACGTGGGAAAGTGTAGAGGAGCAGAAACCAGCAATTTTACAGCATTTCACATTACAAGTCAACTTGGAATCTCTGATTTCTCTCTCACTGCCAACTATATTTCTTCTCCGGACACAATTTGTTCGTTGTTGAAATAGGACTTGCCTTATCAGTGGAGAAACCATCTTCTCAAAGACAGTAATAATTTACTGATACAGAGTGCTATCGCACCGGTTATTACCTTACAGCTACAGAGGCAAAATGTCATTAACAAATGTGGGTCCCATTATGTGATTCAACCTGGAAGGAGATACTGCCTTATTACACATTGGCAGCTGGAAAGACAAAATGCCTCGATGCAACTGGGCTCATTGTGGAAACTAGATTTAACTTTGAGAGGCCAACATTGCTATGTTGCACATGTTCACCTAGTCAGTACACATCATTTACCTATTAGGAGTGTTCATGCTGAAATAAAATAGATTTGTGCTCAGTTTATTGGTTTTTTTGGAAGAATAGACAATCGAGTGAATAAGGGTGATGGAGAAAATATGCTATACAGAGATTTTTCTGCTGACATTTGATAAGGTATCTCACAGGAGTATTGAAGCAGAAGTAAAGATTTGAGACTGTTGAGCTCACTCTATTAGCTAACAATGCATTTGCCTCTCATCTTCATTTAGCAGTTTTGGCCCTGTCACCTTCACCGAATAAAAACTCATCTATCTTTGTTTGAAAATTATCAGTTGGCTTTACTTCAGGGGCAGGAGAGCTGTAGATTTGCCTGACCATTCCGTGGAAACAAATGTTTCTTGATTTGATTTGATTTGATCTATTATTTTCACATGTACCTAGGTACAGTGAAAAGTTTTATTTTGTGTGCAGTACAGGCAGATCACACCACACAAAGATTGTTGAGTGTTAGAACAGAGCGAGGAATACAAAGTTACAGCTGCAGTGAAGGTGCACTTTCACGTTAAAACTATGCCTCCTCATAATAGCTACCTCCACTCTAGAAAAAGTCTCTGGCTGACCACTCTATCTATACGTCTGATCATTTTGTACACCTCTATCAAGTCACCTCTCATCCTTTGTCGTTCTAAAGAGAAAAGCCCCAGCTCTCTCAACCTTTCCTCGTAAGACCTTCCCTCCATTCCAGGCAACATCCTGGTAAATGTCCTCTGTACCTTTTCCAACTTCCACATCTTTCCTATAATGAGGCAACCAGAATGGGACACAATGCTCCAGATGTGGCCGAACCAGGCTTTTGTATAGCTGCAGCATAACTTCACGGCTCTTGAACTCAATCCCTCTATTAATGAAATCTAACACACCATACGCCTTCTTAACAACTCTATCCACCTGGGTGGCAGCTTTTAGGGAACTGTGGACATGAATCCCAAGATTCCTCTGCTCCTCCACACTGCCAAGAATCTTTCCGTTAACCCTGTATTCTGCTTTCAAGCTTTTCCTTCCAAAATGAATCACCTCACGCTTTTCAGGGAGAAACTCCATCTGCCACTTCTCAGCCCAGCTCTGCATCCTATCAATGTCCCATTGTAACCTAGAACAGCCCTCCGCACTGTCCACAATGTGACGCACCTTAGTATCATCCACGAACTTGCTAATCTAACCTTCCACTCCTTCATCCATACGGAAAGCAGAGTTAACTTTTCAGGGCGAGTGACCCTTCCTCAGACCTGATCAAACCAGTCTAAATGTACATATGGACAACTACGCATCCTCGTGCCTTATTGCCCACGTGTCTTCGCCCATCTTGGTGCCACCACATAATGCCCAGCAGCTGTCACATGACTGGCAGATTTCTTGTGGGGTCAGGCGTCGGTGAATGTCTGTGAAGCACAATTTCATACAACCCCAGGTCTGGAAGGCTGAGCCTTGGAGTGCATCAGGTACCTTGAGCTGTCTGACAGCCGTGTCATCGCTGGCAGTGTGCCTCTGGCCGGAGGATGATCATGTCACCCTGAGAGATGGCAGCAACTTCACGCTTCTGCTCCTCAGTCTGAGCGGCTGCGCGCCAAGCACAGGCACATTGAAGACAGGGTATCTGGGCCCGAAACGTTAACTCTGATTTCTCTTCACAGATGCCGCCTGACCTACTGAGCTTTTCTAGCAATTTCTGTTTTTGTTTGTGGAGGAGGTCATTTGGCCCCTTGAGCCTTTCAATATGATCATGTCTGATCGTTGAGCTCAATACCCTAATCCCATATCCCTTGACCTCTTTAGTCACAAGAGTTATGCCTACCTCATCCTTGGAAACACAATGCGTTAGTCGCAACTTTTTGTGGTAGTGAATTCCACACTCACTACTCTGTAGGTGAAGAAATTTCTTCTCATCCCAGTCCTAAAAGATTTAGTCTTTATCCTTAAACAATAACCCCTGATTTTGAACTCCCTCCACCATTGAGAATAGCCTTCCTGTATCCAACCTGTCTAGTCCTGTTTGAATTTTATAGGTTACAATGAGATTCCCTCTCGTTCTCCTAAACTCCAGTGAACACAATTCTAATTGGCTCAATTTCTCGTCATACATCGGTTCTGCTATCCAGAAATTAACCTGGTAATCTTTTACTGCACTCCCTGTATGGCAAGAACATCCTTCCTCAGATGAGGAGACCAAAACTGCACACAATTACCCAGGTGTGGCCTCACCAATACCCTGTATCATTGCAGCAACCCTATAGTGAGGTGGAGGTCAGCTTGGTGAATAGCTGTAGACTGGCTTTAAGTAGTGCAGGCTAACTTAAACCCATGTGTAATGGGGCCCCTTCTTATGCAGAGCTTCAGTACGGTAGTTACATTCTACTGTATCTGAAGTGGGTCACTGTTTGGCTGGTCACTTCTCTTGGTTTTCACTCACACATTCTACTGTCACTGCATTTTGCAACTATATTGTTCAAATTAAGGGGGAGGTGATGGCCTAGTGGTATTATCACTGGACTGTTAATCCAGAGACCCAGGTAACATTCCCAGGCCCGAAATGTCAGCTTTCCTGCTCCTCTGATGCTTCCTGGCCTGCTGTGTTCCTCCAGCTTAACACTGCGTTATCTCTGACCCCAGCATTGGCAGTTCCTACTATCCCTAACATTCTGGGGACCCAGGTTTGAATCCTGCCAAAGCAGATGGTGGAATTTCAATTTAATTTTAAGAAAGTCAGGAACGAAAATCTACTGATGACCGTGAATCTATTGTCAATTGTCAGGAAAAATGTTCTGGCCTACATGTGACTCCAGACCCACAGCAATGTGGTTGACTCTGAACTACCCTCTAGGCAATGAATATGGCCTGGCCAGTGACACCCTCATCCCGTGAATGAATAAGGGGGGAAAAAATGAGTCCAAACGAAAGGTTTCATGTGGTCAAATATCAGCAGCGACTTCAAAATGAAGTGTGCGACATACAAGGGTACAGGCAATTAAATGATTTCATGCTCTCTGGAGAAATAATAAGTTTCCTGGTGTACAATTTTTCAATTCTCTTAGGAGTTAGAATGACAGGGGAATGATCGACAAAGTGACTAATTGACCACTTGCATTTTGAGTCCCAATTAACAAAGTGGAAACAAAAGAAAGCCCCACTGAGGTTTAATAACATTCGGACACTACCTGAGGGAATTCCTGAGTCTATTTTGAAATGAAACCTAAATCGAAGTGCACAGTCAAGAATCAAACCTGGGAGCAGATAAATGTCTCCTGGGAATGATTTATTCTCCTGTCGAAGGAGGTCAAACACATGGTAATTCAGCTTCAGAAGTGTTGTGACATTTGAAGTCCTTTGACATAACTGTCAGCTGAACTACAGATTCTGATGAAAGGATATATGCTTGTGCTGGCTTTAGCATTTCCAGAAGCCTCCAATTTCCATGGGGCATAACACTGCCCAACTTGAGTAAAAAGCAACTGTATGAACCATAAAAATATACAAGCAATGTCTCTAATAAAAGTAAAATACTGCGGATGCTGGAAGTCTGTGATTTAAAAAACAATCTAAAAGTGCTGGAGAAATTCAGCAGGTCTGGTCGCAAAACATTGACTCTGTCCTTCTCACCACAGAACCTGTCAGACCCTCTAAGTTTCTCTCGCTTCTCTCTGCTTTTATTACAAACAATCACTTTCTGGGAGTCTATGATGCACATTTGTTCTGGTTTATTCCACTCTCCCAAATTCCTGTCTGGTAAATGTAGAGAGACACACACTTCAAATCCTTACAGTATTCTCGCGTTTTGCAACGTTACATTCAATTATTGCCTTCACATGCCTTGGTTCAGACAGATTAAGCATGTCCTTACATCTGTTTCCATTCCTTAAGTTTTCTTGGAGCAGATTGTTGAACTGTAGCTGATGTCACAACTTGACCAGGAAGAGTGCGCCAATAAAACTGAAGTTGCTGGAAAAGCTCAGCAGGTCTGACAGCATCTGTGAAGAAAAAAAATCAGAATTAACACTTTGGGTCCAGTGACCCTTCCTCAGGACTGCACCAATAATTGTGTCCCACTGTTCTACAAGCTGTCGCAAATCTCAACAAGACCACCAAGATGACCAGTTTGGCTGACTGACTACAATCCATGACAAATGTAATTCAAAGTGGGTTTTGTCATTGAAAGAAAATAACAATGTATTATAGCACAATTTAGCAAGACCTTATAGAGGTTTATAAAATAATTATAAAATAAAATAATATAGTTAAGGTGAATGGCTGGTGTCTTTTCCCTAGGGTGGGAGATTTCAAGACTAGGGGGCATAGTTTTAAGGCGAGAGAAGAAAGATTTAAGAAAGATATGAGAGGCATATTACTTCACACAGAGATAATAAAATGTGAGGCTGGATGAACACAGCAGGCCAAACAGCATCTCAGGTGCTCCTGAGATGCTGCTTGGCCTGCTGTGTTCATCCAGCCTCACATTTTATTATCTTGGAATCTCCAGCATCTGCAGTTCCCATTATCTCTGATATTACTTCACACAGAGATTCGTTTGTGTGTGAAATGAACTTCCAGAGGAAGGGGTGATCGCAGGCACAGTTATTACATTTAAAAGACAGTTGAATCAGTACATGAGTAACAAGTGTTTGGGTGAATATGGGCCAGACGCAGGCAGGTGGGGCCAGTATGTCTGGGATTTGGTTGGTACGGACTGGTTGGACTGAAGAGTTTGTTTCTGTGGCATATGACCCCATGAGTAAATGGCAGATAAAAGAAAGGGTTCTGAAGCTACTACTACATAACTTAAACTATACCCTTTCCAAATCAGAGACAAACACAATCACATACATTTGTGGTTTAGACAAACACTTTAAGACAACAATGATTGCAGAGGAAAGAAATTTGAACATCAAAAGTCCTGCTTTTGAAGGGAGTGGTTAAATAATCTCACAAGATTTCTTTCAATCTTGCCTTAGTGTGTTATGCCTATAAGTGCATTCGCATGATAAGGCAGCTGCCTTTCTGATCCTCACTGAAGGATCAGACATCTCACTGTGTGGCAGTGTGTCACATCAATCTCACACCTGCACCTTGTGCCCATCAGTCAGTGGGTCCTGGCAAAATAAGTCAAGGGCAACATCTAATAGCAGTTCAGGAGATTGAAAACAGTCAGGTGTGGCGATGGCAGTCCAGGGTTCCATGCCTCTGCAATGTGGGGGCGTGGGTCATGGTTGGCACTGCGGGTCCATCGTGGCTATACCAGGGTGAGGGATAATTTTGCTGTATATCTCCCCAACAGCCAGCAAGGGGTTCGTGCACTCCTTATCTGGAGCTGTTCGGTTAGGGGGTGCGCCACAGTAAGTTTCAGGTCCGGTCAAAGAAACTTGGGAAAGGTGGGGAGGAGGTGTTGCTGCCAAAGCCACGGATTTGGGAAACTGTAGGGATTGGAACAGTAGGCTGAAGGGGAAATAACAATTGTGAGGGGGAGATCTGTATTAGTAAGGGGGGGGGTGGTACAGTAAGGTATAGATGAGAAGGCTGTCACATGGCAGGGAGTGTGGGGCTTGTCCGCAAGTCAGTTTTAAACTTATGATTTCTCACTCACTACTAACTATAATTAGTATCTACGTGTAGGGAGTGTGGTGTATGAGCACACTTGGCATTGTCAGCTCTTTATGCAAAGTGCTGAATAGTCAGAATCATACCTGGGTGGGGGTGGGTGGGAAGGGTAAGTATCCCAATGCGTGAGGGAAGGGGTTGCAAGACCCATCGAGAGGAGAGTTTAGAGGGCAAGGACACAGGCCCACACACTGTACAGGACACAGGCCCACACAGTGTACAGGACACAGACCCACACAGTGTACAGGACACAGGCCCACACAGTGTACAGGACACAGACCCACTCAGTGTACAGGACACAGGCCCACTCAGTGTACAGGACACAGGCCCACACACTGTACAGGACACAGACCCACACACTGTACAGGACACAGACCCACACACTGTACAGGACACAGGCCCACACAGTGTACAGGACACAGACCCACACAGTGTACAGGACACAGGCCCACACACTGTACAGGGCACAGGCCCACACAGTGTACAGGACACAGGCCCACACACTGTACAGGACACAGACCCACACACTGTACAGGACACAGGCCCACACAGTGTACAGGACACAGGCCCACACAGTGTACAGGACACAGACCCACTCAGTGTACAGGACACAGGCCCACACACTGTACAGGACACAGACCCACACACTGTACAGGACACAGGCCCACACAGTGTACAGGACACAGACCCACTCAGTGTACAGGACACAGGCCCACACACTGTACAGGACACAGACCCACACACTGTACAGGACACAGACCCACACACTGTACAGGACACAGGCCCACACAGAGTACAGGACACAGACCCACACACTGTACAGGACACAGGCCCACACAGTGTACAGGACACAGACCCACACAGTGTACAGGACACAGACCCACACAGAGTACAGGACACAGACCCACACACTGTACAGGACACAGGCCCACACAGTGTACAGGACACAGACCCACACAGTGTACAGGACACAGGCCCACACACTGTACAGGGCACAGGCCCACACAGTGTACAGGACACAGACCCACACACTGTACAGGACACAGGCCCACACACTGTACAGGACACAGGCCCACACAGTGTACAGGACACAGACCCACACACTGTACAGGACACAGGCCCACACACTGTACAGGGCACAGGCCCACACAGTGTACAGGACACAGACCCACACACTGTACAGGACACAGACCCACACACTGTACAGGACAGAGGCCCACACAGTGTACAGGACACAGGCCCACACACTGTACAGGGCACAGGCCCACACAGTGTACAGGACACAGGCCCACACACTGTACAGGGCACAGGCCCACACAGTGTACAGGACACAGACCCACACACTGTACAGGACACAGGCCCACACAGTGTACAGGACACAGGCCCACACACTGTACAGGACACAGGCCCACACAGTGTACAGGACACAGGCCCACACAGTGTACAGGACACAGACCCACACACTGTACAGGACACAGGCCCACACACTGTACAGGACACAGACCCACACACTGTACAGGACACAGGCCCACTCAGTGTACAGGACACAGGCCCACACACTGTACAGGACACAGACACTGTACAGGACACAGGCCCACACACTGTACAGGACACAGACCCACACAGTGTACAGGACACAGGCCCACACACTGTACAGGACACAGACCCACACACTGTACAGGACACAGGCCCACACAGTGTACAGGACACAGGCCCACTCAGTGTA
This sequence comes from Stegostoma tigrinum, assembly GCF_030684315.1. Classification (NCBI taxonomy): domain Eukaryota; kingdom Metazoa; phylum Chordata; class Chondrichthyes; order Orectolobiformes; family Stegostomatidae; genus Stegostoma; species Stegostoma tigrinum. The sequence goes on along the minus strand of NC_081376.1, from coordinate 44,617,626 downwards.
CAGGACACAGGCCCACACACTGTACAGGACACAGACCCACACACTGTACAGGACACAGGCCCACACAGTGTACAGGACACAGGCCCACACACTGTACAGGACACAGGCCCACACAGTGTACAGGACACAGACCCACACACTGTACAGGACACAGGCCCACACACTGTACAGGACACAGGCCCACACAACGTATGTGATACAGACCCACACAGTGTATGGGACACAGACCCACACGGTGTATGTGACACAGACCCACACAGTGTATGGGACACAGACCCACACAGTATATGGGACACAGACCCACACGTTGTATGTGACACAGACACACACAGTTTACAGGACACAGACCCACACGGTGTATGTGACACAGACACACACGGTGTATGGGACACAGACCCACACGGTGTATGTGACACAGACACACACAGTTTACAGGACACAGACCCACACGGTGTATGTGACACAGACCCACACGGTGTATGGGACACAGACCCACACGGTGTATGTGACACAGACACACACAGTATATGGGACACAGACCCACACGTTGTATGTGACACAGACCCACACAGTTTACAGGACACAGACACACACGGTGTATGGGACACAGACCCACACGGTGTATGTGACACAGACACACACAGTATATGGGACACAGACCCACACGGTGTGTGGGACACAGACACACACGGTGTATGTGACACAGACCCACACGGTGTATGGGACACAGACCCACACGGTGTATGTGACACAGACACACACAGTATATGGGACACAGACCCACACGGTGTATGGGACACAGACCCACACGGTGTATGTGACACAGACACACACAGTATATGGGACACAGACCCACACGGTGTGTGGGACACAGACACACACGGTGTATGTGACACAGACCCACACGGTGTATGGGACACAGACCCACACGGTATATGGGACACAGACACACACAGTGCATGTGACACAGACACGTTGTGTGGAACAAAGACCCACACACTGGATAGGACACAGACCCACACAGTGTGTGGGATACAGACCCACAACTTGGACAGGACGCAGACCCGTGGGGATCCTGATCCCACACTGTGCATTGTAAATCTCCCTGCCCCACACATTGCTGACCACTTGATTCACATCAACAATTACAGACACAAGCCTGGCAATAAATGGGGATGCTTGATGAGGCTGGGGTTGGGGGAAAGGGAGTGGGCAGTAATTGCCCCAGCAGGCCCTATCGCCCTACATGCGCCTTGCTCCTCTTGCATCCATAGTAGGGTCTCAACACAGACATAAATCTATCATACATCCTGCATGGAGATGAAGTTGGGTTTTAGGGTGGCACAGTTACATTCAGGACCAGATGGCATCCCAAACAAACAGATGCAGCACAAAACACTTTATGCAAACTTTTTAGATAGCAAACTGTCAGCCATGCCACCATTGTGCCCTCGAAAGGTTTTGTCTTTTCTTACCCTCCTTCTACATTTCAGTCTCCTTCCAGGTTCCTGAGCTGGGTGGCAGGGCCCATTAAATAGTGGACCCCATTGACCCTGGAGGTTTGTCTGGGCAACCCTTTGAGAGGGATGAAGGTGAGGTGTTTGTACCTACATGCTGAGGGCCTCCCTACCACAAGTAAGTGATCCTCCTTGGTCTGATCATCCAAGTGTCAGGGGTGGGAAGGGGAGAGATGGTGGAGTGGAGGGGCTTTGCACCTCGAGTGTCCTCAGAGCAAAGTTCTGAGCAGCCCATGTGTGGCTCCTCCTCCAGCTGCGTGCCTCCTGGTGCTGCCCTGTCTCCTTGGGAGGAAGAAGCATCTGAAGTACGTGCCGGCTTCCCTTACCCCTGACACCATTCCAAGTGCCCTGAGGACCAGCGGCTGGGGAGGTGGACTGCAGGGGTGTAAAGACACTGAGGCTGCTGGAACTGGCTCACCATTTTAGCCGGCAACCTGTCTACAGAGTCAAACAGACCATCACATGCTTGATGCAGCTGGGTCTCCATGGCATAGCTGCACTCCTGCTTCTCATGTATGGTCAATAAATATAGTTGGTCGTGAGGGAGAAATCATAGGCTGTACATTTACTTGTGGATGAACCCACCCTCCCACACGACTACCTCCCCATTCGTATTCTACTGTATCCCCCTGTCAAATACAGCTCACCCCCTTCACAATTGTTACTGCCCCAACAGCCTGCAGACCCAATCCTTACAAACAGCTTCCTAAGTCTGGATGGAGTCAGAGAGTCATAGAGATACACAGTGTGGAAACAGACCCTTCTGTCCAACTTGTTTATGCCAACCAGATATCCTCAATGAATCTCGTCCAATTTGCCAACATTTGGCCCATACCCCTCTAAACCCTCTCTGTTCATAAACCCATCCAGATGCCTTTTAAATATTGTCATTGTACCAGCCTCCACTGCTTCTTCTGGCAGCTCATTCCACACAAGTGCCACCCTCTGCGTGAAAAAGTTGCCCCATTTTAAATCTTTTCCCTCTCACTTTAAGCTTATGCCCTCTACCTTTGGACCCTGTCACCATGGGGAAAAGATCTTGGATATTCACCCTATCAATGCCCCTCATGGTTTTATAAACCTCTGTAAGGTCACCCCTCAGCCTCCGACGCTCCATGGAAAATAGCCCCAGACTATTCAGCCTCTTCCTGGAGCGCAAACCCTCCAATCCTGGCAACATCCTTGTAATTCTTTTCTGAATCCTTTCAAGTTTCACAACATCTTTCCTGTAGTATGGACGGTGAATCCGTGGAATTCATTGCCACAGAAGGCTATGGAGGCCAAGTTATTTGAGTGCACTTAAGACAGAGGTAGGTAGGATCTTTCTTAGTAAGAGGATCAAAGGGTGAGAGGGAGAAGGCGGGAGAATTGGGTTGATAAACACATCAGTCATGATCAAATTTTGGAGCAGACTCAGCGGGCTGAATGGCCCAATTCTGCTCCTATGATCTTATGGTCCTGTGGCTAGCTGCTCTTTAAAACTGTGCCGGGGGGAGGGTTTGACGTGTTTTGAAATGCAGTGTTAATGGGTCCAAAGCATTCAAATTTTGATTAATAATCCGCACACCAATTGGAAGTGAAATCACTGTGGTGGAGGTAAGCCTCTGTAATCTAACCAAACAGGGAAGGACAGAGCTATCCTGAAGTTGTTTTATTCACTCAAGCAGAAGCCTAATCCCTCAAGCAGAGATCTTCATTTCTGCCCAGGATTTTAAAGTCTACTCAGCTGCAAACATCATAGAATCGTCTTTCCAGCTTCACTGCACAAGGATAACATGGTGAAACGCCCACTGTTTTCAAAGCTGGCTGATTTTTAGCTCTGTAAATTCTCGGGTGTGAAACTGGTTGGGTTTGAAGAGATTTGGACATCATTCCTGATGAAATCTCCATTGCAATGAAGATGAAAATTTGTCATATCACCTCCCACAGAAACTAAGACTCAAATTTCTGTGCAAATAGAAACACAGAAATGTAGAAGATGGAAACAGGAGGAGGCCATTCGGCCCTTTGAGCCTACTCTGCCATTTTTCGAGATCATGGCCGATCATCTAACTTAACAGCCTATTCCTGCTTTCTCCTCATAATCTTTGATCCCATTCACCCCAAGTGCTATATCTAGCTGCCTCTTGAATACATTCAATGTTTTGGCATCAACTACTGCTTGTGGTAATGAATTTCACAGGCTAACTACCCTTTGGGTGAAGAAATGTCTCCTCATCTCTATCCTAAATGGTCTACCCCGAATCTGCATACTGTGACCCCTGGTTCTGGGCACACCCACCAGCGGGAACGTCCTCCCTGTATCTACCCTGTCCAGTCCTCTTAGAATTTTATAAGTTTCTACAAGACTTTTAAGTCTCTCTGAACTCCAGTGAAATCAATCCTAACCCAGTCGATCTCTCCTCATACCTGAGACCTGCTATCCCCAGAATCATCCTGGTGAACCTTTGCTGCACTCCCTCAAGAGCAAGAGCATCCTCCCTCAGAAAAGGAGACCAAAACTGCACACAATATTCCAGGTGTGGTCTTACCAAGGCCCTGTATAACTGCAACAAGACATCCCTGTTCCCGTACTCGAAACAGCTCACAATGAAGTATTTTCCAGTTCTGATAATTCATTGAGTGAATCCTCAGATTGAAAGCAAGGTCCCTGGCAGAAATTAAACTGCCTGTTTTATGACACACATAGCAGGAAACACTAAAAGAAAAGCATTCATGTAAAATTAGTGTGAAATGAACAGAGCTACATTCAATGATAAAGCATCTTGATGCATGAGTGATTAAGGGTCTAGGCCCGAAACGTCAGCTTTTGTGCTCCTAAGATGCTGCTTGGCCTGCTGTGTTCATCCAGCTCCACACTTTGTTATCTCGGATTCTCCAGCATCTGCAGTCCCCAATATCTGTGATGCATGAGTAGTTGATTTGATTAAAGCAACAGTACAGATCTTGCATTTATCCATCTGAGGCTCATGGTTAATTATTTATTGTATTTTGATGTGTTCAGAGGTTTCCTTGCAACATTTGTCCCAAAAATTCTAGGTGCACTTTGTAAAGAACAGATTTACAAAAACAGAAATTGTTGGAAAAGCTCAGCTGGTCTGGCAGCATCTGCAGAGAGAAATCAGAGTTAACGTTTCGGATCCCAGTGACCCTTCCTCAGAATCGGAGCTGAAGCATCAACGGATTTCTCTCCACAGATGCTGAAAGACCTGTTGAGCTTTTCCAGTAATTTCTGTTTTTGTTTCTGACTTACAGCATCCGCAGTTCTTTCTGTTTAGATTGACAATGTTGTTGCTGACAGTGATTTTTCAAGATGACTATCGCATTGCCTTAAGAATGTTCTTTAAATGTGTTATTTCAAGATTTAATAGTCTATCATTATTTTTCTTGACCTGCTCAAACTATTAAGCTCTGGTCTCAATTGTCAGCTCTATGCCTGAAACACTGTAGTCTAACACTTACTTGACACCAGGGCCATTTTCTTGATTTACAATGTCTGCGACATTTTAATCAATGTGATGAATGCCTTGATAAATCTGCCATGATCCATTCAACTCACCAGATTTATAAAATTTAGATTATCATTGAAAGGTAATGCCTTGACCAGTGGAAATTGCTTGCATGCCACAATATGTGAGCTCGTGTCTAATTTCTGTGGACTCACAGTGCCATTGGTCATCTCAGTATGAGACAAAGTGGCTCAATTCAGATCCAGCAAATAATGTTCAGTTTCGTTTCATTTTCGCCTGCGTTGGGCTGTAAGAACAAAGGGGGCTGTGATGGATATAAATCAAATAATAATTCCTTAAGTGTGTTCCGATGTAAATTGCCTGCCTGTTTTGAGAACAGCCATAAAGGATGCAATTAAATACTCATGTTTGCCAAATCCATTAACTAAACAAGCACAAATAGAAAGTTAGAAGCTTGAGTGTGAATGAGGAAGGCTTATTATAAAACTATGCACTACCAATCCACAATTTACCATCCATTAAGTACTTTCTGAAAAAAATAGATCTTCTCGCCCCTGCTATTTCCAGAAGCAAGTCCCAGTTCAAGTCTGAAATAATGACACTGATCCTCACCTTCAGCAATTGCAAACTAAAAATTGGTGAATTGAACTGTTGCACTGTTTATATCTCAAAGATGACACCAGTTTCCATCTGCTTCAAAATACCTGCTCCATGCTTTTCAACAACAATCTTTACTTTGCTTTTGGTTCACACCCAGGCTTATTCAATCAAACCCAGTCAGCATCGACAGCAGGCAGACTCACACAATCCAGCACTGAGCACTGTACAAAATTCAACAGGGAGGAATATCAGGGGAGTAGGATGACAAGGTGTGGAGCTGGATGAACACAGCAGGCCAAGCAGCATCGGAGGAGCTGCAAATCTGACATTTTGGGCCTAGACCCTTCTTCAGTGGAGTGGGAAGAAGTTACTCACTGGCAATTTTGTGCCAACATTGAAAATAAGAATTATCTTCCTGTATATCCCAAAGAAGAGAAACATTAAATCTTGCATTTTTTATTGTGTTCCAAAAGATCTCAGGTAGGTTTACTTATTAGACAAACGCTTGCTTGCAGTAACCAAACAATTTCTGTCCGAATCCTGAGTACGTCAGTTTAGCCAGTTCTGTTTGTAAAACAATTTGTTTTCTTGGAGATACCCGATATAAATGTAACTACTGAATTGCATCATATCTTGTCTGAGGATCTTTTTTCTTTGGTTTTTTTCAATTCATGCTGCTCCCTTTGATCGAGAATCACAAAGTCATACAGCACGATTCAAACCCTTCGGTCCAACTCAACCATACCAACCAGATTGTCGAAACTAAACTAGTCCCGTTCGCCTGTGTTTGGCCCATATCCTTCCAAATTATTCCTATTCATGTACCTATCTAAATGTCTTTTAAATGTAGTAATTGTACCTAACCTAACACTTCCTCTGGCAGTTCATTCCACATACAAACCAGCTTCTGTGTGGAAAAGTTGCCCCATGTCCCTTTTAAATCTTTCTCCTCTCATCTTAAACTTATTCCCCCTAGTTTTGAACTCCCCCACTCTAGGGAAGTGACCTTTGCTCTTCACCTTACCTACGCTCCTCATGATTTTGTAAAACTTTTATAAATTTTCATGGGTCATGGTCAAGGGGAAAAGACACCATTGAGCTCCATTTTGTATTTCTGTGTTGTGTTCCTGAACACAAAATTGCTTCCTTCAAACTCAGTTGGTAAGCAAAATTGGTGCAATTTACCTGAAAATGATAACTAGCTTTGTTTAGTAAACTGGTAATTAACAGATACAGAGCAAGTCACGCATTCAGCCTCAGGCTAGCACAGACTCCTAGTGGCTGCTAGTCCTTAGAATCGTAGAAAGCCGACATTGTGGAAGCAGGCCATTCAGCCCATTGAGTCCACGTTGGCCCTCCCACCCCCCATACCCTATCCCTGCATTTCCCATGGCTAACCCACCTAGCCTGTGCATCTGTGAATACTGTGGGAAATTTAACGTTGCATAACATTGTATAGGACTTTGGTTCGGCCACATTTGGAGTACTGTGTACAGTTCTGGTCGCCACATTACCAAAAGGATGTGGATGCTTTGGAGAGGGTGCAGAGGAGATTCACCAGGATATTGCCTGGTATGGAGGGTGCCAGCTATGAAAAAAGGTTGAGTAGATTAGGATTATTTTCATTAGAAAGACATGATTGAGGGGGGACCTGATTGACGTCTAAAAAACCATGAGGGGTATAGACAGGGTGCACAGCAAAAAGCTTTTTCCTAGAGTGGGGGACTCAATTACTAGGGGTCATGAGTTCAAAGTGAGAGGAGGAAAGTTTAAGGGAGATATGCGTGGAAAGTTCTTTACACAGAGGGTGGTGGGTGCCTGGAACGCGTTGCCAGCAGAGGTGGTAGACGCAGACACGTTAGCGTCTTTTAAGATATATTTGGACAGGTACATGGATGGGCGGGGAGCAAATGGACACAGACCGTTAGAAAATAGATGGCAGGTTAGACAGAGGATCTTGATTGGCGCAGGCTTGGAGGGCCGAAGGGCCTGTTCCTGTGCTGTACGTTTCTTTGTTCTTTGTTCTTAATTCACCTAACCTGCACATCTTTGGACTGAGAGGAAGCCAGAGCAAGCAGATACGGGGAAAATATGCAAACTCCACACAAACAGTCACCCGAGGCTGGGATCGAACCCGGGTCCCTGGCGTTGTGAGGCAGCATTACTAACCACTGTGCTACTGTGCCACTCCTTGTTCTCTTTACACACTCAGCTCTGAAAGCAATAGGTCAACATGAGGAATTTGTAGTCCGGTCAACCCGAGTAATGGAAATGAGCAAAGAATTTTCTTGTCTCAAAGGCATTAGCATCTTTCATCGTCTCGTTTTAAACAGAACGAAACTGTCAATTCAGTGCAGCAGCAAAACTGCCACCTCCAAGTCAAACATTCATCAGTTCAAGACCTAGAATCTAAGCTGACATTTCAATGCAATTCTGAGGTGGTGCTGCATTGCTGGGAGTGTCACGGACAAAGCAGACATTTTTCCTTCAGAGCACGTAACAAGCCTAATGGCAGTGTTCAAAGAGAAAATAAAATGTCCCTCTGGTATCCTTGCCAGCATTCATTTATCAAATTCCAAGAAGAAATTAGAAGGCTTTTATCTTATTTGTGCAACTTTAGGTTGGAATTAGATGGTAAAATTGTTTCAAAAACATTTCAGGATATGGTAAAATGCTGGATATAAATTATTTCTTTAAAATCACCCAAAGCTTACCATTGGCCGCTTCCATAAAAATAAAATCAGCTGCTTTCCTATCTGTACCTTCTGTAATTTTGGGGTATGGGGCATTTGCACTCGAATACAAATGGATTTAATGCTGTTCGCTTGGCACTTAATTCTTGGTAGGGTGGAAAGTATGCTGGGATGAAGTGTTGGCTAAAGGTGCCAACTACCAGTCTATCAGATTGGGGTGACATGGTGGTTCAGTGGTTGGCACAGCTGCCTCACAGCATCAGGGGCCTGGGTTTGATTCCACCCTCGGGCGACTGTCTGTGTGGAGCTTGCATGTTCTCCCTGTGTCTGCATGGGTTTCCTCCGGGTGGTCTGGTTTCCTCCCACAGTCCAAAGATGTGCAGGCTCGGTGGATTGGCTGTGCTAAATTGCCTGCTGTGTAGATTAGATGGGTTATGGGGCGATGGATCTGGGAGGGATGCTCTGAGGGTCGATGGGGATTTGTGGGGCTGGAGGGCCTGTTCCCACACTGTAGGGATTGAATGCGAATGAGTTAGCGCTGGAGTGGCAGGGTTTGAACCAACATTGTAACATCACTGCCTGCTTGGGTTAGGTGAGCGAGGGTCAGGCAGGATCGAGAGGGGTGAGAGGGTGCGGTCAGGTTAGGGTGATGGGCAAGATCGGTTTGGGTTGGATCAGATCTAAAGCAGAAGTTGGAGGCTGGGAAATTGAGCTGAGCTGGTAGTGGGAAAGGGGAACTGTGGCAAAGACAAACTAATTCGCCGAAGTTATACATTTGCAACTCTGCAAAACATAAACACAGAAAATAGATTGTATTTTATGTGATGACAGGTTCAAATCTCACTTAGACTCATACTGTCCACCACATGTGTCAGATAAACTCTCTGAACAGTCAAGTACAATGAGTCACCTGGTCCTGGAGTTCATTCTAATGGCATTCATACACTTTTCCTGAATAATGTGCTCTCACGGTGCTGAATCCTCCAGGATAATTAACTGATGTAATGATGCAAAAATGTGCAGATAATTTCTGAGTATTTCTAATAAGAGTGTTTCCCAGCAGAGGCTGTAGTTTCCAAATGATAATATCGCAATATGAGTGTAGTTAAAGCATTGTTGGGGTTATCATCAAGTGGGAATCATATAATTAAGAACTAACAGCAATAATAGTGGTTTGTAAGGACTGTAACTGGACATTTCATCTGCAAACACCTCTATCAGCACGACTTGAGCAGCAGATGGTTGAATGAAGAACAAATGGAAAATTTTGGCATGGAGTGAAGTCCCCTAAACTCTCTTTAACAAGCTCTAAAATGTTGTTCTTATTGGTATCAGATATAAAACTGCATCATTATGCCTGGGTTACTTTTATTCACATACGGACTGAGATTTTCACCACAATGTTAACTAGCCTGCATTATTTATTCAGTTAGGAACAGCTGTACTTAGTTGATGTGCTAGAAAGGTTCTTGAAAGCCGGGAATGATATCAGGAGATGTTGACAAGGTGACAAAGGAAGTGGAAAAAGCACAGGGCTGTCAGAAGTAGAAGCAGGTGGAGGCCATTCAACCCATTTCAGCCTGCCTTACTATTCAATGAGGTCAAGGCTGCTCTTGTACTCCAAACTCACTCTTCCTGCACCATTGCCACACACCCCCACTTTCCCTAAATGTAGAAACCTATCAATTGCAGCCTTGAACATGCGCAACAACTGAGCTACCACAGCCCAGTGTGCCGAAGAATTGCAAAGATTTACCACCCTCTGAATGAAGAAATTCCTCGTCGCCTGTGTCCTAAGTGTGCTCCTCTTTATTCTAAGACAGTGCCCCACATCTCACTCCTCACATTCTCCTACCACACACTCGCCAGACAATGAATACACATTTTCTACATCCACTTTATTGAGTTCTCTAAGAACTACTTAAGTTTGAATAAGATCAGCTCTCATTCTTCCAAACTCAAGGCCCATTTAATCTTTCCTTGTAGGACTATCCCTCCATTCCAAAACTTATAGTTTGGTTTAAACAAAGCGAAACGTGCGTTTGATTTCTTTGTTAACAGTGTGTTTCATTTCATTAAAAATTGCTGTAGGATTCCCATCTAGTAAGCACACTACTGTCATTTTCATCCTGGCTGTTGAGAAACGGAATGTAATATTTAAAATAAAACTTGCCTGAAGCACCATGATCTTGTGGGAGAACCTCTGGTGCACATCAAATATCACAGCCAGGAGTATGTCTGAAATCTATAACAGGATTGAAACTTTTGTGTTTGCCAGCAGAGTTGTGAATAGGTTGAAGACTTAAATTTGTTTCATTAACAGAACTGTCTTCAGCTTGAAACAGGCAACTACTAATGATGCCTTATCATTTCAAACTGGGAAGGTGATTTGTACAGTCGATGAAAGGGCAAACTGGCTTGATTTGCCAAAAGAAGCCTTAAAAAATTCAGTTCAGGCTTTATTCTGGGTTTTTAACATATAAGAGTCCTGAATCAAGCAGGAGGTTTATTTTAATGCTATAACCCACACGAGCAGGTCCTATGCCAACTCCTCATCAGAGAGGGGGATGGGGTGAGGGTTCTGGAATAAATAGGGAGCAAGGGGGAGGCGGACCAAAGATGGAGAGAAAAGAAGATAGGTGGAGAGGAGAGTATAGGTGGGGAGGTAGGGAGGGGATAGGCCAGTCCAGGGAAGACAGACAGGTCAAGGAGGTGGGATGAGGATAGCAGGTAGGAGATGGAGGTGTGGCTTGGGGTGGGAGGAAGGGATGGGTGAGAGGAAGAACAGGTTAGGGATGCAGAGACAGGCTGGGCTGGTTTTGGGATGCAGTGGGTGGAGGGGACGAGCTGGGCTGGTTGCCACTGCACCACACAACCAGACCAGCTCTTCCCCTCCACCCACTGCATCCCAAAACCAGTCCAACCTGTCTCTGCCTCCCTAATCGGTTCTTCCTCTCACCCATCCCTTCCTCCCACCCCAAGCCGCACCTCCATCTCCTACCTACCAACCTCATGCCACCTCCTTGACCTGTCCGTCTTCCCTGGACTGACCTATCCCCTCCCTACCTCCCCACCTATACTCTCTCCAACTATCTTCTTTTCTCTCCATCTTTGGTCCTCCTCCCCCTCTCTCCCTATTTATTCCAGAACCCTCTCCCCATCCCCCTCTCTGATGAAGGGTCTAGGCCCGAAACGTCAGCTTTTGTGCTCCTGAGATGCTGCTTGGCCTGCTGTGTTCATCCAGACTCACATTTTATTATCTTGGATTCTCCAGCATCTGCAGTTCCCATTATCACCTATGCCAACTCCTTCCTGGTTTGTTTGTTTTCAACAACCTTCTAACTGATTAAGGATTTAACAGCATCTTAGGTTTGTTTCATACACCCTCATCAGTGGTATGCCCCTTTGATCATTTACTTATTAATTCTGTGTCTGATACTACCTCTCTCATTAACACCTGAAGAAGGAGCAAAGCTACGAAAGGTTGTGTTTTCACTGAACCTGTTGGGACTATAACCTGGTGTTGTGTGATTTCTGACCATTTCTGCCCCAGTCCAACACTGGCACCTCTGCATCATTTGCAAATCCTGTCATTTAGAGCGATAAGAGGAGAGGAATGGGTTACCAAAATTAGGGGGCAACACTCTGAATTTATGGTGAACCAGAGTAACATTTTGGATCCAATGACCCTTCCTCAGAACTGTTCTGAGGAAGGGTCACCGGACCTGAAACGTTAACTCTGTTTCTTTCCTTCACAGGAGCTGCCAGACCTGCTGAGATTTTCCAGCCACTTTGTTTTTGTTCCTGATTTACAGAATCCGCAGTTCTTTAGGTTTTTTTCATAGTGAACCAGGTCGAATGAACTTTATGAACCAATATAAGTGACAGTGGCAAATACTGAGAGTGTTTCAGAAACTCTGCAGGCCAGGCAGCAGCCGTGGCAAGAGAAAAAAAGCGAACATTTCGGGTCGGCTATGACATTTTCTCCCGAATTCGAAGGAGCTGTGGGACGGAGGAGGGGGATTGTAGGCAACAATAAGAGTAGGGTTATGGGAATGGTCCCCTTGCTGGCTAGCACCCACAGTGCACATTGTCACAAAGAAAGGCAGAGAGCAAAAAGCAAGAGGAAACTCCCAAATGGTAACTCCCATGAGGTGCCCAATAAAAGGCAAAAGAAATCCCTTCAGAGCTACGGATGAAATAGAGAATAGAGGACCATAGATTACTTTCCTTTCATGTCAACAGATTAGATTAGATTCCCTACAGTGTGGAAACAGGACCTTCGGCCCAACCGCCCCTTGGACCCATCCCCCATAACCCTCACACCCCTGAACACTACGGGCAATTTAGCATGGCCAATCAACCTAGCCTGCACATCTTTGGACTGTGGGAGGAAACCCACGCAGACACGGGGAGAATGTGCAAACTGTGCACAGACAGTCGCCCGAGGTTGGAGTCGAACCCAGGCCCCTAGCACTGTGAGGCTGCAGTGCTAACCACTGAGCCACCGTGCCACCCCAAACATTTGGCACTCTGACAGAATGCACAATGGGACCCATGTTGGACAAATGCTGCACTTTTCTGGCCAGGCTAAAGCAGGTCCATAAGCGGTCTTTCCAATGTAAACCTGAAAGCTCAGGAGTCTTCCTCCAGAGCAGCCCAGGCTGCCGACTGGCATCAGCTGCCTCTGGCAGGCCAGCGTCTGCCTGGTGCTGGTATGTGAATGAGGCTCAGGCATCAAAGCAGTGCCAGCACTAAATCTGGGACTATAATTAAGTTCAGCATGTCCCGTCCCCATGCACGCCACCCACTTGAGATCCAAGGGGTTACGAGTCCCTGAATTTCAATCTCATCTGAAAGCTGTTGTTTGGAAACACCTTACAAAATGTTCCTGCCCTAACATAGCGTACATGTGAGCTTTAGCAGTGTCATTTCTAAAGCGAGAGGAAGCTGGATCAATGCTTAGCAGCACAGTACAGATCACCTAAACAGATTGATGGTCATTCTACATGGGTGAGGATAGAATGTGAGTAGCAGTAGCTTACTTAGACACAACTCCCATCGCTTCCTAAAACCTGAATTCACGTACAATCTCAAAATCCACACCAAGGCACTTTCCAACATCAGTGACTGGAAGTGGTCAGGATATGGAACTTATCCAGATTTATTTTCCCTTCCATTTCCTCATACAAAGGGATTGATGTTAGTTATAGAATTCCAATGCTGTGGTCAGGATCAAACCAAACCCAACAAAGAATGTGGGACTTGAGATCAAAACCGTAACGGATGATGCACTTTGACTCTTCCAGGAAGATCATGTGATGTCAATTTTTGCTCCAGCGAGCTATTTTATCTGATGTGGCAATGTTTATAGCATCACAGAGTCATACAGCATGGAAACAGACCCTTCAGTCCAACCAGTCCATGCCAAACATATTCCCAACTAAACTAGTCCCACCTGCCTGCTCCTGGCTCAAATCCCTCCAAACCTTTCCTATTCATGTACTTATCCAAACATCTTTGAAGCTTTGCAGTTTTTATCTCTCAGAACATAAGAAACTACTTGTGGATAATGTGATATTGAAAGATCCAACAGATATTTATTACAACTAGCTGTTATGTATAAATATTACATTCACAGGCACAGCAATGTCTGGACTAACATTAAGCTATTCGACTACAAACAGCAGTGTGTTTTCGGTAATGTGTAATGCTTCAAGTGAACTGCATTCAGACGGAATCTGACACCTATACACCCTCAGATCATATGCTGTGATATAGTAATGATTTCATAAGGATGTGCTTTAAAGGTACATTGGCCTACTGCTTTACTTAAAGGTAAAGTGACATATTGACTCTGCAACAAAACACAAGAACCCCCTATTTCTAAAGATAAATGGTTGTACAGAGGCTTATGTTGTCAATTTGATAATTATATAAACATGTAAAACAGAGTTCACATGGTAATAATTCAAAATTCAGTGTACCACTTTGGAGATTTGACAATTCATCCTGATCTGGAGAGGTATGTGTCATTGTTGCACTGGTTCAACAATTTGGTGTTCTTACTCCTTATTGCTGTTGCTCAGCACCAATACACAATTATCATTGATAGTAGGAACTGCAGATGCTAGAGAATCCGAGATAACAAGGTGTGGAGTTGGATGAACACAGCAGGCCGAGCAGCATCAGAGGAGCAGGAAAGCCGACGTTTTAGGCCTAGACGCTTCCTCAGAAAATGCTCTTGGCCTGAAACGTCGGCTTTTCTGCTCCTCTGAAGCTGCTTGGCCTGCTGTGTTCATCCAGCTCTACAGCTTGTTATCACACAATTATCATTGTTGGCTGAAGGAACATACTGCGTTATCTCTGACTCCAATATTTTACTATTTTTGATTATCTTTGTTGCGATGTTGTTCCTTGTTCTCTTCCTGTGTGATTTATGCACCATACATTGGTCAGAACTGGCTTTACAATGTAACACCCTGACCAATCTTGATTTCTAATAGAATCATAGAACCATAGAGCCAGACAGCACAGAAACAGACCCTTTAGCCCAACTCATCCATGCTGACCAAGCTTCCCAAACTAAACTGGTCCTGTTTACCTGTGTTTGGCCCATATCCCTCTAAACTTTTCCTATTCATGTACCTGTCCAAATGTTTTTTTTAAATATTATCACTATACCTGCATCTACCACTTCCTCTGGCAGTTCATTCCATATACGAGCCATCCTCTGCATGAAATAGTTGTCTTCAGGTCCATTTCAAATCTTTCTCCTCTCATCTTAAAATTAGGCCTTCTGGTTTTGAACTCCCCCACTGTAGGGTGAAGTCATTTGCTATTCACCATACCTATGCCTACCATGATTTTATAAACCTCTAAAAGATCACCGTCAGCCTCTAAAGCTCTAGTGAAAGAAATCCCAGTCTTTCCAGCCTCTTCTCATAACTCAAATCCTCCTGGTAACACCCTTGTAAATCTTTTCTGGACCCTCTCCAATTTAATAACATCCTTCCTGTAGTAGGACGACCAGAACTGTACACAATACTCCAAAAGTAGTCTCACCAATGTCCTGTCCCAACTCCTACATGCAATGACCTGAGCAAAGAAGGCAAGTTTACCAAAGCCTTCTTCAGAAACCCTACCAACTGTAAAGCCACTTTCAAGGAACAATGTACCTGAAACCCTAAGTCACTCTGTTTGACACCACTCCCCAGGGCCCTGCCATTAACTGTGTAAATCCTATCCTTATTCGTCTTATCAAAAAATAACATCTTGCTTTTTTCTAAATTAAGCTCTATCTGCCACTCCTTGGCCCATTGGCCCAGTTTATCAAGATCTCTTTATAATCTTAAATCATCTTCTTCACTGTCTACTGTAAGACCAATTTTGGTGCCATCTATGATCCAGATAGTAAGACCATAAGACCATACAACATACGAGCAGGAATTAGGCCATTTGGCCTATCGAGTCTGCTTTGCCATTCAATCATGGCTGGTAAGTTCCTCAAACCCATTCTCCCGCTTTCTCCCTGTGACTCTTGATCCCTTTGATAATCAAGAACCTATCTACCTTAGTCTTAAATGTACTCAATGAACTGGCCTCCACAGCCTTCTGTGGCAGTGAATTCCATTGATTCACAGCTCTCTGGCTGAAGAAGTTTCTCCTTAGTCTGGAAATCTTTGCCAGTATCTAAATATTTGCACTTGTTTTTTTCTACTTTCTACTCAAAGCTCACTTTTGCCAGTTCGCTACCTGCTCTCTCTTTGTTTATTTCTTTCACTCCTTCTTCTGCCTTTGAAAGTGTTTTGGGGTCTTGGAGTTGTTAGACAATCTAGCTGAGCAAGTTTGTTTGCACTTGCCTTCTGAGCATAAATTGTGCTGGTGATAATAATATCTTTTCCTTTGGGTAGTGCATGAAAATTCAGCAATGCAATGTGAAAATCTCATTTTAGTGCTGGATACTTAATAAACATTGATTGAATTTATGTTGACCATATGAGCAGGAATAGTTGAGTGGCAATGTCATATGGGTCACTCCCCAGATAGTCCACCTCACAAAATGGGTTAAGGCTGAACAACTATCTGTTGTGAGACACTTTGTGCTGCAGAATACAGAATAAGCTGGAGATGGTGGTCATTGTATCAGCGAAGGCCGCATTCATTGTACTGCTATGTGATTGAGCAATGGGAAGTTTGGAGAAGTAGCCCATTGCAAGGTTGTAATCTTCCCTGAGCACTGTGAATAGATCTGTTACTACTCCCTTCCAAAGAGTGGATGGAACATTGTGTGGCTGCAGAGACTCCTTCCACTGCTGGGGTTAAGATTTCTGGCACGCCCAACAGACGTTCACAAGGCATTGAATATTCTGACTTGTTCCTGACCCATACACAGATCCACATGCTAGCTAATAAAGTGTGAAGCTGGATGAACACAGCATGCCAAGCAGCATCTGAGGAGCACAAAAGCTGACATTTCGGGCCTAGACCCTTCATCAGTCTCTGATGAAGGGTCTAGGCCCGAAACATCAGCTTTTGTGCTCCTCAGATGTTGCTTGGCCTGCTGTGTTCATCCAGCTTCACACTTTATTATCTTGCATTCTCCAGCATCTGCAGTTCCCATTATCACTCCACATGCTAGCTATTTAGTGTGTTCAATATCTGTATGTCTCTGATATAACACAGACATGATATCTTGTAATTCTTTTGATGTTGGGACTTGCCTACCCTTGTCATGAAATACCCAGTTTGTCACTGTATGGCAAAGATGATCAATTCCTCTCAGGAACTCCTACAGTGCTGCCATTCCTGGATAATGTTCTTCTGCAATGCTTATAGTTCCTCAATCTTAGCAGCAGACAATTGTAAGTGATCACACTGCCTCTCGCCACCTTTGTCGGTGAGAGCATCAATGTGCAGATTAAGAGGAATATCTTGGCCTCTGTGTGGATTTAGTCATCCAGTGTGTCAGATGCAATCATCGTGGTCCCTGATTTATCGATCACTTCAAAGACATATCCTTGGAGATCGATAACTGATTCAAGTGTATCACGTGTGATCTGTTTTGCTCCTGTTTGAATCTCATGAAGTGTGATTACACCAAGATCAGTTTATGCTGTTAATACTGGATCATCAGGATCTATCAGGTAGATGGTTTCGAGAAGCTAAGATGAGTTTGCAAATTGGGACTGCAATGTGACTCTGCCAATGCACAGAATTGGTGATCTGTGATAGGCTGTAAGGCAGTCTCCCATAGGCTGTGCGATACCCTATGCTGAGGTACATATCTTTCAAGGTGCACAATGTTGAATGGGTTACTGAGGATGTGGATGTTTGTGGAGTCTCCTCCAATTCCTGGCAGCTGTTAATTCTCCACTAGAATTCACAACCAGAAGCAACAGGACTATAGAGTTTTGTTCTGATCCATTTGTAGTGGGTGTGCTCTGTAGCGTGCTGTTTAATCTAGTATATACACATTTCTGTGTTGTAGATTCACTAGGCCAACAGCTAGCTTTAGATATACATGGCACTGCTCCTGGATTGTTCTCCTACACTTCTCATGACTGCAAGCTTAGTTTCCTATCTCGATAGCCATGGTAGATGAGGAAAATGACAGGGCTGAGAGTTTAAGGATTGTAATTTGATGGCCCACAGCACAGCACAGGTACCCAGTTTCCCCTTGCTAGATCTGTTCCGAATTTATCCCGTTTGGAATAACGTTGGTGCCATACAATGTGATGGAGAATGGACTCAATTTGAAGACAGAATGATGTCAACACAGTGTGGTCCTGGAAGAACACAGCAGGCCAGGCAGCATTAACGAAGCAGGAAAATCAATGTTACAGGCCAGGACCCTTCATCAGAACTGGGGAGGGGAATGGGGTCTGCGAAATGAGTAGATGGAGGAGGCATGGGGCTTGGGAAGGTAGATGGGATGGTGATAGGTAATTGCAGGTAGGGAGTGGTGGGGATTGGTCAGTGGGAAGGGTGGGGCAGGAAGGTGGGAAATAAGATGGATAGCTTGTGTCAAGTCAAGGAGGTGGGGATGAGAGGGAGGGTTGGACATGTGATGAGGCCAGGGGTGTAGACTCCTGACGCAGAATATGAGGTGTTGTTCGTCCAGTTTGCATGTGGCATCACTGTGGCATTGGAGGATGTCCAGCATGGACATGTTGCCCAGGGAGTGGGAAGGGGAGATGGAATGGTTGGTGACCGGAAGGTGCTGTTGCCTGCATCCAGCTATCACCAGTCCTGAAATAGTGTCACCAGACCTGAAACATTAACTCTGATTTTTTCTTCACAGGTGCTGCCAGACATGCTGAGCTTTTCCAGCAACTTCTGTTTTTGTTCCACCTATCACTACCTCACCTATGTTTCCCCAGCTCCACCCATCCTCCCTCTCTCTTGCCTTCTTGAACAAACACAATCTGTCCATCTTTCTCCCCACCTATCCACCCCACCCTCCCCACTACACCCTGCCCGCATCCACCAACCACCATCCCACCTGTCTTCCCCAGCCCTACCCCTCGTCCCTCTATTTATTTCCCAGCTCAATTTTCCCCTCCCCCATTTCTGAAGAAGGGTCCGAACCTGAAAAAAACAACTTTCCTGCTTCTCTGATGCTGCCTGGCCTGCTGTGTTTCTCCATCTCCACCTTGCGTTGCCTCTGACTCCAGCATCTGAGTCAGCTCTCTTTGAAGACTGAATGATGGCCACTAAAACCATTATAAACAGATGTACCAACAACAGTGGTTTGCTGAGGATGAGGTCATATAGGTTTTCCTCCCTCGCAGCTTTTATCGTCACTTGGGGAAGACTTGGTCTAACATCCATAACCTTGAGGTTTGTCCAACAGTGCAGTTACTGTGCCACTCTTGATGAGGGCCAAGCTCCCCATTAGCTATTTTCTGTGCATAACTGCATGATTCTTCCAAGCGGTGTTCAACATTGTGAGGTATGACTTATATCAGCTGGGTGAGGGTGGTAGGTGTAATCTACTGGGGGCTTACTGTGGGTGTTTGACTGATAGAGTCATGCAGTCATACAGCATGGAAACAGACCCTTCAGTCCAACTAGTCAATGCTGACCATAATCTCAAACAAAACTAGTCCCACCTGTCTGCACCTGGCCTGAATCCCTCCCAACATTTCTTATCCATGCACTTATCTTAATTATCTTTTTAACGTTGTAACTGCACCTGCATCTACCACTTCCTCTGACAGTTCATTCCACACACAAACTCTCCCTGTGTAAAGTATTGCCCCTCATATCTTTATTCAATCTTTTTCCTCCCAAAAATGCCCCCAGTTTTGAAATCCCCCACCCTAGGGAAACAAAGGCACCCGCTATTAACATTATCTTTACCTCTCGTTATTTTATAAACCTCTATAAGATCTCCTCTCAACCAATGCTCCTGTGACAAACCAACCCAGCCTCTGCCAATAATTCAAACACTCTATTCCTGGTAACACTCTGGTAAATCACTTCTGAACCCTCTCCAGCTTAATATTATCATGACACTTGATACCATGAGACTTTCTGGGCTCCTGAACAATGGGTCAGGACTTTCAGGTCCCTCCCATAGGATGATGTACCACTTGGTCACAACTATCCCCAGAAATGGTGATATAGGAATCTGAAACATTGCCTATATGGTATGAGTTGGTGTATGTGACTGCCAGGGTATTGTGTGATTAGTCAACTCTCAATTTTGGCACAATGGTGTGACAGTGGTGAAAATGATTTTGCAAGATTGAATGGACAGAGTTTTCCTTCTACTCAACTTATTGTTGCGAATTGATCCAGCTGACCGTCACATGAGATTATTTCAGAAGGCAGTGAAGAATTTACGGAATTAACTGAAAGCCTGAGTCACATTTCAGGCAGATCACTTACGAAGAGCAAATACCTCTTCCCAGAGAAACCTTGTGGGTGTTTCATGAAAAAAACAGGTAGAACTGTGGACGCTGTAAATCAGGAACAAAAGCAGAAGTTGCTGGAAAAGCGGGTCTGGCAGCATCTGTGAAGGAAAAAACAGTTAACATTTTGGGTCCGAGCTAACAAAGTGTAGGGCTGGATGAACACAGCAGGCCAAGCAACATCTTAGGAGTACAAAAGCTTTTGTGTTGTGCTCCTAAGATGCTGCTTGGCCTGCTGTGTTCATCCAGCTCCACACCTTGTTATCTCAGATTCTCCAGCATCTGCAGTTCCCATTATCTCTGATAACATTTCGGGCCCAGCGACCCTTCCTCATGATCATCCTTACCAATAAAGAGACTTCTATTCCAGATATATTTAATTAATTGAATTTACGTTCCCTAGTGCCCACCATGAGATTGGAGCTCCTTTCTCTGGATTACTCTGCTGACATTATTGTGATGTTATTTTTCCATTTCAAGAGCACAGTTTGTTTACGTACCACGCAGGTGAGAGAAGGGAAGCATAGAACCGATATAGCTTGCGAGTTTGCAGAAACTGAAAATATAACCACCCAGATGAATTTGCATCTCATTAATCCGCATTTTCCCATCCACAAGGTGCATAAACACTTCCTCTTGTGATAACAATGAGCACACCAAGGAGAAAGTCAATACCTCACTTTGTGTAAGGAATTAATTCAATTTACATACTGTTAAGAACATCACACCCTTGGTTACTGACAGTTTGTATACACCATTAATTGGCCAAGGTAAATCCTTTAAGGCCATAAAACGTAGGAGAAGAAACCAATCATTCAATCCATCGAGCCCGGTCTGCAACCCAATGTGATCATGGGAGATCGCACAATCCTCAACTCTACCTTATCCCCATCACCCTCATGTTCATCAATGAATCCAATTCTGAAACATTGCAGCCTTGAATAAACTCCTACGTTACGTGTCACTAAAGCCCAAAAAATTCCATTGGCTGTAAAGGCAACTTGAAATATATGCATTTCTTCCTTACTTATATCCCAACTTCCTTCTTCTTTTCCTCTTTTCCTTCTTTGCTGAGGATCATTCTGGGACATACATACATCACACAAGCTGCAGGAGTTCAACTAAATAACCCACTACCAAAACAGAAGTTGCTGGAAAATTCCAGCAGGTCTGGCAGCATCTGAAGAAAAAAAATCAGAGTTAACGTTTCGGGTCCAGTGACCCTTCCTCAGAACAGCCAGGAATATGTTGGTTTGTATGCAGAAGGTACAGAGTGGGGTGGAATAAGGAGTAAACAATAGGATAAAGGATAGAGCCCAAAGACAGAGGAGAGTTGTTGGATAGACAAAGTTGATAACGATCTTGTTAATGGGGACTGTTAGTGACTAACAACGGGGTGTGTAATGGCAGGCTGTGTGGTAACAAGGCCTGGCCTGTGGGGTAGGACATAGGAGAGTTTAGGCCCTAAAATTATTGAACTTGATATTGAGTCCGGAGGGCTGCAGGGTCCCCAAAGAGTCAACCAGACCTGAAATGTTAACTCCGATTCTTTTTTTCGCAGATACTGCCAGACCTGCTGAGCTTTTCCACCAATTTCTATTTTTATTCCTGATTTACAGCATCCACAGTTCTTTCAGTTTTTATTTAGTAAATAACCCACTACCACTTTCAGAGGGCATGGGGAATATTGCCTTGAGACTGATGATCAATGGAAAAAGTTAACATTTCAATTCAATGCGGTCTCATCAGAATGTGCAAACTGTATTTCTGATATGTTGTGTCAGATATCCAGCACCGGTCAGAGAGACACTGGGATAAGAAAATAAAGGAGCACAGATGCTGGAGATCTGAAACAAAAACAGAACTTGCCTTTGGAGCTCAACAGTTCTGGCAGCTTCTGTGGGGGAATTAAGTAGAGCTACTGTTCTGTATCTGGTGACTCTTCAGCAGAACCCCGTTCTGAATTCTGAGGAGGCTTTACCAGAGTCGAAACATTAACTCTGCTTTTTCTCCACAGATACTGCCAGACCTGCTGAATACCACCAGCAATTTCTGCTTGCTTGAGAAAGAGAGATACATACTTTTTTTGAGTTGAAAAAATATACTTTATTCATAGAATGTACAAAAAATAAAACATTTGTACACCTACCCAGTCATGCAAGCCGCTCCGCGTTACCCAGGGGGTATGTACACCACTAAAGGAAAAAAAACAAAAGAGAAAAAAAACAAAAAGCAAAGAAAATACCCCAGCAGTCGTCTCCCCGCACAGTCCCCGTTGGCCCCCTGACCAGTTGGGGAAGGCACCAGCTGGGCCCAGTTACCAGATAGGGCCCTTTTTTCTATTCTGGACGAGGGGTTTCATACTGTGGTCTTTCCCCACCGCGCCTTGGCGGCAGCTGCCCCAAGTTTTAGCGCGTCCCTCAGCACGTAGTCCTGGACCTTGGAGTGCGCCAGTCTGCAACATTCGGTCGGGGTCAGTTTTTTCAGCTGGAAGACCAGCAAGTTGCAGGCAGACCAAAGAGCGGAAAGAGAGATACATACTAGGGTCTCTTCAGTCTGCAAGCCAACAAACTGGCACAACAAAATTATAAAGATAACACAACATGGTAGCTTACTTTCTGCCACTTCACAGTGCAAATAAGAGCCAAACGCATTGTATTGCGGCCTTGTGTCATGTAAAGGGTAAAGACAGCAGCTTTTCTCTCCTGAACCTGAAGAGTTTATAGTATGCCTATCCTGTAACCACACAACCATTATAAGAAGGATGTGGAAGCTTTGGAAAGGGTGCAGAGGAGATTTACTAGGATGTTGCCTGGTATGGAGGGACGGTCTTACGAGGAAAGGCTGAGGGACTTGAGGCTGTTTTCATTAGTGAGATGAAGGTTGAGAGGTGACTTCATTGAAACATATAAAATAATCAGAGGGTTAGATAGGGCGGATAGGGAGAGCTTTTTTCCTAGGATGGTGACAGCGAGCACCAGGGGGCATAGCTTTAAATTGAGGGGTGAAAAATATAGGGCAGATGTCAGAGGTAGTTTCTTTACTCAGAGAGTAGTAAGGGAATGGAAGGCTTTGCCTGCAACGGTAGTAGATTCGCCAACTTTTGGTACATTTAAGTTGTCATTGGATAAGCATATGGACGTACATGGAATAGTGTAGGTTAGATGGGCTTGAGATCGGTATGACAGGTCGGCACAACATCGAAGGCCGAAGGGCCTGTACTGTGCTGTAATGTTCTATGTTCTATGTTCTAACTATCATTACTGAAGTGAACACTGCTTTCCAATATATTGATGAACTAAACCAAAATACTGCAAAGCTTACGGCGGGGCTTGAACTCATTAGTTCAGGTCTAACATCACCGCACTTCCACCATGCTTTACGAAGAAGAGTGGCTACTTCCACCTGGGGTTATAGCTGTATTTATCCTCCAACCAATGTTGCGAAGAATTGTCGCATTCACTGTGACACGACTATGAGGTGCAGCTTGCTGTGTACTTTTTCCTACATCGCAACAATGACAACACCGGGATAAATGTACATCACTGTTTGTGACATGCTTCGGGACATCCTGAGGTTGCGACAGAGGGTGTACTAATGCAATCTGGTCGACAACCAATGTTTAGATCATCATTACTTCTGATGGTGGTTCGCCTGCCAACAGGAGGAACTGCTTAGAAGCAAAAGTTTAAAGCATTCCACCAAGCCGTGCGGAAGAGAAGGCGAGGCTCAAGAGATCAATTACTTTTAGACATTGCATCCTGCCTTCCAGATTCAGTGTTTCCATGTAAATTATTCATGGACTCCACTGCATTGCCAAGGCCAACATACCTTTGACCGTGGTAATAAGGGATGAGCTCAAACATAAACTGGTTATTTTTGAGGTGCATTCTGGTTGAATACAAACACGCAAAGGTAAATTTTCAAAGACTCACTCTGTGTCCAAAGTACAATTCCCCATGACTTCTGAGGTCAGAAATCACACAACACCAGGGTATAGTCCAACAGGTTTATTTGGAATCACAAGCTTTCAGAGCCTCAATCGTTCTTCAAGTGTTAATGAGAGAGGTAGTATCAGACTCAGAATTTATAAGTAAAAGACCAAAGGTTCACACCATTGATGAGGCTGTATTCACAGGGAATCGCCAAGCAGAGGCTGATAGCCAAGTTCAATACCCCTGAGGGCGGCCTCAATCAGGACCTGAGGTTCATGTCAGGCTACAGGTGATTCTCCACACCATACACTCTCACGCGCACGCACTCTCTCTTTCTCTCACACACACACAGCCACTCTCTCTCTAGCTGCCCCCAACACACTCACTCTCTCTTCTCCCCGCCACACCACCAGCCCCCAACACACACACACACACACACACACACACACACACACACACACATACACACACGCACACACACACACACACACACACACACACTCACACACACACACACACACACAGACACACTCTCTCTCTCTCTCTCTCTCCCTCTTTCTCTCCCTCTCTCTCTCTCTGCACCACCCCCAGACCCTCCACACATACATGTGAATTTATGGGGTGAATTTGTACTCGCAGATGCATTTTATTTTGATCCAAAAGCACACAATTTATAGACAGTCAGTCGATGTGGCATTTTATAAATTCCTACTCTAAAAATAAAACCAGTCTGACTCCAAACCAAAACACAAACAGCTTCTAAACAAGACCTCACACCTAACATGGATTGTCTGACCTAAAATGTCACCTCATCTTCACACTGATAAGATCTTTAGTTATCTCAGGGCAGTGACTTGAAAGGAATTTGGAGATTTACATATACATATTAATCAATTAAAGGATTCAATGCGCAACATTCAATATTTTTAGAACAGTTCTTTCTCATCAACTTTTCCAAAAATGTGATGATTGGAGGGATAACAGAGTAACTTTCCCCCTCAGTTCCTCTCATTTGTGCACATGTCAAGTGGGTGCAAAGGGATGTGGAGTCGAACATAGAATCCCTACAGTGTGAAATCAGGCTATTCAGTCCATCAAGCTATACCGACCCTTCAAAGAAAATCCCAACCAGACCCACACCCCCACCTTATCGCTATAAACCTGCATTTCTCATGGCTAATCCACCTAGCCTGCGCGTCCCTGGACACAAAAGGATAATTTAGCACAGCCAATGCATTTATCTGCACATTTTTGGACTGTGGGAGGAAACCGGAGCACCCGGAGGACGCCCACGCAGACATGAGGATGGAATCAAACTGGTGCTGCACCACTGAGCCACCAAGGCACCCACCAGCAATGAGAATCAGCAGAATAAATAATGATGTAAAACCATAAGACATAGGAGCAGAAGTAAGCCGTTCAGCCCATCAAGTTATGGGCTGGCTCAAACTGCTGAAGGGTCACCTGACCCAAAACATTAGCTTTGCTTATTCCTTCACAAATACTGCCAGATCTGCTGAGCTTTTGCAGAAACTTTGCTTTTGTGTGGGTATATCTTTCCCCAGATAAGAGATCCAAAACTATCCACAGCACTCCAGCTGTCCTCTGACTCGTGCCTTGTGTAGGCTTATAAAATATGCCTACCTTTATGCTTTGTTCCCTTTGAAATAAAGGCCAGTGTTCCATTTCCCTTCCTCATTGCCTGTTGAAATTGTATATTGGGTTTTTGCGACATGCATATAGAGATTAATTCAGTGTCACACAATTATGTAGAGATTTGGAAGGAGACAGAAGTTTGACAAGGGTCTTAATGGACATGTGAATCTGTTTTACAAATTACTTTCTCCTGGTATGTGGATGTTGGGGGTAAGGCCCATCCTGAATTTTCCATGAACTGAGAGGCTTGCTAAGCCATTTCGTCAGGCATTTTAAGAGTTAATTGCTCTGCTGTGGGTGTGGAGTCACATCAAAACCAGGTCAGGTAAGGATGGCAGATTTCCTTCTGTAGAGGACATTTGTGAACCAAAAGGATTTTACAAAAAAAAAATTGAACCCATGTGCCCTGAGTACGAACAGAAATAAGAAAAATAAGGTATGTGAATGGCACATACTGGTCTGAACTGTAGATAACAAGGTGTCGAGCTGGATGAACACAGCAGGCCAAGCAGCATCTTAGGAGCAGGAAAGCTGACATTTCGGGCCCAGACCCTCTGGTCTGAATTGTCTTGTATCCTTAAGAACGCAAGTCGTGTGTGCCCAGTGTGTTAATTTCCAAGTATTACCAATTTCTTTTTTCTAATGTTTTCCCCTCAGCACAGCTTGGCACGGTGGATCAGTGGTTAGCACTTCTGCCTCACAGCTCCAGGGACTCGGGTTCGATCCCACTCTCAGATGACTGTCTGTGTGGAGTTTGTATATTCTTCCTGCCTCTGCGTGGGTTTCCTCCAGGTACTCTGGTTTCCTCCCACCGTGCAAAGATGTGCAGGCTAGGTGGATTGGCCATGATAAATTGCCCGTAGTGTTCAGGGATCCCTAGATTAGATGGGTTATAGGGGAATGGGTCTGGGTGGGATGCTCCAAGTGTCAGTGTGGACTTGATGGGCCAAAGGGCCTGTTTCCACACTGTAGGGATTCTATAATTATTAACCCAGTGATATTCGCACAATGCGCATGCTCATTCCCCCCACTCCCTGTGTTGTAAACAAAGTGTTCGAAGGAAGGACCTTCAGGTCAAGAAGCAGTTTTTGGAGGACAAAAGGTGGTGAGACCCAATTCACATGGTAAAATAAGGTGCAAAATAAAATGTAATGTGGGGGCATTAAAGGGCCAATTTTCATCCAACTTGCCTCTGGTAAAATAATAGAATGAGGCAGACAATGGATTTCTGCATTACCAGCCGTTACTTTCAATTACATTGTACCCCCAACCTGTCCATTACCCTTTTTACCCGAGTCCCTGGCACTGTGAGGCAGCAGTGCTAACTGCTGAGCCACCATGCCAAGTATTTGCAGCAGGATGATCTTTCTGTTCCACCACCAACCGAGAGCCCGAAGTGGTATCCAGTGTCTGAGCAAGGAGTCCACCCCGATGAGGAAAAGAGGTCATTCCCTCAGCTTGCTCTGGAGCCCCCTTTCCTGCTACTAAAGAAAGAATGGACGAGACGATGGAAAACTACAGATCTTTCAGCCTGACACCAGAACCAGTGAAAATGCTAGGGTTTATTGTAAAGGATGTGATAACTGGGCACTAAGGAAATTATGGTAAAATTGGGTGGGGTCATCATGGATTTATGAAAGGAAAATTACATCTAACAAACCTGCAAGAGGTGTTGAGGATAAAGGAGAACCTGTATATGTAGTATTTTTCAGAAGGCTTTCTATAGGCAAGTACCCCTCCGGGGTGTAAGATTCATGCACCCCCAATCCCCATTTTTGTTCCCCAAATAAAAACCACCCACTCTCTGCATAAGCACGTGGCTGAGAAGTAACTGATGGTTATCTCTCACTGTCTCTTTCCATCACATGGGGTGAACACCCCAATGAACCCCCAAGGGTGCATTACACACAAGATAAAGTTTGGTGGCCAGCTTAAAACCAAGTGTAGCCAAAGACCTTTTCAGCCATCTACTTCCAATGAACTCAAGAATTATACTGCACGTGTGATAAAAAGCTGTCGCGAAACAAGATCTGTAGGTGAAATTTTCTTCTTCCTTGAGCAACATGGGCGCTAACAAGGAAGTTGGGAAAATATATTACAAAAACATCAAAATCAGATTCTCAGCATTAAGGAAACTATTTCCATGGTTTCCCCTTAAGATTTAATTGGCATGTTCAGAATCTTGCTAATTTACTTCCATGAATTTGTGCCGCATCAATAGCTAAACTCGCCTTGTTCCAATGTGGCTCCCAATTCTCCCCTCTTTCCTTGTGAAATTAGTTGGCATCAATTCCAAACAAGAATGTCAGAACAATGCCTTCATCCATCTCAGTCCCCACCACCGTGTCCCTGGATGCTCCACGGACACTGTTCTCCTCCAAGGAAGTTGGCTTTGGCAAACCACCAACCTCACCATGTCACATGGACTGGCCTCACAACACTTCAGCCTTGTCCACACTTCATAGGCATCTATGACTTGTAAGGTCACTTTGCGATATACACGCATCTCCTGTATCTTGAGAATTCACTTATGCTTTAGCTTTTCCCCTTAATGTTCACTCACTTGTTATTATTTGAAGGCTGCCTGTGACTGCGTCTCACATTCTTTTTGGCACATAAGGAGAGGCAGAAGTTTGTCAGGGTTCAGAGAGCTGCACTTTTGAGGAGGCGGAGATGTTACTGTATGGCACCATGTTAAACTGATATCACATCAACAGCACATGCCAATTGTGTGTCAACCAAATGGCCATGTCTGAGAGTCTAAGGGGACCGGTCCTAGTGGGGTCAAGGGGGTACTGCAGTCAGTCAGGGAGTAGTGCTGTACTTAGTCAAATCTAATTTGAGTCCTAGGAGTTGGCCACATTCAGTCCTGCAGGTCAGCTACAACAGTCCAAGGATTAGAACTGCATTGATTATGGAGATATCAGTCCAAGATAGTTCCAGTGTTCTCCTGCAATGTGGCAAAGGGCTGAATATGATGAAAGGAAAGGCAGCTGAGGATGCTGCAGGAGCATGAGATGTGGTAAGGTGTCCTTGGTGACTGAGTAAGATGTAGAGAGGGGTAGAAGCCTAACCCTAACCCTAACCCAGCTGCAGGCTATGTTCCTCCCAGCCCTGTGACTGTGTGGCTGCTCAGTGCCTGGGGGATTCATTACGCATGGGGACGTCACAGGAATATATTGATTGAAGTTGCAACGTATTTGAATCCATCGTTTGTCACTTGTGTACACCTGCTTAATTTACAACTTTGATTGTATCATCTCGAATGCAGCTAATATGCAAATGCACATATTGAAACCCATTCCAAGTGGAAATATCTTCTTATTTTTGACAGCATTTTCCTCCAAAGCATGTACTGACTTGGAATCACAGCAGGGGTATCTCAAACCTAGCTGCAAGCCTGCAACGTATTTTTCCAAATGGGATTTCATATGCTCCTAATATTGGCTGAAGATGCCAACTGTCCCTTGCAATCTCTGTAATGAGGTTATTTGAAATTGTCAATCATGAGTCGACTTGTGTAGTGTGTACAGTTCAGATCACAGAGGTGTTAAATTATGAATGCAGGGTTTAACACCAGGCGTGCAGATATTCTAGTTTTCAATTCACCTCAAATATGGCATTCATTCAAATATGTGTGGAATTACTTGCTGCAGATTTAATAGCGTGCTGGTAGACCCCGTGGATTAGCATTTTTTTAAAGTGAGCTGTCACAGGCTGTGACTTGTTCAGAAATTAAATTTCATAATCAACCTGTTTTGTTTGCTGCGCAACATAAGCCAACTGAAAAAGCACAAGCACGAGCTGCTTCACAATTGGCTTGCTATTTGCATATCTGGTGGACAAGAACCTGAAAGATCTTCCTTCATGAATTACAAATGCTTTGCTTTAGACAGCGCAACATTCATTTATTTTGATCAATGAAACAATTTGCAGCTGGTGTTATGCAAGCAAACACAGCAGGCTCCAGCATCACAGCAAGGCCCCTCTGCGACAAGTGACTCAGTTTGGGAACTTTTGTTAGGGAGAAATGTTGGAAAAAATACCTCTGCCACTCTTCATCATGTTTTGCAATGGGATCCTTACAGATAAACTGGATGGTTTACCCTTCAACTCCCCGATCCCCCGAAAACTCCATCAATACAGCACTCCCTCAGTACTACATTTAAAGTGTCAGCCCAGACTCAGTGCTGGCGTAAGATCTATAGTCTTCTGAGGCAGTACAAGAGTAGACCATCCCAAAGCTAATCAAAGGTTCACTACATTCCGAATGGAGAATGGTTTCAAGTCAGAGACATTTGGGTTATGGATCTGGAAATCTTCCCTTTCTCCATTCCACCCCCACATTGGGTTCTGAGCAAATCGCTACTCTACTTGTTGGAATGATACAGAACACCTATGGAGTCTTACACCAGTGACGGATATGCTTTCGTCTAATGTGACAACGCCTGCTCCCTGAAAGCGTAATGCCCTCATTTTGTACACAGGGTCTTGCAGAAGTTTCCATTTCAAGTAGGACAGTTAGAGAACTTAACCTATGTCCTTGATATCTGTTTACAGCTACTTTGATCAATATCGCAGCTCTTAATCTCCCAAAGTTAACTTTGTTACTCACAGCTATTAATAATTCTCCTTCTTTTCTTCCCAAGCAAAACTTGTTTCAGCTCCCACCTACACTCCAAGGGGAAGACTGGCAAAGGAATGTACAAGGAACAATCCCAGATCCACAGATGCAGAAGGATGATGGCCTAGTGGTATTATCACTGGACTGTAAATCCAGAGACCCAGATAAATTTCTGGGGATCTGGGCTCGAATCCCGCCACAGAAGGTAGTGGAATTTGAATGTAACAAATATCTAGAATTAAGAATCTAATGGTCACCATGAACCTATTGTTGATTGTTGGGGGAAAACCCATCTGGGTTCACTAGTGTCCTTTAGGGAAGGAAACTGCCATCCTTACCTGGTCTGTCCTATGTGTGATTCCAGACCTATAGCAATATGGTTGACTCTGGGCAATTAGGGATGGTTAATAAAAGCTGCTTAGCCAGTGACACCATCATCCCATGAATGAATAAAGGAAAAACAAAGGAGGCAGACCATTTGATGGTTTTCAGGGTGGGGGATGGTGCAAGAGGATGTTTGCAGTTTCTTTGTGTAATTTTCATACTGTAAATTGTCATTTTTTTAATGTTGACTGCGTGCCTTCATTTACATTCTCAATCCAACATCTTATAAATTCTCAAATGAGTGCCACATTCGCTGTTTGCCCTCAGCAGGAAATGCACACTCATTCAGAAAAGTGAAGAACGACAGATTTTGAAAATGAGAAACAAAGCCAGAAATTGCTGTAGAGGCTCAGCAGATCGGGCAGCATCTGTGGACAGAGGAAGCAGAGTTAATGTTTCAAGTCCAGTGACTATAGTGATTGTAATGAGGTCAGACAGTTGGACCTCATGGAATATGAGTTCCCCGATTGGGGCTATTAATCTGGTCTAATCAGAAACCCCTGGCTGACAGGTACAAAGAGAAGTGCCGGAGGCTCTGCTCACACTGATAGCGGATTCTGAGGAAGCCGGACCTGTGTCGAGCACTCTCCACATGTCAACAAGGGGAGACTTGATGACGATACCAGTTTCTGTGCAATTATTTCAACGCCCCTTCTTCAGAATCCCCTTGCCCTGGAATTGCATCAACTGACAGCAGCAGTACCTCCTAACTGTCACCTTTGACCCCAGCAAGGAGGGGGCCCCTTTGGCTATCAGGCATGGCAACTGGGGTTGAAGCACCTGCAGTGTGTGTACCACGTGACCTGCCAGCACATGCTCGAGGCGTGACATTGATGTATTTGGTGCCGACATGACCCACCCTCTTGACCTTTCAGTGCAGTGAACTGTGAGAAGCTGCCAGCTTCTCCCTCGGGGCGAAATGGGTGATGGCGGTCTCATGGTATTATCACTGGGCCGTTAATCCAAAGATCCTTCAGGCATCCAAAGACCTTTGCCTTCCATGCCCAGGGCAAATGCAGGAATCAAAAAAGGCAGCTCTGAGCTGACAGCGGGCACACAACCGCTTTTCAAGATGATATTGGCACAGAGAATGCCAGTGTGGAAACAGGCCATTCAGCCCATCAGTTCCAAACTGACCCTCCAAAGGACATCCCATTCGAAGGTCCTTTTCCTCTGCTGTATTGTAAGGTGTTGTTCAACCCTATCTGCTTTGAGGAAATTACATCCTTGCTGAAGGACAATGCCAGAAATTTTGAACGGTGGGCTTCTTATGTGAATTGTAACAAGCTTTCCCATGTGTGAGATTTTAACTCAGCCAATGAACTTTGCCAGTGGAACTCTCCAATGCCTTAAATACTCGGCAGCTGGCACCTCTCGTGTTGTCTGACATGGTGAGTGCCAAGTCTTTTCACTCACTAACTGCTGACAGCACGCCACTTGCAGTCATAGAGTCACAGCGGTTTACAGCATGGAAACAGACCTTTCAATCAACATGTCCGTGCCAACCAGATATCCTATATAAATCTAGTCACATTTGCCAGAATTTGGTCCATATCCTTATAAACCCCTCATATTCATATAACCATCCATATGTCTTTTAAATGTTGTAACTGTACCAGCCTCCACCACTTCCTCTGGCAGCTCATTCCATTCACTCACCACCCTCTGCATGAAAAAGTTGCCCCTTAAGTCTCTTTTAAATCTTTCCCCCTCACCTTAGACCAATGCCCTCTGGTTTTGAACTCCCCCACCCCAGGGAAAAGGCCTTGTCTGTTTATCCCTGTCCATACCCCTCACGATTTTATAAACCTCTATAAAGTCACCCCTCAGCCTCCGACACTTCAGGGAAAATAGCCCCAGCCTATTCAGCCTCTCCCTATAACTCAAACCCTCCAAACCTGCCAACATCCTTGTAAATCATTTCTGAACCCTTTCAAGTTTCACAACATCCTTCTTTTCGCAGGGCAACCAGAATTGTACTAGCTTTCGAATATTTCTTTCTGTTCTCGTAATGCTTCATTTGTTAAGGAGCAGGCAGTAAAACAAAACAGAGCAAGATCATCTTTTTCCATTTCATTACCTGCCCTGAAACCCCAATTTAATCTATTCTATACCTTATTCTTATTCTACATCAGTTTCTCCCAGCACAGCCAATCCATTTTCAACTGTTTACACTTTTGCAACGCATTCAACATTTATCTCTCTCTCTCCTGTTTACAATCAGCAATCCTGTTGCCTGCTTCACTTTTCTCTCTCTCTCTCTGGACATCATCTCCATTTCGTCAACTCACCCCTTCCCCATTCCAAATCTAACACCCACATTATCAGTATAAAACGGACCATATCCCAGCAGTTTTCAGTTGTGATGAAGGGTCACTGGACTGGAAACTTTAACTCTGTTTCCCACTCCACAGACGCTGTCAGAGCTGCTGAGTTTCTACAGCACTTTCTGTTTTTATTTCAGGCTATCAGACTTGTTGTTCCAGAGATGTTCAATGTCATGAAACTATCACTGCAGCACTAGATTCAATCAGTTAAACACACAAGGCTCCTTGAGAGACGTTCTGAGGAAGGCCATCAGACCTGATACCTTATTTCTGATTTTGTCTTCGCAGATGCTGCCAGACCTCCTGAGCTTTTCCAACAACTTCTGTTTTTGCTCCTGATTTACAACATCTGCAGTTCTTTAGGTTTTTGTTTATTACATCAGCAATGTAAAACACAATTTCTACAAAGCTACAGGTGTTTATATCTGTAAAATTGGGCATGACACAGTAGAAATACATGAGATCAGGAAGACCAGAAATGAAAGTAACATTAAAATATACATTGCAGTATTTTAGGGCAGAACTTTGCACCAATAAATAATCAACATTTGTATTCCAAACAATGTATAGCTTTGTCAGCATTATCTATTGTAATGAGTATTTATACCTTAAAGGATTTCTAACTCAGAACATGCATGTGACAAAAAGGCTCGCTGAGCTGACATCAGCTCTATTCTAACATTGACCCAGTTATCAACATTGCCCCAATTGTTCAAGATGCAGGCACCACAAAAAAGAGACATAGAAAGTGAAAATTTGACTTAGAAAGTTGTTTATTTGCACTAAAAGTACCAATAAAAGAATATTTATTGTTAGCTTAGAAACTACAGGAGTAAACATGTGAGATAATTGAAGAGATAATGGGAACTGCAGATGCTGGAGATTCCAAGATAATAAAATGTGAGGCTGGATGAACACGGCAGGCCAAGCAGCATCTCAGGAGCACAAAAGCTGACGTTTCGGGCCTAGACCCTTCATCAGAGAGGGGGATGGGGGGAGGGAACTGGACAAGAGAGTTGCAATGGGAGAGAGATTCCCTGAGGTTGGTCCGGAGGGAGGAGGGTAACTTCTTCAGGTTAGGCATCCCTGGAAGAGGCTTCGCAGTGAGGTTAAAATAGTATCAGAGATAATGGGAACTGCAGATGCTGGAGATTCCAAGATAATAAAATGTGAGGCTGGATGAACACAGCAGGCCAAGCAGCATCTCAGGAGCACAAAAGCTGACGTTTCGGGCCTAGACCCTTCATCAGAGAGGGGGATGGGGGGAGGGAACTGGACAAGAGAGTTGCAATGGGAGAGAGATTCCCTGAGGTTGGTCCGGAGGGAGGAGGGTAACTTCTTCAGGTTAGGCATCCCTGGAAGAGGCTTCGCAGTGAGGTTAAAATAGTATCAGAGATAATGGGAACTGCAGATGCTGGAGATTCCAAGATAATAAAATGTGAGGCTGGATGAACACAGCAGGCCAAGCAGCATCTCAGGAGCACAAAAGCTGACGTTTCGGGCCTAGACCCTTCATCAGAGAGGGGGATGGGGGGAGGGAACTGGACAAGAGAGTTGCAATGGGAGAGAGATTCCCTGAGGTTGGTCCGGAGGGAGGAGGGTAACTTCTTCAGGTTAGGCATCCCTGGAAGAGGCTTCGCAGTGAGGTTAAAATAGTATCAGAGATAATGGGAACTGCAGATGCTGGAGATTCCAAGATAATAAAATGTGAGGCTGGATGAACACAGCAGGCCAAGCAGCATCTCAGGAGCACAAAAGCTGACGTTTCGGGCCTAGACCCTTCATCAGAGAGGGGGATGGGGGGAGGGAACTGGACAAGAGAGTTGCAATGGGAGAGAGATTCCCTGAGGTTGGTCCGGAGGGAGGAGGGTAACTTCTTCAGGTTAGGCATCCCTGGAAGAGGCTTCGCAGTGAGGTTAAAATAGTATCAGAGATAATGGGAACTGCAGATGCTGGAGATTCCAAGATAATAAAATGTGAGGCTGGATGAACACAGCAGGCCAAGCAGCATCTCAGGAGCACAAAAGCTGACGTTTCGGGCCTAGACCCTTCATCAGAGAGGGGGATGGGGGGAGGGAACTGGACAAGAGAGTTGCAATGGGAGAGAGATTCCCTGAGGTTGGTCCGGAGGGAGGAGGGTAACTTCTTCAGGTTAGGCATCCCTGGAAGAGGCTTCGCAGTGAGGTTAAAATAGTATCAGAGATAATGGGAACTGCAGATGCTGGAGATTCCAAGATAATAAAATGTGAGGCTGGATGAACACAGCAGGCCAAGCAGCATCTCAGGAGCACAAAAGCTGACGTTTCGGGCCTAGACCCTTCATCAGAGAGGGGGATGGGGGGAGGGAACTGGACAAGAGAGTTGCAATGGGAGAGAGATTCCCTGAGGTTGGTCCGGAGGGAGGAGGGTAACTTCTTCAGGTTAGGCATCCCTGGAAGAGGCTTCGCAGTGAGGTTAAAATAGTATCAGAGATAATGGGAACTGCAGATGCTGGAGATTCCAAGATAATAAAATGTGAGGCTGGATGAACACAGCAGGCCAAGCAGCATCTCAGGAGCACAAAAGCTGACGTTTCGGGCCTAGACCCTTCATCAGAGAGGGGGATGGGGGGAGGGAACTGGACAAGAGAGTTGCAATGGGAGAGAGATTCCCTGAGGTTGGTCCGGAGGGAGGAGGGTAACTTCTTCAGGTTAGGCATCCCTGGAAGAGGCTTCGCAGTGAGGTTAAAATAGTATCAGAGATAATGGGAACTGCAGATGCTGGAGATTCCAAGATAATAAAATGTGAGGCTGGATGAACACAGCAGGCCAAGCAGCATCTCAGGAGCACAAAAGCTGACGTTTCGGGCCTAGACCCTTCATCAGAGAGGGGGATGGGGGGAGGGAACTGGACAAGAGAGTTGCAATGGGAGAGAGATTCCCTGAGGTTGGTCCGGCTACTAACCTCATCCCACCTCCTTGACCTGTCCGTCTTCCCTGGACTGACCTATCCCCTCCCTACCTCCCCACCTACACCCTCTCCACCTATCTTCTTTACTCTCCATCTTCGGTCCGCCTCCCCCTCTCTCCCTATTTATTCCAGTTCCCTCCCCCCATCCCCCTCTCTGATGAAGGGTCTAGGCCCGAAACGTCAGCTTTTGTGCTCCTGAGATTCTGCTTGGCCTGCTGTGTTCATCCAGCCTCACATTTTATTATCTGAGATAATTGAAGTTGCCTTTGCTAAAGTTTACCTAGTGCATTTGTAAATACATTGTTTTCTCAGGTTATAACATATCACTGGCAAGGCCAACACTTATCCCCCATCCCCTGTTGCCCTTGACTCAAACATAGTTGAACCTTCTTCTTGAACTGCTGCCATTTTACTGTTGAAACAACTCCGACAAGTTCTGTGAGGGAAGGAGTTCCATAATTTTGACCTGGAAGGAATAATGAGATATGTCCAAGTCAAAATGGTGTGTATGGTGTGTAATTTGGGGAGAAATTTCCTTGACTCTGCTCCCTTGATATTCCAAGTGTTCATGGCTTTGAGTTATTAGAGCGCATCCTGTACATAACACACAGTGCAGGCAGGATGTGCAGAGTGTGGACGGTTAGATGTTTAAGGTGGTGGCTGACTTGCTGATGTAAGATTACAATGTTATTTGGCTACTTATTGCATGCAACTGTCTCCAAAATAAAACACGAGCCCTTGTGTGACATCTGCTGGGCATTCTTCCAGTTCGGAGACAAGGAAAAAACCTACAGAGAAGTCCATTTCAGTAAGTTCTGAGGGATTCACAAACCATTGAGTCCTGACGTGGGGGACACAGTTTGGCCCTGAAACATAGCCCACTCCATCAAAGTCAGGCAATGGGCGGGATAGTTCTCCAACACTGAAGAGTAAAGACATTGAAACTACAAGGATTAACAAGGATTGTCTTGGTCAGTATCAAATGGTGGGAGCGTAGGGTACGGAGATTTAGAGTTTGAATAGATTGAGATGAACACAGTCCAATCAGAGTCAAAAATCCAATTCATAGATGAAGTCACACATGGAATTATCTACAAGGTGTTTGCTTCTTTCTGAAATGATCTTTCTTGAATCTTTCTGGTCACTGATATCATGTCAGATCACTGAATATCATTTTAAAAACCAAGCTCTTGATCAGTGACATCCTATAGGCTGGTTAAATAAGTTGGGCTTCTCGGGTTAGATGGTAAAGAATTTCTAATCTCTTTGCTATGCCAATTCTACCTCCTTCATTAAAATACTGCATCAAACTTACACCTTTGATTATATTTGATCATCAGTCCTCATGTCTCTGTCTTCAGTTATTCCAGCTAATGATTCAATGAAGTGGTACATTTTATGATACGAAAGGCACTATATGCATACACATTGTCATTGCAAGCCATGTAGAGAGACTACAGGAGGTGAACAGTGAGAAAAAGGTACATGGGGAATATTGCTCCACTTATGTTCCTTCAATCGGAGTGATGGTGGTGTGTGTACATGTGTGTGTGTCTGTGTGTGCATCTGTGTGTGTCTGATTGCTTGTCTGTCTTTGTGCGTGGTATGTATGTATCTGATTTTGTGTGTGTCATTGTGTGTGTGTGTCATTTTGTGTTGTATGTGTGTCTGATTGCTTGTGTGCATGCGCAAATGTGTGTCATTGTGTGTGTGTGCCTGTGTGTTTGATTGAGTGTGTGAGAATGTGTATGTGTATCTGATTGTGAGTGTATGTCTGTGTGTCTGTCTTACTGTATGCCAGTGTGTGTATATATGTGTGTGTTTGATTCTGATTGTATGTCAGTGGGTGTGTCTAGCTGAGTGTGTCTGATTGTGTTGGTAACAAGCTGTAGAGCTGGATGAACACCGCAGGCCAAGCAGCATCAGAGGAGCAGGAAGGGTGACGTTTCAGGCCTAGACCCTTCTTCAGAAATTCATTTATCTCAGATTCTCCAGCATCAGCAGTTCCTACTATCTCTGATTGCGTAGGTGTATGTTTGTACATCTGTGCAATCCCTTTTTAAGTTGCAAGTGATTCAGTTCAAAAATAACTAACAACTAAGCTTTAGCCTCAAACAAGAAAAATGTTTATTATAAAACTCGGCTGTAAGTCACTAAAGTCAAGGTGAGAAAATCACGAGTTAATTCCATAACAGGAAAGGATAAAAGGAGCTGATTTCAGTCAATGCAATACAACACAATGTAGCACAGGAACAGGCTCTTCAGCCCGCCAAGCCTGTGATGGTCTCTAACCCTTATTTAGCCCTACTACTTATTGCCCATGTGAGGTTTCCATTCTTCTGTCCACCTCCCACTCATGCGTGTATCTAAGATACACCTTAAACACCACTAACATGCCTACTTCCACCACCTCCCCGGCAGTGTGTTCCAGGCACCCTTTACCTTCTGAGTGAAAACTCTTCTCCGTACTTCTCCCTTAGACTTACCCCGTCTCACCTTGAACCTGTGCCCTCTTGTAGCTGATCTTTCCATCCTGGGAAAAAGCCTATGACTATCCAACTTATTTATAACTTTCATAATCCTGTAAGCCTCTATCAGGTCACCCTTCAACCTTTGTCTTGCCAGTGAAAATAATCCAAGTCGATCCAACCTCTCCTCATAATTAAAACTTTTCCACCCCAGCAATCATCCTGATAAACCTTCCCTGCACCTCCTCCAAAACGTCCTCATCCTTCTGATAGTGCAGTGGCCAGACTTGCACACAATGTTCCAAATGTTGCCTAACTAAACTTTTATACAGCTGCCAACATTGCAGTCAGGCATCTACCTTGTAGTTGAAGAGCTGGTTGTCTGCAGTGAAGGCCTGATAAATCTGTCCACCCCCGATCGCATCCCAAAACCAGCCCAGCTCGTCCCCACCTCCCTAACCTATCCATCCTTTCTCTCACCTATCCACTCCTCCCACCTCAACCTCCACCCCCACCTCCTACCTAACAGCCTCATCCCCTCCTTCTTGACCTGTCCATCTTCCCTGGACTGACCTACCACCACCCTAACTCCCCACCTACACTCACCTTTACTGGCTCCATCCCCGCCTCCTTGACCTATCCATCTCCTCTCCAACTATCTGCTCCTTTATCCATCTTCCATCTGCCTCCTCCTCTCCCTATTGAATGCAGAATCTCCTTCTCCTCCCCCATTTCTGAAGAAGTGTCTAGGCCCGAAACATCAGGTTTCCTCTCCTCTGATGCTGCTTGGTCTGCTGTATTTCCCACCTCTACACCTTGTTGTGTCAGATTCTCCAGCATCAGCAGTTCCTACTAACTCTGAAATTACAGAGTCGGATTTGGCAGCTTCAATGGCCCTTGATCAGTTATAGTTTGTCTTTGCAAGTGAACTCAATAGGTGGAACATCTTCAAGGAGAAAAAGAAGCCTCTTTACCTTACAGATTCTGTCAGAACAGCACCTGAAAAGTGTCTTTCTAGCAGAAAGAAGTGAATTCTGTGTACCCTATTTCTGCAGCTCCTTGGCTGCAGAGGGAACACCTCTCTCCCATAAGTAGGGAGAGAGGGGGAGGCGGACCGAAGATGGATAGAGGAGAAGATAGGTGGATTCGGTCCGCCTCCCCCTCTCTCCCTATTTATTTCAGAACCCTCTCCTCATCCCCCTCTCTGATGAAGGGTCTAGGCCCGAAATGTCAGCTTTTGTGCTCCTAAGATGCTGCTTTGCCTGTTGTGCTCATCCAACTTCACACTTTGTTATCTTGGATTCTTCCGCATCTGCAGTTCCCATTATCTCTGATCACAATTTTAACCTCTCTCCCATAAGCTGTTTATACACAGTTCTGCTGACTCTAGAATCTGGAGCTATTTTCAGACGTGCTTCTGAGATCTCTGCACAAAATGGCTGCTTGCAGTCAGGCATTTTATACAGTTCAAAATGCAAAACAGGCATCTATCCCGAATGGTCAAATCATGCTTCCATACTCATTATGGGTTCACCCAAGTCTGAAACATAGTATCATCCAAGATACGAAAGGTTGAAAACACATACCAATAGATTAAAGAGCAGGCCCTGTTTTTAACTGTCTCAGCCATTCACTTGATTGGCTCGTATTCTTCCAAACCAGTGAGATAACAAAGAGCTATTTATATCTCCATTGAAGCCATGTCAATAAGTTCTAATACTCTGAACCAGACCAAATCCCCTCAAAATATTCAGGAGATGGTCTAGACCCTATCTTTTTCTAATTAATAATATAAGTGTAAGATGTTCCATACCTGATAGAATTTGAATGGTCAAACTGTTCAACGTCAAACAAAACATACTTTAGACATACCCTATAGTTAGAATACAACAAAAGAAAGAAGAAGTTGGAATAATTAAATCTTTTGGAAAACTTAACAGAATAATAGATTATTTAACTACTAAACAGTAACTGTTTCAACATCCCATAAACATACTCTCAGAAAAAGGCACATTCAGTAAAATGGATTGTCTCATAGGCATTTCTCCAATCCAGGAAGAAAAACACCAAGGCAAAACTCTGAGACAAAGTATAGCAGGGAGAGATGCACTACAGCTTCTAAACCCAGCTCTAAGACTCCAGAAACTGTTGCTGAAAGCTGAAATGAAAAATCCTGGGTCTGTGGGAAATTGGTACCACCCATTCAGGCTGCTTCTATTGTTCCAACTTTAAAACAAAAACCAAGGCCTCACAAACTGTTCACTCTAGTGGCTCTGAGTATACTGCTTTGTGCCTTTCTCTCAACCTTTCTTCATTGATAAGAAGAGTCAAAACACACCTCTTAAAGTCATACTAATGTCACACTGTATATGCTTAAATTTCAAATGTTTCCGTTGATCCTTGTTGACATAACATCATCCAGTTCAAGTTGCAGTTGAATCCACAAGAGAACTCAAGTGACTTTTTGGAGCCCATTTTAAAATCTGCTGTGCCTATCATGAAAAGGAGATCACAATTTGTTACAAAGTCTGAAATATTACAGTCCCACACCCATGACAAGTAGCATATCAGAACATTATTCCAAAACATTAAGGTTAATTCAGGTTGACGTACAGAGGTTTTTTAACATGTTGGAGCCTCATGTGTAGGACAGCCAAGACAAAATTGCAAAGAAAAACATTTGAACAAGTGTAGCATTCCAAGATGCTAACGAAACCCTGAAATATTTACATAAAATAGTATAATACAGTTCCTTACAACAGTGTGTATTGTTCGATAGGGGTTTTAGCCATATTGAACTTCAGTGCATTGGAAGACAGATTCAGCTGAAGCTCTAGTTCGCTGTTGTCGAATTTCCCAAATGCTACTGTCATCTTTTTCTTATTCTGGTAAAAAAGTATTTTGATTAGCATCTTAAAGAATTTTCTCTGAACCAAAACTAGTAGCATTCTCATAGCATTTAGCTACTTCCAAATTAAAATTTTTGCATAGATAGTCCATCGTTCCTTGTCATTCAATGGCATTACCATCATTGAATCCTCCAATATGAACATCTTGGGGTCTTACAATGAACAGGAACTGAAATGAGCCAACTATATGGCCGCATGGTGGCTCAGTGGTTAGCACTTCTGTCTCACAGTGCTAGGGACCCAGGTTCAATTACAGCCTCGGGCGACTGTCTGCATGGAGTTTGCACATTCTCCCCGTGTCTGCGTGGGTTTCCTCTGGGTGCTCTGGTTTCCTCCCAAAGATGTGCAGGTTAGGTGGATTGGCCACGCTAAATTGCCCGTTGTGTTCAGGGATGTGTAGGTGGGCCACAAGGGGTTGGGTCTGGATGGGATGGTCCAAGGATCAGTGTGGACTCGTTGGGCCAAAGGGCCTGTTTCCACACTGTAGGGATTCTAATTCTAATTCTAAAAGAAACCATAAACAATGTGGTTACAAAATCCTTGGAATTCTGGAGTAATAACTCATCTCCTAACTCCCCAAAACTTCATCCATCATCTACAAAATACAAGTCAGGAGTATGGTGGAATACTCTCCATTTGCTTGGATAAGTGCAGCTCCAGCAACACTGAAGAAATTTGACACGACTCAAGATAAGTTTGATTGGCACCTCACCCACAATTTTAAATGTTCATTCTTTCACCACAGACTCACAGCGACAATAACGTGTACCATCTACAAGTCTAACAAATTACCGAGGTTCCTTTAACAGTACATTCTAAACCCATGGACTTTTTTCACTTTGAAGGACAAGGGCAGCAAATGCATGGGAACATCATCACTTGCACATTCCCCCTGAAGTTACAAACCATTCTGACTTGTCCCTTCACTGTCACTCACTCAAAATCCTGGAGTGCCCTTCCTATCAGCACTGGAGGTATAGATCATAGAATCCCTACAGTGTGGAAACAGGCCCTCCGGCCCATCACCGATCCTCAGAGCATCCGACTCAGACCCATCCCCCTATAACCCACCTAATCTGCACGTCCCTGGACACTACGGGCAATTTAGCACGGCCAATCCACCTAGCCTGCACATCTTTGGGCTGTGGAAGGAAACCGGAGTACCCAGAGGAAACCCACACAGATACAGGGAAAATGTGTAAACGCCACACAGACAGTTGCCTGAGATTGGAATTGAACCCAGGTCCCTGGTGCTGTGAGGCAGCAGTGCTAACCACAGAGCCACCGAACCACCCAAAAGCCTTCTGTTGGCAGCTCAAGATGATATCTCACCATCACCTTCTGTAGGGCAACTCGGCATGAGCAGTAAACAGTGGGCCAGCCAGGTGCTGCCCACATCCCATGACTGAATAAACAAAAATGACGTTCCACCCATTACAGCCACTCCAATTTCTTTCCACAGTTCAATCCTGAACATTTGGTGCAGTTATGTTAACATTGTTTGTCAAAACAGGCTTATTTTTATGTCCCCAATATAGTCTAGAAATGCTTCCCGAAGTAAATAGTCCCATCTGTAAGAAAATAGCAGGGAATGAGGACCAAGTCTGATTCTGCTGCCCTGTAATAAGTAAATGATGGCCCAGCCTGGATGTTTAAGCCAGTAATGCAATTTCTGGGCTCAGCTGGCTACTATAAACCACTCTATCTTCATTATTCTGCTTTGTTCTGTGGCCTAAACTGCCCAGTAACACTTTCCTTGACTATCCACTCTTCTAAGTGCACGTATATATATATATCTGACTAATAGCAAAAGCAGTGCCATGTTATTGGTGATGGTTCATTCCTGAAAAGTACTTACAGCAGCTGCACTTATCTTTAAGTCAAAGTCAGACTATGTTAGCTGGTTCAGAGCTCAGCTGGGAGGCAGCTTCCTTAAAGAGACAATTCATTCTCATTGAACTCCAGGGCTGGATTTTCCACACATTGAGCATGAATGGATAAAAATCAAGTTGGGCAATGTTTTTTTTTCATACTTAACATTTCTCCTAGAATATCGCTCAGAGAGCTTGCAAGCTGTTGTGTGAGTGAGCACTGGAGATCGATTATAAACCGTTCACTGCATATTGAAACTTTCCTTCTTTAGTTTTGTTATTTTGTCCCATAAAAGATGCCATTCACTAAACTTGGCAACACAATTTTTCTTCAGTTCCAGTGGTGTTCATAATGGGGACCTGAACAATGTGCTGCTTTGTCACATGCGTATACTATGAGCATTGCTGGCCCCTATCCCTGTGGATAGCCTGGTCAGTCAAGAACTCCTGTGTATTGATCCAGGATAAAAACTCGCTTATTTAGGACTGAGTCGAGGAGAAATGTCTTCTCTCTGAAGGTGAAGAATCTCCTGGAGTCCTCTACTTCGGGGGGAATTGTTCAGTTGTTGAGTATATCTAAGGGAGAAATCGATCAACATTTGAACTCTAAGGGAAGTGAGGAATGCAGGGATTAGATGGAGAGTAAAGTCAAGGGAGATGATTAGGGTCTGGTTGAATGAAGGAGTGGACTTGACTGGCAGATTGGCATAATCCTGCTCCTAATTCTCACAATCCTATGGACGATGTGGGAGAGCAGATAGAGTTCAATGTGAAGACATGGGATGTCATCCACTACAGGCCTGGCACGGATCATTTTCTTAGTGAGAGACTAGGACTATGATGGAGCAAAGGGATTTGTAAGCACCCAAATAAAAGCTATGATGCAAGCTTAAAAAGTGAGGCTTAAGTTTATTGGAATATTGGCTTTTACTTCAAGGGCTTTAAAATACAAAACCAAGGCTTTTTTGGAACATTGTGAGCAGTTTGTGCACCTTATTTAGCGAAGGACATGTTGGCCTTGGAGGGAGTCCAGAGGAAGTTCATCCCCCCGAGGTGAAGGGCTTGTCATATGAGGAAGTGTTGAAAGCTCTGGGTCTGTACACAGTGGAGTTTAGAAGAATGAGGGCTTGGGTG
Organism: Stegostoma tigrinum; assembly: GCF_030684315.1. Classification (NCBI taxonomy): domain Eukaryota; kingdom Metazoa; phylum Chordata; class Chondrichthyes; order Orectolobiformes; family Stegostomatidae; genus Stegostoma; species Stegostoma tigrinum. The sequence goes on along the minus strand of NC_081376.1, from coordinate 44,573,171 downwards.
GGCGGTGGTGCAGCTGATTGAATACTGAGAGACGCAGATAGAGTGGACATGGAGAAGATGCTTCTACCATTCACAGAGACTAGGACACAAGGCATAACCTCAAAGTGAAGGGATGACCATTTAGAACTGAGCTGAGGAGGAATTTCTTCAGCCAGAGGGTGGTGACTCTGTGGAACTCATTGCCACACAACATTGTAGAGGCTGAGCCCTGAGAGCATTTAAGACACGGATAGACAAGGGGATCAAAAGGTTACAGGGAGAAGGGAGGAGAATGGGGTTGATAAATATATCAGTCATGATCAAATGCAGAGTTGATGGGTTCAATGCACAAATTCTGCTCCTATAACTGATGGCCTGATGGTCTTTACAAAACTACATTTGAGCACATTCTAAGCTATATACCATGTGGAAGGTTTTACTCCATTTTGGCCATCAGATATCAGGAAAGATAATGTGGTCATGAAGGAGTTTAGGATAGGCTTCAGAAGAATGGTATCAAATTTAGTAGCCTAAATCTAGAGAGTAAAATGTTTCTACTTGTACTTTGCAGGCAGTAGGCCATGTCAGTAATGATGTGCAGGATCACACGACGATGGAGAGGCTCCACATTAAGAAAGACTGAGATAAGGAGAAAGCGCTTCACCCAGAGAGTGATGAGCCTATGGAATTCTCTGCCATAGAAAGTGAGTGAAGTTTCAAGAAAGAGTTAAATATAGTTCTTAAGTCTAAAGGGATCAAAGGGTATGTAGAGAAAGTGGGAACAGAGAGTTGAGTTAAATGATCGCCCTTGATCATACTGAATGGCAGAGCAAGGTTTAATGGGCTGAATGGCCTACTCCTGCTCCTTGTCTCTATGCTTCTAAGCAACTATGTAGACCCTGTTTTAAGTCTGGGGGCGGGGGGGGCATTGTTCATGGACTTTTCAGTGAACAGTTAACATAAAAAGACTATAAACTCCAGTAAGCCCTCCTAATTAATACTGTGCTCGTGTAAAAAAATGGAGATGTAATTCTGAGTCGGGATGGTGAGGGGTTTGGAGGGGAACTTGAAGGTGGTGGTGTTCCCATGTACATGTAGCTATTGTCCTTGTAGATAGAAGTGGTCATGGATTTGCAAGGTGTTGAGATGGAAGCCTTGTTGAATTTTTACAATGCATCTTGCAAATATTACACACAACTGCTACTGAGTGTTAGTTGTAGAGGGATTTTGGAAAAATGTTTAGTAAGAAATTATACCTCAGTAAATCAATATCCAAAAAAAAGTCTGTTCTTAAGTAGTTCACAAGTGTGTCAGCATGTTCCAAATCCAGCCAAGTAGTAAAAAATAATTTATCAGCACCATTTCACAAATTTACATAACATTATTCGAGTCCTCGTTTAGCTTTAATTTCACAAGAGATACTAGTGACACTACGATTCACTTTAGTCACTACAATTAAAGAAGCAATGAACAGACCAGGGCGGGCTAACTGGAGAAATCAGAATCAAGTCCTCACAGAAAGCCACTTACAGATTAAATTAAGCGTATGTGCTACAAAGACATTAACACTGCACCTTGTTGGTTAAAATCATAAATATTTCTTCTGACTTGAGTGATTCAGAGTGTGTCAAACATTCAAGGCCCTGTGTGTCCTTAAACAGAACAGCTCATGGTTTGAAACTGTTTCTGCCTCACTCCACCTGCTTGCTTTCCCATTTAACTCTACCTTTCCTCCCCTTGTCTAGTCTCTTCCGAGACTGTTCGTATGTACTTTGTTACTTCAGCAGTTTCCTGGCCATAGCCATGTCCCTTTCACTATTCACCTCCCTACGTACCCAATGGATTGGTTTCTACTTCTTCCTACATATAAACTCATAAATTAACGTCAGGAATAGGCCATTCAGCCCCTCAAGCACTCGCTGCCATTTGGTAAGGTCATGCCTGATCTGATAGTGGTCTCAACTCCAATTTCCTATTTACTTCTATAGTAATTGTAACAAGGTCAGCCAGATGGCCCTCATAGAAAATGAGTTCCCTGACTCGGGCTGTTAATCTGGTCCAGTCAGGGAGCCCTGGCTGATAGAGTATCGGAATGACTGAAAGCTGGTTCTGAGGAAGCTGGACCAGTGTCTAGAACGTTCCACCTGTAATAAAGGGTGATGTGGTGATGGGATACAAGCCTTTGTGGAGTTAATTCAACCCCCAATCCCTTTGACTCCCTTGTCAATCGCGAAGCTATCTAAATCAGCCTTAAAAGTATTCAATGGCCTACCTACAATTCTCTGACTTCCACAGGCCAACAACCTCTGAGGGAAAACAACCCCTCATCTCTGAGTTAAGTAAGGACACCCCTTAATTTTATCTACGTCCCTTAGTTCTAGTCTCTCCCACACGATGAAACATCCTTGCTGTCAAACTGTCTCAGGGACCTTATGTGTTTCAAATAGATTGCATCTCATTCTTCTTATTTCCAATGAATGTAGTCCCAATCTCCCCATAAAATAATCCCTTTGTCCCCAAATGTAGATGTTTAAACGAGCTCCAAACAATTCTGATGTACCACCACCTCCACTGTCCAGCTGATCTTGTTTGCCAAATCCAGCAACTTCTCCTTCATCCCTAAAATCACGCCTTCCAGATTAAGGATGTTGCTAATGAGTGGCGATGGGAGTTCCAACCATAGCTGACTTTTTGAGCATTGTGCAAGATTAATTGCTCCAATGCTCCTCAGGCCCTTCCCTCACCTCTTTCTCTGGTCCATAGTTAAGTGATTCATACGGAACTGAAATATTTCATGGGGTGGGACTTAATGTTGGAAGTGAAGCTGACTAGCTGCAGAGCTGGAACCCTACAACGAATCAGCACAGCCCACAGTATTCAGGTTTTAGCGCTGATTACAATGAGGACATAGACATAAAATTACAGCCTGACTGATCTTTGACGATAGATGGAAGATGTGAAATTTTATTCATTTTCAATTGACATGAACACAGGTTTATTCAATAATCTGGAGGTCCCTTGAAAATTAAATGGCATTTTTGAGTTCATTGGACATTTGCGGCGAGATTCAAATCCTGTCGACTTGTCTTATTACAAACCTCAATGAACATCAGAGAACAATGTTCTTCTCGAAATCATTATGAACTCTTCAATAGTCTACTTGACAATGCTTGTCCCATTCTCCGTGAACATCCAGGAAAATGTCTAAAGTGCTGCATGTAAAGCTGTGACTGCTCAGTAAATAAATTTTGTATGACGAGTGACCTAATAACTACCAGGGACAAATTTCCCTTTCCCTCCGTCAGTTTTAACTTTGCACAACATCAATGAGGTCTCCAAATGGTCAACATCAGTGATGTCATCCAACGGGGTTATATCGAAGAATTCCCTGCGACAGCAAACCAAGAATTCACATGTATTTAGCTTTTCACTTTTAGCAAAATTTATCCAAGTTCACCATAAATGACTGAAAAATGTAAATGGGATTAGTCTAAAAATAAAGAATAGACTTTTCTCTAAAGAAAACTACTAGTTTAAAAATGTGAGATAACAAAGTGTGGGGCTGGATGAACACAGCAGGCCAAGCAGCATCTCAGGAGCACTAAAGCTGACGTTTCGGGCCTAGACCCTTCGTCAGAAAAGGGGGATGGGGAGAGGATTCTGAAATAAATAGGGAGAGAGGGGAAGGCAGAACGAAGATGGATAGAGGAGAAGATAGGTGGAAAGAAGAGTATAGGTGGGGAGGTGGGGAGGAGACAGGTCATTCGGAGGACAGACAGGTCAAGGAGGCGGGATGAGGTTAGTAGGTGGGAAATGGAGGTGAGGTTTGAGGTGGGGGAGGGAGTAAGTGAGAGGAAGAACAGGCTAGGGAGGCGGGGAAGAACAGGGCTGGTTTTGGGATGCAGAGGTGGGAGGGGAGATTTTGAAGCTCGTGAAATCCACATTGATACCATTGGGCTGCAGAGTTCCCAAGCAGAATATGAGTTGCTGTTCCTGCAACCTTCGGGTGGCATCATTATGGCACTGCAGGAGGCCCATGATGGACATGTCGTCTGAGGAATGGGAGGGGGAGTGGAAATGGTTCGCAACTGGGAGGTGCAGTTGTTTATTGCGAACCGAGCAGAGGTGTTCTGCAAAGCGGTCCCCAAGCCTCCGTTTGGTTTCCCCAATGTAGAGGAAGCCAGGACAGGTACAGCGGATGCAGTATACCACATTGGAGGATGTGCAGGTGAACCTCTGCTTGATATGGAAAGTCATCTTGGGGCCTGGGATGGGAGTGAGGGAGGAGGTGTGGGGGCAAGTGTAGCACTTCCTGTGGTTGCAGGGGAAGGTGCCGGGTGTGGTGAGGTGGGAGGGGAGTGTGGAGCAGACAAGGGAGTCATGGAGAGAGTGGTCTCTCCGGAAGGCAGACAAGGGTGGGGATGGAAAAATGTCTTTAGTGGTGGGGTCGGATTGTAGATGGCGGAAGTGTCGGAGGATGATACGTTGTATCCGGGGATTGGTGGTGTAGTATGTGAGGACTAGGGGGATTCTCTTTTGGTGGTTATTGCAGGGACGGGGTGTGAGGGATAGTTGCGGGAAATGTGGGAGACTCGGTTGAGGGCGTTCTCGACCACTGCAGGGGGGACGTTTCGGTCCTCGAAACACAAGGACATCTGGGATGTGCGGGAGTGGAATGCCTCATCCTGGGAGCCAATACAGTGGAGGTGAAGGAGTTGGGAATAGGGGATGGAATTTTTGCAGAAGGGTGGGTGGGAGGAGGCGTGTCTAGGTAGCCGTGGGAGTAGGTGGACTTGAAATGGACACTGGTTTGTAGGTGGGTGCCTGAGATGGAGACAGAAAGGTCCAGGAAGGTGAGGGATGTGTTGGAGATGGCCCAGGTGAACTTGAGGTTGAGGTGGAAGGTGTTGGTGAAATGGATGAACTGTTTGAGCTCCTCTGGGGAGCAAGAGGCAGCGCCGATACAGTCATCAATGTAATGGAGGAAGAGGTGGGGTTTCGGGCCTGTGTAGGTGCGGAAGAGGGACTGTTCCACGTAACCTACAAAGAGGCAGGCATAGCTGGGGGCCATGCGGGTGCCCATGGCCACCCCCTTTGTCTGTAGTAAGTGGGAGGAATAGAAAGAGAAGTTGTTGAGGGTGAGGACGAGTTCAGCTAGGCGGATGAGGGTGTCGGTGGAGGGGGACTGGTCGGGCATGTGGGACAGGAAGAAGCAGAGGGCCTTTAGGTTATCTGCATGCGGAATACAGGTGTATAGGGACTGGACGTCCACGGTGAAAATGAGGTTTTGGGGGCCAGGGAGTTGGAGGTTCTGGAGGAGGTGGAGGGCGTGGCTGGTGTCACGGACATAGGTAGGGAGTTCCTGGACCAAGGGGGAGCAAATGGAGTCCAGATAGGTGGAGATGAGTTCAGTGGGGCAGGAACAGGCGGAGACAATGGGTCGACCAGGGCAGGTGGGTTTGTGACCCCACTCCCGAGCACCAAACATCATCTCCCGAACCATCCACAACCTCATCACCTCTGGTGACCTCCCACCCACAGCCTCCAACCTCATTGTGTCCCAACCCCGCACCGCATGCTTCGATCTCCTTCTCAAAATCCACGAACCTGCCTGCCCTGGTCGACACATTGTCTCCACCTCCTCCTGCCCCACCAAACTTACCTCTACCTATCTGGACATCATTTGCTCCTCCTTGGTCCAGGAACTCCCTACTAATGTCCGTGACACCACCCACACGCTCCACCTAGGAACGGTCCCTCTTCCGCATTTACACTGGCCCTAAACCCCATCTCTTCCTCCATTACATTGATGACTGTATCGGCGCCGCCTCCTTCCACCCCAACTTCAAGTTCACCTGGACCATTTCCAACACATCCCTCACCTTCCTGGACCTCTCTGTCTCCATCTCAGGCAACCACCTACAAACCGATGTCCATTTCAAGCTCACCAACTCCCATGGCTACCTAGAATACACCTCCTTCCACCCACCTTCCTGCAAAAATTCAATCCCCTGTTCCCAAATCCATTGCCTCCACTGCATCTGCTCCCAGGATGAGGCATTCAACTCCAGTACATCCCAGATGTCCTCGTTCTTCAAGGACCACAAAAACCCCCCCGCAATTCCGCAACTCATCCCTCACACCCCGTCCCTGCAATAACCACCAGAGGATAATCCCCCTAGTCCTCACATACCACCCCACCAATCTCCAGATACAACGCATCATTCTCCAACACTTCCGCAATCTACAATCCAACCACACCACTAGAGACATTTTTCCATCCCCACCCTTGTCTGCCTTCCGGAGAGACTGCTCTCCCTCCCCTCCAACCCCACCACACCTGGCACTTTCCCCTGCAACCACAGGAAGTGCTACACTTGCCCCCACACCTCCTCCCTCACCCCCATCCCAGGCCTCAAGATGACTTTCCACATCAAGCAGATGTTCACCTGCACATCTGCCAATGTGGTATACCGCATCTTCTGTACCTGTTGTGGCCTCCTCTACATTGGGGAAACCAACCGGAGATTTGGGGACCGCTTTGCAGAATACCTAGGCTCACTTCGCACTAAACAACTGCACCTCCCAGTCGCAAACCATTTTAACTCCCCCTCCCATTCCTTCGACCACATGTCCATTCTGGGTCTCCTGCAGTGCCATAATGATGCCACCCGAAGGTTGCAGGAACAGCAACTCATATTCCGCTTGGGAACCCTGCAGCCCAATGGTATCAATGTGGATTTCACGAGCTTCAAAATCTCCCCTCCCCCCTCTGCATCCCAAAACCAGCCCTGCTCTTCCCGCCTCCCCAACCTGTTCTTCCCCTCATCCATACCTTCCCCCACCTCAAGCTGCACCTCCATTTCCTACCTACTAACCTCATCCCACCCCCTTGACCTGTCCGTCCTCCCCGGGCTGACCTATCCCCTCTCTAACTCCACACCTATACGCTCCTCTCCACCTATCTTTTCCTCTATCCATCTTCATTCCACCTCCCCGTCTCTCCCTATTTATTCCAGTTCCCTCTCCCCATCCCTCTCTCTGATGAAGGATCTAGGCCCGAAACGTCAGCTTTTGTGCTCCTGAGATGGTGCTGGGCCTGCTGTGTTCATCCAGCCTCACACTTTATTATCTTGGAATTCTCCAGCATCTGCAGTTCGCATTACATCTGATTTTAAAAATGTATATGTTTTACCACATGGAGAAATTTGGCATAGACATTCATTTTTCAGAGTTAGAGACTTTTTTTAAATGCAAGTATGCATTTAGAATACAGTTAAAAATAAACCTCATCTAACAAGGTTTCACCCCATTTCCCTAACCTGTCCCTCCTCCCACCTTTCCACTCCTCACACCTGAAGACCCACCCCCATCTCTTACCTACGAGCCACATCCTCCCCCTTGACCTGTCCGTCCTCCCTGGAATGATGTATCCCCTCTCTAACTCCTCACCTACACTCACCTCTACTGGCTCCATCCTCACCTCTTTGACCTGTCTGTCTCCTCTCCACCTGTCTCCTCAAAGAATAAAGAACAAAGAAACCTGCAGCACAGGAACAGGCCCTTCAGCCCTCCAGGCCTGTACCGATCAAGATCCTCTGTCTAACCTGTCATCTATTTTCTAACGGTCTGTGTCCATTTGCTCCCCGCCCATCCATGTACCTGTCCAAACATATCTTAAAAGATGCTAACGTGTTTGCGTCTACCACCTCCACTGGCAACGCGTTCCAGGCACCCACCACCTTCTGTGTAAAGAACTTTCCACGCATATCTCCCTTAAACTTTCCTCCTCTCACTTTGAACTCATGACCCTCGTAATTGAGTCCCCCACTCTAGGAAAAGATTTTTTGCTATCCACCCTGTCTATACCCCTCATGATTTTGTAGACCTCAATCAGGTCCCCCCTCAATCTTTGTCTTTCTAATGAAAATAATCCTAATCTACTCAACCCCTCTTCATAGCTCGCACCCTCCATCCCAGGCAACATCCCGGTGAACCTCCTCTGCACCCTCTCCAAAGCATCCACATCCTTTTGGTAATGTGGCGACCAGAACTGTACACAGTACTCCAAATGTGGCCGAACCAAAGTCCTATACAACTGCAACATGATCTGCCAACTCTTGTACTCAATACCCCGCCCAATGAAGGAAAGCATGCCGTATGCCTTCTTGACCATCCTGTTGACCTGTGTTGTCACCTTCAGGGAACAATGGACCTGAACATCCAGATCTCTCTGTTCATCAATTTTCCCCAGGACTTTTCCATTTACTGCATAGTTCACCCTTGAATTTGATCTTCCAAAATGCATCACCTCGCATTTGCCCAGATTGAACTCTATCTACCATTTATCTGCCCAACTCTCCAATCTATCTTTATTCTGCTGTAATTTCTGACAGTTCCCTTCACTATCAGCTACTCCACCAATCTTAGTGTCATCAGCAAACTTGCTGAGCAGACCACCTACACCTTCCTCCAAATCATTTACATATATCACAAACAACAGTGGTCCCAGCACAGATCCCTGTGGAACACTACTGGTCACAGGTCTCCAATTTGAGAAACTCCCTTCTACTACTACCCTCTGTCTCCTGTTGCCTAGCCAGTTTTTTATCCATCTAGCTAGCACACCCTGGACCCCATGTGACTTCAGTTCTCCATCAGCCTGCCATGAGGAAACTTAACAAACACCTTACTGAAGTCCATGTATATGACATCTACAGCCGTTCCCTCATCAATCAACTTTGTCATGTCCTCAAAGAATTCTATTAAGTTGGTAAGACATGACCTTCCCTGCACAAAACCATGTTGCCTATCACTGATAAGCCCATTTTCTTCCAAATGGGAATAGATCCTATCCCTCAGTATCTTCTCCAGTAGCTTCCCTGCCACTGACGTCAGGCTCACCGGTCGATAATTACCTGGATTATCCTTGCTGCCCTTTTTAAACAAGGGGACAGCATTAGCAAGCCTCCAGTCCTCCGGGACCTCACCCGTGTCTAAGGATGCTGCAAAGTTATCTGTTAGGGCCCTGGCTATTTCCTCTCTCGCTTCCCTCTGGAACCTGGGATAGATCCCATCCGGACCTGGGGACTTGTCCACCTTAATGTCTTTTATGATACCTAACACTTCCTCCTTTCTTATGTCACCTTGACCTAGAGTAAGCAAACATCTATCCCTAACCTCAACATCCATCATGTCCCTCTCCTTGGTGAATACCGATGCAAAGTACTTGTTAAGAATGTCACCCATTTTCTCTGACTCAGCACATAACTTTCCTTCTTTGTCCTTAAGTGGACTAATCCTTTCTCTAGTTACCCTCTTGCTCTTTATATATGAATAAAAGGCTTTGGGATTTTCCTTAACCATGCTTGCCAGCAATATCTCATGTCCTCTCGTAGCCCTCTTAATCCCTCATTTTAGATTCGCTCTACATTCCCGATATTCTTGCAAAGCTTCGTCTGTCTTCAGTCGCCTAGACCTCATGTATACTTCCTTTTTTCTCTTGACTAGTCTCACAATTTCACCTGTCATCCATGGTTCCCCTTCTTGCCTTTTCTATTCCTCATTTTCACAGGAACATGTCCCTCTTTTATCCATCTTCTATCTGCCCCTCCCTCTCTCCTTTTTTTCACAGAACCCCCTTCCCCTCTCCATTTTTGAAGAAGGGTCAAGGCCCGAAACGTCGACTTTCCTACTCCTCTGATGCTTCTTGGCCTGCTGTGTTCATCCAGCTCTACACCTTATTACATTAAATTTATTAATGTTTTTTACAGCAAAATTAAGTAAAAAGGCAAGTCCTTGTCAGTTCATTGTTTTGATTTGACTACAGCCTAGAGAAAGAGATTTAACAGTGTACCCTGTGGATTTAACTGCATTTAACTACCATGTGGATTCTACAAGTTACTATCAGTTTCAAAGAAAGCTGGTAAAAGTGAGAGCACAGCACAATTATAAGGCTTTCATTTTTTTTGTAACTGTAGGTGTTGTTCAGCATTCATATATCATTGCAGCCCACACTAAGTTGGACAATATCTAAGTAAGTGACAGATCATCAATTGTCAGTAGGTGTGAAACTGGAAAAGTGCAGCAGGTCAGAGAGCATCTGAGGAGGAGAAAAATCAATGTTTCGGGTTGAAATCCTTCATCAGGACTGGGGAAGGGGGAGGGGAGCCCAGCCAATAATAGAGGGAGGGGAATGTGACTGGGGGAAGCGTAGGTGGGATGATGATAGGTAGATGAAGGCAGGAGGATATTGTGATTGGTCAGTAGGAAGGGTGGAGCGGATAGGTGAGTAGGAAAATGGACAGGCTTGGTCAGGTCAGAGGTGAGGAGGAGGGGGAAGGCTAGACATGGAACAAGGCCGGGGATGGAGGGATATTGTAGCTGGTAGTGTTGATATTGAGGCCTTGTAAGTTCCCCAAGGCAAAATATCAGGTGTTTTTCCTCCAGTTTATGTTTGCCCTCACTCTGACAGTGGAGGAAGCCAAGGGTAGACATGTTGCCAGGGGAATGGGAAGAGGAATTAAAATGGATTTTCTGATGCTCTGCAAACAAGTCCCTGAGTCTGTGTTTGGTCTCCCCAGTGTAGAGGAGACAACATTGAGACTGCAATTTCCTGTCCTCTGTAATTAAGGATACACTCAATCACATCTCCTCCATTTCCCACACGTCTGCCTTCAAACCCCCTCCCCCAATAACAATAAGGATAGAGTCCCCTCACGCACCACCCCACCAACTTCCGAATCTATGACATCATCCTCCAACATTTCTGCCACCTACAATAAGACCCCACGACCAGAAAGATATTTCCTTCCCTACCCCTGTCTGCTTTCTGCAGGGACTATTCATTCTGCTACTCCCTCATCAGCTCTATCCTTCCCCACCAACTTCACCACTCCCAGTACATTTCCCTACAACTGCAGGAGGTGTTACATTTGCCCTGCACCGTCCCCTTCACCCCCGTCCAAGGCCCCAAACAATCCTTCCAAATTCGGCAGAGATTCACCTGCATTTCATTCAACCTGATCTATTGCATCCGTTGCTCCTGATGTGGTCTCCTCTATATCGGGGAGACCAAATGTAAACTAGGGGGCTGGTTCACGGAGAATCTGCACTCTGCATGCACCAACCAACCTGACCATCTGGTTGCCATCCACTTTAATTCCCCCTCCTACCTTCCTGGCAACATATCTGTCGATAGCCTCCTCTGCTGTCAGAATCCATCCAAACATAATCTGGGGGAATAACACCTTATATATTTTATCTTGGGATCTTACAGGCCAATGGCCTCAACATTGACTTTACCAGCTTCAAAGTCCCTCCACCCCCAGCCTTAATCCATGTCCAGACCTTCCCATCCTCCTGGCCTCCCTGACCTGACCTCACCTGTCCATCTTCTTACTCACCTACCCTCTCCACCCTTCCAACTGACCATACACAATAAACCCCTACCTGCATCCACCTATCTCCATCTCACCTACTCCCTCCCGCAGCTCCATCCCCCTCCCTCTATTTATTTATGGGCTCCCCTCCCCCTTCCCCAGTCCTGATGAAGGGTTTCAGCCCAAAACGTTGACTTCCCTGCTCCTCGGATGCTGTCTGACCTGCTGTACTTTTCCAGCCCGATACTTGTTGACTCTGGCTTTCAGCATCTGCAGCCCTTACTGTCTCCAAGTCACGGACTGTTCATTCGTTACTTTGTTCATTTTGCCTGGAGGTGGCCGTCCCGTTCAAGTCGTAGGTATCACTTAATGTTTCTCAATGGTAACATCTTCATGGGGAGAAGTAGGAGACGGTATCTTACAACTTGGGGCTTGAAGTAAATTCTTACTTAAAATATTGTTAGGTATTTGATTCTTAGCTATTCTTAGACATAACTGAAAACTTATAAATAACACCAAACTGGATTTGATCGCGTTTTGTAATACATCTTTTGATGGCTTTTGACAGAGAGTCACAAAGTTACACAGCACAGACACAAACCCTTCGGTCCAACTCATCCATGCCGACCAGATATCCTAAATTAATCTAGTTCCCTTTTCCAGCATTTAGCCCATATCCCCCTAAACCCTCCCTATTCATATACCCATCCTGATGCCTTTCAAATATTGTAATTGTATCTGCCTCCAACACCTCCTCTGACAGTTTATTCCATACATGCACCATCCCCTGCGTGAACAAAATTACACCTTAGGTCCCTTTTATATCTGTCCCCTCTCACCTGAAACTGCTGCCCTCTAGTTTTTGACTCCCCTACCCTGGGGAAAAGACCTTGTCTATTTACTCTATCCATGTGTCTCATGATTTTATAAACCTTTATAAGGCTACCTCTCAGCCTCTGACACTCCAGGGAAAATAGCTCCAGTCTATCCTGTCACTTCCTATAGCTCAAACTCTCCAACCCTAGCCATATCTTTGTGAATCCTTTCTGAACTTTTTCAAGTTTCACAACATCATTCCTGTCACAGGGAGACAAGAATTGCACACAGTGTTCGAAAAGTGGCCTAACAAATGTCCTGTACAGCTGCAACATGATATCCCAACTCCTCTACTCAATGCACTGACCAATAAAGGCAAGTGTTCCGAACACCTTCTTCACTACCTACCTGTGATTCCACTTTCAAGGAACGATGAGCCTACATTCCAAGGTCTCCTTGTTCAGCAAACTCCCCAAGGCCTTACTATTAAGTGTATAAGCCCTGCCCTGATTTGCCTTTCCAAAATGCAGTCCCTCACACTTGTCTGAATTAAACTCCATCTGTGACTCCTTGGCCCATTGGCCCATCTGATGAAGATCCCATTGTACTCTGAGGTAATATGCTTCACTGTCCACTACAGCTTCAAATTTGGTGTCATCTGCAAGCTTACTAACAATACCTCTTACATTCACATCCAAATCATTTATATGAAGGATGAAAACCAGTGGATCCAACAATCCTGTGGCACACTGCTGGTCACAGGTCTCCAATCTGTAAAGCAACCCTCCATCACTTCCCTCTGTTTTCTACCTTCGAGCCAGTTCTATAACCAAATAAGGTACTTACCCACTTAAAGTGTATTTATTGTTGATATCATTGGACTTTAAGAAGACAACTGGATAGTGGGGAAGTAGAAAGATGTAGAAAGGATTTTTCCCCTTGTAGAGCAAACTAGAATGAGAGGTCATAGTTTTAGATCAATGCAGATGGCAGATTTAAAACAGAGATGAAGAGAAATTACATCTCTCGAAGGGTGATGAATCTGTGGAATTCACTTTCCCAGAGTATACTGGATGCTGGGACTTTGAGTAAATTTAAAGAAGGGATGGACAGATTTTAATGAGTAATGAGTTGAAGGATTGTGGAGAAAAGCCAGGGAAATGGATTTGAGGCTGAGGTGAAATCAGCCATAATTGTATTAAATGGCAGAGCAGACTCAAGGAGCTGATTGGCTTTCCCCTACTCCTAGCTCTAATGTTCTTATATAGGGCTTACAAAGTTCACTCTGCTTTTATCTCTCTACAGATGCTGCCAGACCTACTGAGTTTCTCCAGCACTTTCTGTTTTCATTTTAATCAATTGACTTATGATCTTAATGACAAACATTATAAATCTGTTCTTGAACCAACAACAAATGAAAACTAATTTTGAATGATATGTTGTGATATTAGTTTACTATGGTTGGAGGGGTGACCTGGTCTTATTTTAGTTGGTGTTAGTATTTGATCTAAGTGCATTGAGTTGATTGTCAATGCAAACTGTGAAAGTGGTATTGCATTTACTTGGTGAAGCCCAGTTAATAGTTTACTCCTGACAGCCCATTCATTTAATCTCAAGCTCCTCTCAGATGTAGAGCTACTTGAAGCGTACAAATAGAGATGGTTGACTTTCCAATTAGAAGATTGAATTTTAAAGAAGTATGCAAAGAATTTCTGACATAAAACCTAATTTACTCCAAGTAGACTTCAATGTTATTTTCCAAATAAATGTTACATGACTTCCAGTCACTCATATTATATTAATCATTCAAGCAATTCCAGGAATGCACCACTTGGATAGCAGCGCATTCTATACCTCTATTCTACACTCTAAAATATATTTTAGAGTGTATTCATTCATTCATTCATTATTCTAACTCATCAGTCATTTTTGTGGTGTTACGTAGCTACCAGTACTTTCTTCTGCTCAGTGAGAGAAATAATGGTGTGTGACAGAGGTGGGGCTGTCTGTTATTGTGTTTGATCAGCAGGTGAAATCAATGTTGCTTTGAACAAAGAAATGTTTGTTGTGACAATGAAAGAATCAATATGTTCCTTTAATATTAAATGTTTGTAGCTGTCGAGTGATCTCACTACCAGCACACTGTAGTTAAATTCTGGACTTGCTTCAAGTTAATACAAAGTAGTGTTAAATGCATCTGATAATACATGATAGAATTTACACCAGCTTTAATTCAGCATCAATGATATCCGCTCTGACTCACGCAAAACATTCCCGCTGGATATCTTCCTTGCTTTCTTAAATTCATTAAAATGCAACCTGAACCTGGAGAAAAATTCATGTATTTGGAATAGATTGGTGTATTTTTTTGAGTAATTGAACATTACTTTCTGTATTGCTTATCCAATTAGAAAAGTTCACTCCCGTTCTGAAAGAAAAAATAATAGTGACTTCAAAATATTACTTACATTTTCTCTGTCCTTAAAAAGGTCATGGATGCTGCAGAAATTAGAACTTTTAAGATTGCGGGTAAAAGATTTGAGTGAGGGAATGGTATCTACAGTTAGAAAGCCAAAGGAGGGGAACAGAGTTGAGATGTGGATCAGACATGTCTGAATCATGTGCCAAAGCCGATCAAAATTATTCACACTGTTACGCCCTCATTCCTGCATTTTCCTCTGTATATTAATCAAACTTTCCCTTAACAGATACAATAACCTTTGTCTCACTCACTTCTAGTGCCAAACCATCTTATGCCCCAATGACTAACAGCTGTTGATCCCCTCATCCATGCTTTAGTTACCTTCAAACATGTCCTGGACATCCACCTAATACCCACCTCTCTAAAGATGAACTCGTCCCAAATGTTGTTATCTGCAACAAGGCTTATTGTTAATGAATTTAAGAAAGCCTTCAGCATTGGCATCAGCAGATAATGATATGGTCAGTTTTGGAGCTACCATTGCACTAAGTTGGAGATCACACTAGAACTGTCTGAGTTCGCACAGTTCCAGTTTGTGCTTCACTGCAGCACTCGAAGGTCTTGTGATAATGGCTTGTGAATTATAGGAAGCTAAGATGTCAGCCTCATGGTGGAGTTCCAGTTGATCTTCTGAAGTTCACCATCACATTCCTACAGGATAGCAGGGGCTCAGCTCTGTGTACATCCTTGGGCTGTGTTGACAATGAACTTCATTATCCCCTTGGAGTTGAACATAGTCTCTCTGTCAGACCTGCTAGTGATGACCAAAGTATGTATCAATCAGTATTGTTCTGTAACCTGCCCCATTCATGTCTCCATCTGAGTTATCTGCGAGGAACATGGGTGGGAAGCATAAGAGGTTCCTGTTTACAGCATCTGCAAAGTAGAAATCAGAAGCAATTTCAGGATGAGTGGGAAGTGGGATGTAAGAAGTATTAAGTATAAGGATACTGTTATCTTCGATTGATTCAGTCCTCCTCTTGACCAAAGCCTCTGCAATTCCCATTACAATAATGACCAGCAGAGTCTCCACCATGGGGATTAGCCCACACCAACACATCTAGTTATCTCTTGTTTCCTCTGGTCCTGCAAGACAATGTGATTGGGTGCTGCCTGCATGATGAGCAGTAAAATAGTTCTACATTAGGTTTGAACTCTGCTTGATTGTGATTGTTGGAAGGTGAGTGATGAAGATTTTATGAATTGAGGAGTTTCTAATATTAATGCCACAAATGGTGGAACATAACATTTGTGGATGCATTCAGTGGCCTTGATTACTCCTGGCAGATTATGACATTTCTCAGGACACTGTTTCCAGGTTCTTGCAGATAGACTCCTGTCCTTGACATCCCACTGCATTAGCACCTGACAGATAAATTACGTCCTTCCTATTTTCAAAGTAGAACACAGAAACCTCCAGTAATGTATCTGGAACCCTTGTAGTACTCGGCCCTGGGTCTGATTCCCTTCCAGCACCTCCCATTGCCACAATACCTCTCTCCAGTAAGAACTGCAAGCTAACTTCAAAAAGAGTAAGCTAACTTGAAGAATTGTTGGGAAGTTATGATTTTGGGCCTCCAATGAGCAGTCTGGTTATGTAGATGCACAAAGTAATCATTCTAATGCACAGGCAGCAATCGAAGAATATTGGGTAATCATGTTTTTTCCCAATATCTTTACCAAGCTGATCCAATTTTGTCCCTATACATTTACTTACAACACTCAAAATACTGGTCTTCTTCCTTTTGGCATTGATCTCTCATTTGTACTTCAGAGGAATCACGCATTTGAACCTTAGCTTTCGCTGGTCAATGACGGTCTTCATTGCCTTTCCATTAAGTAAACTTCTGTTCTTTATCTCCTAAATGTATCACTTCTCACTTATGCACATTAAATTCCACTTGGCACCTCTCTGGAAATTCTGCTCTCCAGCACCTCCTCTTTTATAAAATTTCCTTTGGTTCAGTGTCAATTTTTATCTCACTAAACGTCTGTATAGTGCCTTGAAATTTTTTCCTATGTCAAAACTGCAAATGAATTAGAATTATTGTTTCTATTGGATGTATTTTTTCAGTCATTCTTACTCTTTGCCAAGTCTGCTCGTTATGAGCTATCAGAGGTTGTGATGATTTTGTGTTTAGTAGCTTTTCAAACATTTTGCGCTGGTGAAACTGTGTATAGATGCCTATGACAATGGATGACAAATGATCAGTGTTAGTTATCTGAAGTAGAACCAGCATAGATAAGGGACCAACAGCCCATCATGTCCACTGCGGATGGAGTAAGCAAGAATCCTAAAGTTACTGCAGTCTGATTGAGCTGTAGCGGACAAATCGTCAGGATAATGTGCAGTGACTAATGATGCTGAGTTCTCTCACAGTTAATATGCAATAAATCTTTTAAAAATTTTTTTTTGCATCAAAACATAAACGCTGTTCCTCTCCCTACAGATGTTGCCAGAACTAACGGGTGTCTCCAGCAATTTTTGTTTCTATTAGATCTCCAATGTTCGCAGTTCTTTGCTTTATTTTAGTATTTTAGTATTTAGTATAACTTTAAGAGACATGGTCATGGTATCATCACTGTATCGTGTCACGTTATCTGAGCGATAGAAGGCTCTAAGTCTCCATCTTAACTAAGGCCACTGTACATGATGGTGATAATGCACAATTTGTAACTGCATAGCTAAAGAATAACCCAGGTACTGAAGGACTTGTAACTGCAATAGATGTATTTATTGGGAACTGTAACAATTGTCTGTTGAATCCTTCAGGACAAGTTACCAGTGAGAAGTTCCTATATTATGAGAGTGTTGCTGCATCAGGTGCAAAATCCTACTGGAAACTGAGAAACATAGAAGATAGGAGCAGGAGGAGGCCATTCAGCCCTTCAAGCTTGCTCCTCCATTCTTCACAGCTATGGTTGATCGAAGCAGAACCTCACACAATGAAGTAACAAATGTAGGGTACAGGAAACAAACGTTTTCAATTGTCACCGCTCCACACTGAAAGTTGAGACTTCCAACAGTTTTAAAATTTTTTATTTGGTTAAAATCCCATTACCTTCTTGCCAAAAAGCAGGTTTGCTACATCTGAAGGTCATTGAAGAGATTGATCATAGAATCTTACCACATAAAACAGGTCATTTGTCTTACCACACCACCTTTCTACAATAGCTTTCCACTAAGTCCCATTCCCTTGTCATTCCCGCAACGAGCTCTAAGTGTTACTTTGCATGTATTGATTGTCTTGTGTATTAAATGTTCACAGTGCTCCTAGGAGGCGCCTACAAGATCACTAAAACAGGCTGCAGAAAATAAACTTTATCTTACCTCTAGTCCAGGGCTTTGTCAATCAGTGTCCATTGACTACAGATTTATGCATTTGTGAAAATTACTTCTCCCCTCATTTACTCAATCCTAACCTTTCTAAGTTTAAATACCTCATAAAATCTCTGCAACTTTTTCTATGTTAAAGAGAGCAATCCCAGCCTCTTCACATCACTGATACAGCCATAATTGCTTAAATTATTGCAGTAAATTTTCTGTACACTCATTAGAAAGGATGTGACATCCTTCCAAAGGTGTGGACAAATTATTTTTGAGGTAGTCTAACACAGTGTTTTATACAGCTTCTACCAACATTTCCAGGCAGCTTTACTCACAGTTCCCATTTGTGTAAACGATGATCTCCTCTGTTTTATCAGCTAGTTCTATACCCTTCCCTGTTCTTGCACTCGCTTCAAAAATACAGCATGTTTGGTACTGGTGGAGCAGGGTCTGAAGAAGGGTCCAGACCCGAAACATCAGCTTTCCTGCTTCTCTGATGCTGCCTGGCCTGCTGTGTTCATATAACTCTACACCTCATTATCACATGTTCAGGATGACCTCCTCCAGAGCTGCGTAATCACACCTCTGAGCAGGCTGATTAGAAAATATCAGTAATAACAGATTACTCGTTCTTCAGCTTTCTTACCAAAGTCAATCATTTCTCACTAGTAGAGAAATAGAGAATCAAAGAATTATTTGTAGCCCTAGAAAAGGCCAATCAATCCACTGGGTCAATGTAAACTTTCTGCTGAGCAATCCAGGCAGTCCCACACTCAGTCTCTGTCGCCAAGTTTATTTCCTTCAAGGCCCTTCAAAATTGCTTTTGATTGTTTCCAACTTCACCTATCCCCTACTCCCCCGACAAGGTCATTATCACCCACTGCATAAAAAATGTTCCTTCCTTTCCCTGTGCATCTCCAGCCCAGAAGTCTCATAATGTCCTTCCATCGTACGCTTACAATCAGCTAATTGGGAGACCTTATAACTATATACCTTCACACACACACACAATTCTGAAGACCTTCGCATGGTGAGTAGAATTGAATAGAATACTGAATATACCACTCTCTAAACCGAAAAATAAGCAGGTGCTACAAATTGTATCAGAGATAATGGGAACTGCAGATGCTGGAGAATCCAAGATAACAAAGTGTGGAGCTGGATGAACACAGCAGGCCAAGCAGCATCTCAGGAGCACAAAAGCTGACGTTTCGGGCCTAGACCCTTCATCAGAGAGGGGGATGGGGTGAGGGTTCTGGAATAAATAGGGAGAGAGGGGGTGGCGGACCGAAGATGGAGAGAAAAGAAGATAGGTGGAGAGGAGAGTATAGGTGGGGAGGTGGAGACAGGATAGGTCAGCCCAGGGAAGATGGACAGGTCAAGGAGGTGGGATGAGATTAGTAGGCAGGAAATGGAGGTGCGGCTTGGGGTGGGGGGAAGGGATGGGTGAGAGGAAGAACAGGTTAGAGAGGCAGAGACAGGCTGGACTGGTTTTGGGATGCAGTGGGGGGAGGGGATGAGCTGGGCTGGTTGTGTGATACAGTGGGGGGAGGGGATGAACTGGGCTGGTTTTGGGATGCGGTGGGGGAAGGGGAGATTTTGAAGCTGGTGAAGTCCACATTGATACCATTGGGCTGCAGGGTTCCCAAGCGGAATATGAGTTGCTGTTCCGGCAACTTTCGGGTGGCATCATTGTGGCACTGCAGGAGGCCCATGATGGACATGTCATCTAAAGAATGGGAGGGTGAGTGGAAATGATTTGCGACTGGGAGGTGAAGTTGTTTATTGCGAACCAAGCGGAGGTGTTCTGCAAAGCGGTCCCCAAGCCTCCGCTTTGTTTCTTCAATGTAGGTGAAGCCACACCGGGTACAATGGATACAGTATACCACATTGGCAGAAGTGCAGGTGAACCTCTGCTTAATATGGAAAGTCATCTTGGGGCCTGAGATGGGGGTGAGGGAGGAGGTGTGGGGGCAAGTGTAGCATTTCCTGCGGTTGCAGGGGAAGGTGCCGGGTGTGGTGGGGTTGGAGGGCAGTGTGGAGCGAACAAGGGAGTCACGGAGAGAGTGGTCTGTCCGGAAGGCAGACAAGGGTGGGGATGGAAAAATGTCTTGGGTGGTGGGATCGGATTGTAGATGGTGGAAGTGTTGGAGGATGATGCGTTGTATCCAGAGGTTGGTGGGGTGGTGTGTGAGAACCAGTGGAATCCTCTTTGGGCGGTTGTGGTGGGGGTGGGGTGTGAGGGATGTGTTGCGGAAAGTGCGGGAGACGCGGTCAAGGGCGTTCTTGACCACTGTGGGGGGAAAGTTGCAGTCCTTGAAGAACTTGGACATCTGGGATGTGCGGGAGTGGAATGCCTCATCCTGGGAGCAGATGCGGCAGAGGCAGATGACTTGGGAAAAGGGGTGGAATTTTTACAGGAGGGTGGGTGGGAGGAGGTGTATTCTAGATAACTGTGGGAGTCGGTGGGCTTGAAATGGACATCAGTTACAAGCTGGTTGCCTGAGATGGAGACTGAGAGGTCCAGGAATGTGAGGGATGTTTTGGAGATGGCCCAGGTGAACTTGAGGTTGGGGTGGAAGGTGTTGGTGAAGTGGATGAACTGTTCGAGCTCCTCTGGGGAGCAAGAGGCAGCACCGATACAGTCATCAAAGTAACGGAGGAAGAGGTGGGGTTTGGGGCCTGTGTAGGTGCAGAAGAGGGACTGTTCCACGTAACCTACAAAGAGGCAGGCATAGCTGGGGGCCATGCGGGTGCCCATGGCCACCCCCTTAGTCTGTAGGAAGTGGGAGGAATCGAAAGAGAAGTTGTTGAGGGTGAGGACGAGTTCGGCTAGGCGGATGAGGGTGTCGGTGGAGGGGGACTGGTCGGGCCTGCAGGACAGGAAGAAGCGGAGGGCCTTGAGGCCATCTGCATGCGGATGTTGCCTGCCACTCCAACCCACCACTGTGAACCCTGGCCAATATTTCTGTCTCAGGACTGAAAACAACAAATGCTGGAGATCACAGTGAGTCAGACAGCATCCACAGGGAGAGTGCAAGCTAATATTCAAGTTTAAATAACCTGTCATCAGAGACTTCATCTGTCCCAGGCTCTCTGCAGTGCTCCAGTGAAGCTCAGCACAAGCTGGAAGAACAGCATCTCAGTTTCCACTTACAGACCCTGTAGCCTTTAGGATTCAATATAGAGTCCAATGAATTTAAGGGCCTAGGCACCGTCTCTAATTGCCTTACCCCAAGCCCCATAGACCAGAACTTGTCATCACATGGGCTGCAATGACAAACAACCCAATATCAGCTACTGGTGGTGGGATTAGCAGCTATTCATTTTCCCCAGGCTGACCTTAATAATTCCTTTGTCGGTACAAATATCTTGCTCTCTCTCTGCTTCATCTCCACCTGTCATTTACTCCTTCCCCCTGCCACAAAACCCCACCCCACCCCAAGTTCAGCAGGTATAGCAACCCTGGCTACAATCAGTTGTGAAGAAGGGTCACTGGGCTCGAAGCATTAACTCTGCTTTCTCTGCACAGGAGCTACCAGACCAGCTGAGCTTTTCCAGCAATCTCTGCTTTTGCTTATTTTTAATCCACCACCTCACGCTGTTTTCTGTTTTTGAACTATTCATTACCCTGTTGTGCACTCACACTCATATTCCATGATCCTCAGTTTTTGTTAATCGGCATTTTTAAGTCACAAATTGTTTTCTAAAATCTTTTTAGAAAATATTGCTTTTCATCAAACTTCTCTGTCCTTCGTCAAAAGATTCAATTAGGTTAACCAACAATGATCTACCCCGTTACAAACTGAGCCAGAGTCTTTGGGCTCAAAACATTAGCCTCTTCTCTCCCTCTCTCTTTTGCTGGACTTGATGAGGTTGTCCAGCATTTTCTGTTTTTAATCCACTCACACCTCCCCAGGGCCTGTTTACCATTCGCAAGCTGTCAGAAACTTCTGAGTGCCATTTTAAAATAGTTCCAAATCAATTTACTCTGCTATGTTATAATGCACCTCTGGACCAGGTCAGACCTGAGTCTGGACCGTCTGATCCAGAGGCAAAGAGATTACCTGTCCACCACAAACGCCCAGAGTAGGATCCCTCACATGTTGACTGTGATTCTTGTACTGTCTCTTTGCCAGTTTTATTTTCCTCTTCACTACCCCTCTCAACTGATTCTATTTGATCCGATTACCCCAACATTTTCTGAAGAAGGGTCAAAGCCCAGAATGCCAGCTTTCCTGCTCTTCTGATGCTGCTTGGTCTGCTGTGTTCATCCAGTTCTACACCTTGTTAACTCATCATAAGGCTTTTTTTTAAAAATTTCTTCACAATTTTGACCGACATTGATAACACATACAGCAACAGCATTGTTTTTTTTTAAATTCATTCACAGGATGAGGGCCTCACTGACCAGAGAGCATTTATTGCCCATCCCTAGTTGCCCAGACGGCAGTTAAGAGTCAACCACGTTGCTGTGGGTCTGGAGTCACATGTGGGCCAGGCCAGTAAGAATCGGAGTTTCTTTCCCTAAAGGACATTAGTGAAGCAATGGATTCATGGTTATCATTAGACTCTTATTTCCAGATATTTTATTGAAGCCAAATTCCATCATCTGCCGAGGTGAGATTCAAACCCAGTTCCCCAGAATGTTACGTGGGTCTCTGGGTTAACAGTCCAGCAATAATATCACTAGACCATCACCTTCCCATTAACACAACCCTCTGTAACAAGCACTATAACATTTAACTTCAGCATGAACATTTTGAAGTATTTTCCTGGTGATGCATGGATTGAGCAGTAATTTTAACAAGCAACATTTTATGGCACATTATACAACATCGGTTTTTCATTGTTAAAGCAGCCAGGACTTCCCCATCAATAAGATAAATTTTATTCCTTTTGGATGCTGTTAAAAGCAGTAGGTGCTTGGTGTGTAAATAAAATAGATTGTCATTTTGCTTGAACTCATTTTTATTAGTGTGTCTTGTTGACTTTCTAGCTTTAAGATGTTCCAAATTGTAAATGGTTTTCCTCGAAATTTTGAAGGTGTTATGGTGGCTTCAGTTTTTATTTTCTCTCTTGCTTTTTCGTAATAAGACCTGGAAAAGAAAATGTGTTTTGAAAGGTCCTAAATGTGCAGGTTAATCAGTTGTTGATATACAAAAGCAGCACCTGCCATTGTTTATTGACTCTATAAGGTGCTTCAGATACCTTAGTTGAAATTGAGTTTTGTTCATATTGGCTCAGGAGTTCATTCTGTGAAGATGAGATTTTGTCTAAATGACCTACACAAATTATTGACCTTTACTTTATAGGTTTGTTGTAATAGAAAGTAATGTGATAGAAGGAGCCATCTGGAGTTGAAAGTTCTCATAATTCTTTTTAGAATAGAAAGAGAGTATTGGCACACACAATTAAATTTGTCGCTCGAAGCTGGTAATTTGCCAAATCTAATACTGCGATATAATTCTTAGTTTGCTCCTGGAAAACAGGGTGACTTGGAAAGAATTACTTGCTATCCCACCTACCTTTCCCAGCTCCACCCCTCCTCACTATTTATTTCCCAGAACCCTTCTCCATTTCTGAAGAAGGGTCCTAACCCGAAACGTCAAACTTCCTGCTCCTTGGATGCTGCCTGGCCTGCTGTGTTCCTCCAGATCCAGTTGTCTCTTCCATGTATACGGTGCGTTTCACTCCATTTAGACACACCAAAGCACCTTATAGCCAAGATTTACTTTACCTTTCCCTACCTCTGTACTGTTGTCCAATCCCACACTTTCAAAATGTCTGCACTTCTCCAATTTTGGCTTCTCAGTCATCCCCGATTTTACAAGCTCCACCTTTGGCGACTGCCTTCAGCGCAGAAATCTACAATCTGGGATTGACACCCTGAACCTCTCTGCTTCACTATTGCTCTCCCTGTAAAATACTGATTAAAACTCACCTCTGTGACCAAACCTGTGATGTAAAATGCTTTTTTAAAAAATTGGTTCATTTGGTGTGTGCATCAGTAGCTAAGCCAACGTTTATTCCCTTCCTTATTGACACTTGTGAAGTCGGTGGTGAGCTGCCTACAGGAACACTGCAGTCCCTGTGTGGATATGCTCACAGTGCTGTTTCATAGACAGTTCCGGGACTCTGTTCCAGCTTTGTATTGCTGATGCCAAACTTTGCTTCATAATGCTCCAGTGAAGCACTTTCAGGTGCCACATATTGCAAGTTGAGGTTGCTGGCTTGCTCACCGAGCTGGCTGGTAATCATACAGATGTTTTGTCACCATGCTCGGTAACATCATCAGTGTGGCCTCTGATGAAGTGACGTTGTTCTACGCTGCTTTAATATTTATATGATCCAGTCTTTTAAGTCGGGTCATGTCATTTTCAGTTCTGTTCTGCATGGGTTTGTATAATTCCACTTGTTTGTTAATTGCATTACAGGTTGAACACCAGGCCTCAAAGAATTCCCCTGCATGGCAGTGGTTGGCTTGAGCTAGGATGACCATGTTTGCCTAGTTAATTGATGGCCTTCATTCTCTGAGTCCACTGAGACGAGGGAAAATTTGTTGTGCTGTTCTGCTGCTCACCAGTGTTTGTGTATCCTAATGGCTAGTTTTCTTTCGATCCAGCCAATGTAATGTTTGTTGCAGTCATTGTAAACTACATTGATGATGTATGTCATGGGTATGGGGTGTCTTGGTCATTGTGATTGTTTGTCATGGTATGACTGTAGATTTGTGTGCTACCATGATTCCTAATAATCATAGGAGCCTCCTTGTTAGCTCTGACTTGTTCTCAATACAGGGTACTGTAGCCAGTGTATTGGGGCGTATTGTGTCGCCTTGGTATTATCTATCTCGTAGGCACCTGTGGTTGAAGTTGTTGGGATATTCGTTGCTGGCAAAGACCTTGTATAGATGCTCTTCATCCTTCCTGCGTAGTTCTGGCGTATTGCAGTGGGTTGCGGCTCATTTGAATAGTGTCCTTACACAGCAAAGAGAAAGACAACAATCGATTTCCATTTCCAAATGTCAGGGTAGAATGAATGACCAACAGGGAGCTCCTATCCACAGTATACATGAAGGCAACCCACACTGACCACATCCTCAATTTCCACAGCAATCACTCCAACATCCACAAACAAAGCTGTGTAAGGACACTATTCAAACAGGCCGCAACGCATTGCAACACACCTGAACTTCGCAAGAAGGAGGAAGAGCACCCATACAAGGTTTGCACTGTCACTGGATACCCCACCAACTTCTTCCACAGGTGCCTACTAGATAGACAACACCAAGGGACACAATACACTCCAATACATCAGCCACACTACCATATGTCAAGAACATATCAGAGCTGACAATGAAACTCCTACAACCACCAGGAACCAGGATAGCACACAAACCCACAGCCACACTATGCCAAACACTCACAAGGACCAAATACCCCATATCTACGAAATGCAGGACCAATGCAGTGTAGAAAATACTATACAAGGACGGCCAAAAACATTACATTGGCCAGACTGGATGAAAGGTAGCCATTAGGATACACAAAACCAGCTCGGAGCAACACGACACGACAAAATTTCCCTCACCTCAGTGGACTCGGACAACAAAGGCCATCAATTTAACTGGGGCAATGTGACCTTCCTACTTCAAGTCAACCACAGACACACATAGGAATTCCTCGGAGCCTGGTTTTCAACCTGTAATGCAATCAACAAACATATGGAATTTGAGCCCATATGCAAACCCATGCAGAACAGAACTGGAAAAGATGTAACCCAACTTAACAGGCTGGTTCATATAAATACCAAACGGAGTACAATAACACCGCTTCATCAGAGGCCGCACTGATGATGGTACCTAGCATAGTGACAAAACGTCTGAACGATAACCAGCCAGCTCAGCAAGCAAAGCAACAACCTTATCCTCACCGTGAGCTACAAACCTCCACAAGAACTTCAAAATTGCAAGTTGTTATTGCTAAAACTTTGATAACCGGAGATATCTGCAGGTATTTCAAGCCCAACACCATGGTTAAAATCCAAGTTAGATCAAGTTGTGGATTTGCCAGTTCAGGCACTGGGGCGGAGGGGTGAGAATTACAATTGAACTAGTCACCCAGAATAAAATTGAGGGGGTGACACTGAAGGTCAGGTCTCTCAACCCGGGGCAATTTCTTCAAAGGGTCATTAGCCGAGGAAATGCAGTAGTCACTTTGACATCATGGTGGTATCTCCACTAATTAATTTTACTTCCTAATTTTTGTACAATTTGCATTCAGTCTCAGTCACTGAAGATGACTGTTCTTCATCCTCATGTGCACCGGGTTTGAATGACCCTCTAAATCTCCCCACACTGACGCCATTCCTACACTGTAGGCCTGAAGTTCTCATGTTTTACAAGGCCTTTTATTCACTTTGCATGTGAAACCGTTGTCTAATGTGAGTCCTGGAAACTTGTCTTCAGATGAATTGCTTAAAATGTGACGCCCAAGAAATTCACCTCATGTTCTGACGACCTGCATTCAAATCTTGCTAAGGCAGATGGTGGAATTTGAATTCTTTAAAGAATTTGGAATTAAGGGTTTACTGATGACATGAAACCATTGCTGATTGCTGGGGACAAACCCATCTGGTTCACTGATGCCCTTAGGGGAAGGAAACTGCCATCCTTACCTGGTCTGGCCTACATGTGACTCCAGGCCCACCGCAAATTGGTTGATTCTTAACTGCCCTCTCGGCAACAAATCCTAGCCAGAGATGCCCGTGTCCTTTTTGTGAATTTAAAAACAGAAGTCAGAATGGATTAACTCTGTTCCTCCAGACCTGCTGAGTTCTTTTTGGAATGTTAAATCAGGGAATCCTAGCCGCTGAAAAGCTCCAGAAACATGATAGGTTCTGCTTTGTGATTACAAGCATCACATAATCATGAAGCATGTGAGGAACACACAAAAATAGAATAGTATTTAATCAGAAACAACATCTGAACCTAACTAATTCTAGATGTTGTGGTAGGAAACCCGATCTTCTATAACTCTGTTTCCTTGTCACAACTGCATTGATGTCCACCCACGCAAGTAATAAGTTAAAATGAATGTTGTGGAACACAGAGAGCTTATTATATTCTGAGACTTCTTCCTCTTGCTTCCAGCTAATTGCTTGTTTACTCCTGGAAGGTGACTGGCATGGGTTTCTGCAGTGCATTGCGAATCGCCAGAATAAACCATGAGTAATGAGTGACATCAAAGCTTTACCACTGCCCAGGGAGACAGCTTTTGGCTTTTACAACAGGAAATCTCAGAAGAAAGACTGTGTGGGTGGAGATTACAGCAGACTGTTTGCTGGGAGTTTAACAAGCGTTTCCATGAGACTCCTTAACACCAAAGGGCATGAAACTTCTCAATTCTCAACAACAAAGGAGATCAAAGCTGAACACAGGAATTCCCTGTCACTCCACTCATAATGAAGTAGAAAGTGACCAGTTATCACCTGAAAGGGAAGTTCTTTCTCATTTGGCACCTATTACAATGTGATTTGTGTTTTTGTACATAGCAGTGTGCAGGTAGTTCAAACGATCATTACTGGAGAAAACCTGGGCAATATTATCACAACCCATCCAAATTTCGAGTGGACTGTTGAATCACTATCCCATCTTGTGCCTGTCCAGCCCAAGTATCCCAGCCAATCCTGAGGCTTCTGTCAGTCTTATCCCCCAAGAGACCCTTTATTTACGTGTGCACCGTATGTGAGCTGTAACCAGCTAGCCCAGTGCCTGTCCTTAATGTGAGAAGAGAGTCTGAGATTCTATGACAGTAGGAACTGCCGATGCTAGAGAATCTGAGATAACAAGGTGTAGAGCTGGATGAACACAGCAGGCCAAGCAGCATCAGAGGAGCAGGAAGGCTGACGTTTCGGGCCCAGACCCTTCTTCAGCAGCTAGACCAAGATGGCGGCAGCGCAGTAGCAGCACCACATTCAAGTTCCTAGTCCAGGGCTCACCTGCCTCCATCTACTTTCTTTGTTTCTTTATCTGTCTGTCTTGTTTTGCTCCTTTCTTTCTTCGTTTTCACTTTTAAGGCATTGTTGGCGCCTTTGGCATGGTGGAATTGGGCCTGGCAGCGAGGAGCGCGCAGCAGGAGATAGCTGCCCAGCAGCACAGAGGAGAGAAAAAAACAAACTATTGAAGATGGTGCCACAGGCTTGGTAGGCCTATCCACTCAAGGCTGGCCAAATCCTTTCTTTCCCGCTCCCCTTTTCATCTTTTATTTTCTTTTTGGCTTATTTTCTTCACTTTGTGGGAAGGCAGGAACCGCGCCAGTGATGACTAGACCAGAGACTCCTGACTTTGTGGGCCTGATACATGGACTCCTGGAGATTGCAGCGAGGCATCGGCTGCAGTGATGCAGGAGCGGGCATTCCTGGCAGCAGTAAGGCCCCTGGAACGTGGACCTTGCAAATGCCCTGGAGTCACGTTTGGGACTGCAGCCAATGAAGATGATCTCTGTGTAAGTACTTTCTTTTTGCTTATTTGCACCTCAAAATGGCGCAGGATTGTGGTGACAGAACACTTTTTCACTGTGTCGCCCAACATATATGCGACGACAAATCATTCATTCCTGCATTCAACTGTGTCCAACGCACAGTATACATGCCCACATATGGGCGTCTCACAGTTGGAACAGTGCAATAATGTAGGAAACTCAGATACAGCGTAAGAGTGGGCCATTTGGCCCTTCAATCCTGCTCTGCTTTACAATCTGGCCATGGGTGATCGGTCAACTCAATGCCTTCTTCCTGCTTTTTCCCAATACATGTGATCCCTTCAGCCCTAACAACTATATTTAACTCCTTCTTGAAGAAAAATGAAACGCTTTGGCCTCAACCACATTCTGTGGCTCACCACTCTCCTTAATTTCTCCTTACCTCAGCCCATGTCCTTTGATCATAACCTCGGTTCTGGTCATCGGGAACATCCATCCTGTGTTTACCCTGTTCAAATTTCATAGGTTTCCATGAAATCCACCTTCATCCTTCTAAAGTCATTCAAGTATAATTCCAAACGAAGGGGAAAATATTGCATTCGAATTATAAAACTCTCAGATGCCACCGAGTCTCTGTTTGCGTCAAGAATACTTCAGGAGAGTAGTCTCAAAATAAATCAATGATAAATTGTTGTGTAGCACCAATGATGGGAGATGTGGCACAAAATTAAAAAACGAGGTATTTTTATGATTGCTTTTGACTGATTTTTCTTCATCCAAACAGCTAGTCATTGTTCTAATGCAGGTATATTACAATGGGAAGAAGGGAACATGGGTGGCGAATACAGCTAGTGTCGGATGCACATGATCACATGGATAGGCATGTAGGAGGTACAGGGAATGAGAAGCCTGTGGAAGGTTTTGGGATATTTCAATCATTTGTAAAAGGATGGAAGAATAGTCAGTCATCGATAACACATCACCTAAGGCTGTGAAAATCACCTAAACACCTTTTTTTTTTACATTAATGGGGGAGGATTCTCATTATAATCTGCCTTTTGTCCAAAATATATTTAATGTCTGCAGAATCAAATAGTAGTCTGCAAGAGATGATAGAAGAAAGCACAATACAGCACAGGGACAGGTCCATATGCCCACCAACGCTGTGCTGATTCCTAGTCCTTATTTAGACCCGCTACCTATAGCCTATATGCAGTTTCTAAAACTCCATTTGCCTCCATTTAAGATATGCCTTAAATGTTGCTAACAAGCCTGGTTCCATCACTTTGACTGGCAGTGCGTTCCAGGCAACCACCATCCCTCTGGATGAAAATGGTTCCCCGCAGTTCTCCCTTAAACTTAAGATAATAAAATGTGAGGCTGGATGAACACAGCAGGCCCAGCAGCATCCCAGGAGCACAAAAGCTGACATTTCGGGCCTAGACCATTCCCTTAAACTTTCCGCATTTCACCTTGAACTTGTGCCCTCTTGGTGCTGACCTTTATACCCTGGGAAAAAGTCTCTATCCACCCTATCCCTGCATCTCATAATTCTGTTGACCTGTACCAGTTTGCCCGTCATATTCCATCTTTCCAGTGAAAACAGTCCAAGTTCATCCAACCTCTGCTCATAACCAAAACCCTCCAGGCCAGGCAACATCCTGGTAAACTTTCCCAACACCCTTTCCAAAGCATCCATGTAGTGTGGTAACCAGTACTGTATGCAATATTCCAAATGTGGCCGAACTAAAGTTTTATACAGCTGTTTTACCCTGAAGTGCAGAGTGAGGATGGGAGTCAAAGAGAGTAGGCAGGAAAAGGGAACTGATGTTTAAAATTGAATGAGCACTGATATTAATGAATGGCAGAGCAGACTTGAGAGACCAGGTAGCATAGCCCTGCTCCTAATTCAGATGTACACAGCACGGTTTGTACATATTTTGTGTGTGGTTCCAAATGTTTTCAACCGATCTGTTCAGGCATGTCTTGACACACCTTTGGAACAGGTCGAGCGTA
Organism: Stegostoma tigrinum; assembly: GCF_030684315.1. Classification (NCBI taxonomy): domain Eukaryota; kingdom Metazoa; phylum Chordata; class Chondrichthyes; order Orectolobiformes; family Stegostomatidae; genus Stegostoma; species Stegostoma tigrinum. The sequence continues at coordinate 44,542,685 of NC_081376.1, read as the reverse complement.
AACTCAGGACTCCTAGACCAGAGATAGGGACGTGATCACTGCATTGCAAGAGATCCTTTGTGTGTTGCTTCACACTTGCACCATGCATGAATGTACAGCCATCAATTAGGAGGCAAGCGATGTTCATTGTAGGGGGATTGGAGATTAGATGTAAGGCTGCCTCATTGTAGTTATATAGGGTCTTGGTGAGACTGCACTCAGAATATTGAGAGCATTTTGGTCCTCCTACCTAAGGGAGGATATACTGCCTTAGAGGGAGTGCAGTGAAGGCTCACTAGCCCACACTGGAGTTAGCAGAACTGTTATATGGGGAGAGACCGGTTTGACTGGGTCTATATTCAGAAGAGTTTAGAAGAATGAGAGGGGGTTGTTTAGAACGTATAAAATTTCAGAGCAGCTGGGCACATTAGGCGAACAGGCTGGAGCATGTAGAACCAAAGGTTACTGGCTGAGGATGTAGAATAGGCCACTTCGGTCTAAGGTGAGTAAACATTTCTTCATTACAGGGTGGTCAACCACAGAAGGTGATGGAGGCCTGGTGATTATGTTCAAGAAAGAGATTAATAAACATCTACATATTAAAGACATCAGGGAATATGGAGAGAAAGCAGGAGCATGGCAATTGGGATAGTGGATGAGCCATGACTGTATTGAATGTCAGAGCAGAATTGAAGGGCTGAAAGGCCTTCTCCTGGTCCTAGCTTCAACTTTTCACTGCCTTATTTCCATGCTGACTCTGGGATGTGGTAACGTTCTCCATATTAATTCACCATGCCTTTTAGTGATATTCTTGCTTGTGGGAGACAGGAGGGGATGTTCTATTTGTTGAACACCTTACATTTAATGATAACACTTGGCCCATGTGTCTGCTTTCCTTCTGAGCTCGTAGCTGTCTAGTTCCAACTTCTCCCAGTAGTAAACAGACTCCTTTGAACATGCAGATGACAATGGCTGCAATTCCTTTGCAGCAAAATAGGTGAAGAAACAGCAACAATTCTGGAGAGTCTTGCTGAGCATGAATTCCAGGGAGCCATCGGGTTCACCAGACCGCCAAAGTGAGACATCAAAATGCCAACAGTCTGATCTTTTAAAATGACGGCACGCTCCACGAATATCATAATATGTATCCTCTACGTGTGGCTGTAGAGTGGAATCATAAATAATGATTCCTGATGATAGGCCTGATAGCCTGTGATTAATCACCTCTCCAGTGGAATTCCTTATGACGAAATAATTATGGCCATATCCTGAGTAACATGAGGGATAAGATGCTTGAGATGCCTTAACTGAATGTGTATGTATGTCAAAACACGTTGCATTAATGACATACATTATGCAAATAAAAACCATTGATAATAGTCCCTCCTGGAAGGCTTTCAATATGATGTGTGTGTTATCAGCAACCACTTGTGTGTCTTGGAACTGGGCTGTTTGCTGTCATCAGTGAGTTTCTTTATACAATGACAAGCTGCCATGTGACAATGAACTGTCCAAACTGCCTGTAAGGTCCCAGAGGCAAACTATTCACATTGGTGTTAAGAATGTCAGGAATTCTCATGATGTTATAACTGCTGACCCTTAGGCAACAGCTAGAGTTGTCCCTCTGAAAGGGACAAAAGCAAATTTCAGAGGTGTTAGAGGTTTGAGAAATTTAAATAAAATCCACCCTGATCTTTATATTGATGTATCCACTTGGTATATACAAATGTATTCCCAGGTCTCACTATTAAGTATTTCTAGCCTACAAACTTCCAAATCCTTCTCCTACCCATCTGCATTGGACATAAGTCAAGGACCTCTCAAAAAAAGAGAGAAGGTTTGTTTTTCTCTCATGTAAGCACCTTCCTAAAAATCTTGAAACCCAGTGGAGTGGAAAATTTCTTTGGAGGAATTCCAGAGCCACAACAACCAAATCACCAAGCTCTTTCAATAACAGCTTCCAACCCTGCAGTTTCTACCATCCTGAAAGCAAGGGCAGCAGATACATGGGAGCACCACCCCTTTGCAAGTTCCCTTCCGAGCCACACACTATCCTGACTTAGAAATACATCGCGGTCCTTTCACTGTCACTGAGTCGGAATCCTGGAACTCTCTCCGTGACAGCACTGTTCATAAACCAATACTCCAGGGAATTGCAGCAATTCGACAAGGCAACTTCTCCAGGGAAACTACAGATGGGCAAAAAATGCAGGTCGATCTAGCGATGCCAACATCTCCTAAACAAATCAAAAAATGTCATTCAGGAGGCAATGTTTCTGTAAGTTTCAGTCATGGCCACCTCAAAATCATGCCCTGAAATGTCACAATATGGCTGTTTATTGTGATGATGCTATGACTTTAAGAGGAACATTTTGTCCTGGTTATTTTGATGAAGAGAGAGTTTGAGTGTGAAGTGCCAAGTTCTCTCTTCAAAGCCAATAAAGCAAGAAGTTTATGTGGTTTTTTGTCTTTGCACAGTTGGAACAATAGAAGCAGCATGAATGGGGGAGGTCAAGCTCCTCTGGAGTCAGGATCTTAGTTTAACTTGCACCAACTGTTGGTGTTTGGGAGCTGCTGTACATCTCTCTCTGCTGCAGCTAAAAACTGGGGTTCTCTTCCTGCTGCTAGAATCGCCCGTGAGACGATCTATTTTACTAAATTTGCCTCTGCCAAAGGCGTGTTTATAGGATGTTATTATGTTAGAACAGCTAATCAGTGCCAGATTACAAAGATGTATTATCTTGCTAAGTATTTCGATACCATTACAGTTAAGTTTTTTTTAATTTTTATTTTGCCTTAATTGGTTACTGTGGTCTATGCATAAATTGTGTTTTGCTTCAAGCCTGGTAGTTTGCTTCCAGGACAAATTGCTTCCAGGGCACAATACCTTACACTTACCTTTAAAATGACAAAAGGTTAGGCTATCTTCTTAATATATTCTGAGGGAGTTTGGTCTGGTCCATAACATTTAGGGCTGGCTTCCCCACAGGACAGATTTGAGTCAGTCTCTGAGGTGGGGGAGGATGGTACAAGGGATAGAATACTTTCTAGATCAACAGGATTGCACACTGGTGGGTTCCAGAGGAGAACCCTCAGGGGCAATGTTATTTCTTGGGGTGCTGTAGCACAGGAACCTTTAAGCAGTCTGCCTTACTGCCCAAGAATGGACACAGATATCCAGAGCTGGGAGCGTTGCAACAAATGAAAGATCACCTTAATGGCAACAGCGCCAACAAAGATTTGATAGTGAAGCATAGATACAAAATGAAGGCACCATGATTTATTTGGAAAGACCACACCAATGCAGTGTGGCCAGGAGCTGCCTGTTTCCAGATACACCAGGAAGCACAATGAAAAGAAATTGTGTTATGAATTCCAGTCTCCTCCACTCCCTTAACTCCATCTGGAGTTGCACTATGACATGTGCAGAAGATAATTAAATACCATTAGTCGCTGCCAGGTTGCACAGCTGGTGCTCAGATGCAGATTGAAGAATTGTAAAATGACACTTGGCTTTCGGGTCAGTCATTTGATATAACGAGTGGGAAGTGAGGTGAGGAAAGGATTAGAGATGCACAGGTTAATTATCTGGATTGTAGGACATGCCAGGACACTAACGACTTGATGTCAGTGAGTTGATTGGGCATGATGTCAGTGCCAAGTGCGCATTACAATAGGCAGCGGGCAAGTAATTGAGTCAGAAGAGAGATACAGATGAAACTGGAAAACACAAAACCATAGAAGGAAGGAGGTCAGACAATGTAGTGACACTGAATCCAATGGCATTATCCAGGCACTCACTGTCTCTTGGCTTAATAATCTTCCTCCTTCCTCCCCAAGAACGAAATATACCATCACGAAATCAATTTGGTATTGAATGTCAAAACTACTGCTCATTATTTTAAATGTGGATAATTCAGCTCCCCGCGTGAGCCTTTACTTTCATGATCCCGGCAGCTAAACGGTAGCAGCAAGTAATTAGAGAATTCGAGGTGGCTGTCCCCAACAGATAGGATATTCCTATTAAAAACGGAAAGAACTGCGGATGCTATAAAATGGGAATGAAAACAGAAAGTTGCTGGAAAAGCTCAGCAGGCCTGGCAACATCGGTGAAGAGAAAAACGAGTTAACGTTTTGGGCCCGGTGACCCTTTCTCAGAACTGGAATATACCTACCTTTACACCTGCACCCCCCCAACAACTCCTGTTTCTTGATGTGCTTCTGTAAATACTGTTGCTTTCTGGGCAGCACGCTGGCTCAGAGGTTAGCACTGCTGCCTCACAGCACCAGGGACCTGGGTTCGATTCCAGCTTCTGGTGACTGTCCGGGTGGAGCTTGCACATTCTCCCCGTGTCTGCGTGGGTTTCCTCCGGCAGTCCAAAGATGTGCAGGTTGGGTGAATTGGCCATGCTAAATTGACCAGGGATACAATTAGTCATAGGAAATGCAAGGTTACAGGGATTGGGTAGGGTAATATTTGGGGGATTGGGATGGGCTGAAAGACCTGCTTCCACAAGCTATGATTCTAGGCCATTGAATCAGCACATTGCTTTAATTGGCAAATTGGCAGGATGAATACTACTTCAATTGCCAAAAATGTTCACTGAATCTGTAGCTGAGAGATTGAGACAGAGAGGTTTTGTTTCAAGCAAGCTCACAGGGCAGTAAAACAGAAGATAAAACAAATCAGCCAGCTAATGGGAAACAGAAAAGATACGCATTGAAATATTACCTTTGCCAAATGCTGGATATATGAAAGTGCAGACATTAAGGGCCGAAGGGACTCTTGTCTATTGTGTAACACTCTTAGAGGTTAGAAGTATGTTTTGAAATGCATGCATAATTGGAGCGCATAGAATACAAAAGTTAGTTGGCACTCAGTGACCTCCCACAAACAGCAAGATGAAAATGAATTCATTAATAATTGCTTGTGAAGTTGATTGAAGGATAAATGTTGGCCTGCAGATTACGCAGGACTCCCCTGCCCTTCCTGAAAAGAATACCACAGGATTTCTTAGAGCCACCCAAACTGACAGACAGGGGCCTCTGTTTGAGTGTCTCAACCGAAAGACAGTACCTCCGACAGTGCGACACACACTCAGCATCATCCCTGGTTTTTGCAGCTAGGCCCTGAAGTGGGGTCTAAACCCAGGCCCTTGTGAATCAGAATATTGCCAAATGAACCATGGAGAAAGCAGGGCAAGAACCTCAAAATCAGCAACACGTGAGCTAGAATGTGGCTGCATTTATATAGCATCATTCATATCTCCAACATGTCAGGGAGCTACGGATATGGGGTCCAAGTCCATAGCTCCTTGAAAGTGGCAACACAAGTGGATAAAGTGGTAAAGAAGGCATAGGACATGTTTACCTTCATCTGTCAGGGCATTGAGTACAAAAGCTTGGCAAGTCATGCTGCAGCTGTATAAAACGTTAGTTAGACCACGTCTGGAGTGTTGTATGTAGTTCTATTTGCCTCAAGATAGGAAGGATGTGGGGGTGTTAGAGAGGGTGCAAATGACATTCCGCATTGGTCTGTTACCTCGATTGGAGTGGATTAGCGAGGAGAGGTTGGACAAACTTGGATTGTTTTCTCTGGAGCATTGAGGGCTGACGGGTGATAGAAGTATATAAAGGCATAGATAGGATGGTTAGTCAGAGGATTTTTTTTCCAGGTTGGAAATGCCTAATACTTGGGATAGAAGTTTAAGATGAGTGGGGAAAAGTTTTGGGAAATGTGCAATGAAAGTTTTTTTTACACAGAGGGTGGTAGGATCCTGGAATGCACTGCCAGGGGAGATGGTAGAAGCTGGCACGTTTGCAAAGTTTAAGAGGCATTTGGACAGAGACATGAACAGACAGGGAATGGAGGGATATTGACCGTGTGCAGGCAGGTCGGATTAGTTTAGAATGGCATCATGGTCAGCACAGGTCTGGTGGGCTGAAGGGCCTGCTCCTGAGCTGTACTGTTCTGTGTTCTGATGTGTTTCATGAATTACTTTTGAACACTGCAATGTAGGTAACTGAGAGGAGTCTACACACGATGAAGTGTCACTCACGTTCAGAGGATAAACACTGGCCTAGGCTGAACAGCCTGCATTCTGATTAAATTCAAAGTGAGTTCCTAAGAAAGAGATTGGCATCATTATGACATAGGAATTGGTTCTTAGCAATTGCAGGAAAGAGAAAACTTTCACCCTTGGTGCAGATTCTGAATATGAAGTGACCCTGGTTTCAATAATACGGGAGACTTCCTGAAATAAAGTTATAAACACACAACAGTGAAATGAGTAAAATTTTCTCGACCTGGAAGAAAAGAAACACATAGAAAAGTTCAGGTGGATTAATCTAAAGCATTAGGTTGTGTATTGAAGACTGTTTTCAAGTCCATGAATTTAAAGATAGATCAGAGATGGCTCTATCATTCTGACAGACAGCTGCAGTGCACCCAGCTCACCGATAATGAATCTGCTACTGCCTGATAACCCTATGTCAAAGTTATTCGATGATCTATAAAAGATTTGAAAGACCATTCCACTTGAAAGCTGCTGGTTATTGCTGTATGTTTGGAATTAGAGTGGAGTTAATCCAGAGAGATAAGCACTACACACGGATTGGAGGAGAGGGTGAGGTGTCACAGACAGCCTGTGCGCTGGATACAGGAGAACGCAGACTTGAAGGCTTTTTGTATGCCAGTGGAAAGTTATCTTGGAGCCAAGCAGGTCAATGGGAGCACGGACCCCTGAATTTAAAGAAGGACCATCTGATAGAGATGTTACATCATCGCTCCACCTCCCACAGGTGTAAAATCATGGTGCTACTATAAGGAAGACCAACTTCCTGTCCAATACTGATCCCTCAATCAACTTCACTGGGCTGTGGCAGTTACTTCATTACTGTTAGTGGGATCTTGCTGTGTACAAAGTGACTGCCATGTTTCCTACTTTACAACAGTGGCTACGTTTCAAATGCAATTAACTGAAAAGATATTCTGACAATGGAGGAAGTGCAACAAATGACACTTAATTGCCCTCTGGGATGGATATTAAATGCTGGCTCAGCCAGTGATGCCCTCATCCAGTGAATGAATAAACCAAAATGGTGGCACAATGGCTCAGTGGTTAGCACTGCTGCCTCACTGCTTCCCAGGGACGGGGGTTCGATTCCGCCGTCAGGCGACTGTCTTTGTGGAGTTTGCATGTTCTCCCTGTGTCTGTATGGATTTCCTCGCACAGTCCAAAGATGTGCAGGTTAGGTGGGTTGGCCATGGGAAATTGCCTGTAATGTTCAGGGATTTGTACATTAGGTGGGCTATAGTGGGATGGGTTTGGGTGGGTGCTCTGAGGGTCGGTGTGGTCATGTTGGGCTGAAGGGTCTGTTTCTATATTGTGGGTGTTCTCTGATATAAAATGATAATCAAACTAATTCCTGGGATAATAAAATGTGAGGCTGGATGAACACAGCAGGCCAAGCAGCATCCCAGGAGCACAAAAGCTGACGTTTCGGGCCTAGACCCTTCATCAGAGAGGGGGATGGGGGGAGGGAACTGGAATAAATAGGGAGAGAGGGGGAGGCGGACCGAAGATGGAGAGCAAAGAAGATAGGTGGAGAGGGTGTAGGTGGGGAGGTAGGGAGGGGATAGGTCAGTCCAGGGAAGACGGACAGGTCAAGGAGGTGGGATGAGGTTAGTAGGTAGCTGGGGGTGCGGCTGGGGGTGGGAGGAAGGGATGGGTGAGAGGAAGAACCGGTTAGGGAGGCAGAGACAGGTTGGACTGGTTTTGGGATGCAGTGGGTGGGGGGGAAGAGCTGGGCTGGTTGTGTGGTGCAGTGGGGGGAGGGGATGAACTGGGCTGGTTTAGGGATGCAGTGGGGGAAGGGGAGATTTTGAAACTGGTGAAGTCCACATTGATACCATATGGCTGCAGGGTTCCCAGGCGGAATATGAGTTGCTGTTCCTGCAACCTTCGGGTGGCATCATTGTGGCAGTGCAGGAGGCCCATGATGGACATGTCATCAAGAGAATGGGAGGGGGAGTGGAAATGGTTTGCGACTGGGAGGTGCAGTTGTTTGTTGCGGACTGAGCGGAGGTGTTCTGCAAAGCGGTCCCCAAGCCTCCGCTTGGTTTCCCCAATGTAGAGAAAGCCGCACCGGGTACAGTGGATGCAGTATACCACATTGGCAGATGTGCAGGTGAACCTCTGCTTAATGTGGAATGTCATCTTGGGGCCTGGGATGGGGGTGAGGGAGGAGGTGTGGGGACAAGTGTAGCATTTCCTGCGGTTGCAGGGGAAGGTGCCGGGTGTGGTGGGGTTGGAGGGCAGTGTGGAGCGAACAAGGGAGTCCTGCAAAAACTCCATCCCCTATTCCCAATTCCTCCGCCTCCGCCGCATCTGCTCCCACGATAAGACATTCCACTCCCGCACATCCCAGATGTCCAAGTTCTTTAAGGACCGCAACTTCCCCCCCACGGTGATTGAGAACGCCCTTGACCGCGTCTCCCGCATTTCCCGCGACACATCCCTCACACCCCGCCCCCGCCACAACCGCCCCAAGAGGATCCCCCTCGTTCTCACACACCACCCTACCAACCTCCGGATACAACGCATTATCCTCCGACACTTCCGCCATTTACAATCCGACCCCACCACCCAAGACATTTTTCCATCCCCACCCCTGTCTGCTTTCCGGAGAGACCACTCTCTCCGTGACTCCCTTGTTCGCTCCACACTGCCCTCCAACCCCACCACACCCGGCACCTTCCCCTGCAACCGCAGGAAATGCTACACTTGTCCCCACACCTCCTCCCTCACCCCCATCCCAGGCCCCAAGATGACATTCCACATTAAGCAGAGGTTCACCTGCACATCTGCCAATGTGGTATACTGCATCCACTGTACCCGGTGCGGCTTTCTCTACATTGGGGAAACCAAGCGGAGGCTTGGGGACCGCTTTGCAGAACACCTCCGCTCAGTCCGCAACAAACAACTGCACCTCCCAGTCGCAAACCATTTCCACTCCCCCTCCCATTCTCTTGATGACATGTCCATCATGGGCCTCCTGCACTGCCACAATGATGCCACCCGAAGGTTGCAGGAACAGCAACTCATATTCCGCCTGGGAACCCTGCAGCCATATGGTATCAATGTGGACTTCACCAGTTTCAAAATCTCCCCTTCCCCCACTGCATCCCTAAACCAGCCCAGTTCATCCCCTCCCCCCACTGCACCACACAACCAGCCCAGCTCTTCCCCCCCACCCACTGCATCCCAAAACCAGTCCAACCTGTCTCTGCCTCCCTAACCGGTTCTTCCTCTCACCCATCCCTTCCTCCCACCCCCAGCCGCACCCCCAGCTACCTACTAACCTCATCCCACCTCCTTGACCTGTCCGTCTTCCCTGGACTGACCTATCCCCTCCCTACCTCCCCACCTACACCCTCTCCACCTATCTTCTTTGCTCTCCATCTTCGGTCCGCCTCCCCCTCTCTCCCTATTTATTCCAGTTCCCTCCCCCCATCCCCCTCTCTGATGAAGGGTCTAGGCCCGAAACGTCAGCTTTTGTGCTCCTGGGATGCTGCTTGGCCTGCTGTGTTCATCCAGCCTCACATTTTATTATCTTGGAGTCTCCAGCATCTGCAGTTCCCATTATCTCTAATTCCTGGGATGTCAGGTATGAAGACAGACTGGATGAAATTGGACCATATTCTCTGGAGTTTCAAAGAATGAAGGGCGTCTCATGATGAAACCTATCAAATTCTATCTGGGCAAGACATCTTGATCAATTGGGCCAATCGGCCAAGGAGTGGTAGGTGGAATTTAATTTGGATAATACAAACAAGGACAGAACTTATGCGATTAATGGTAGGTCCCTGGGTGGTATTGTAGGACAGAGAGACGTAGGGGTTCAGGTACATAATTCTTTGAAAGTTGCATCACAGGATGGTTAAGAAGGCATTTAACGTGCTTGGCTTCATTGCTCAGACCAGTGAGTATACACATTGGGAGGTTATGTTGCGTTGTACAGGACAATAGTGAGGCCACCTTTGGAATATTGTGTACAGTTCTGGTCACCCTGCTATAGGAAGAATATTATTAAATTGGAGAGGGTGCGGAAAAGATTTACAAGAATGTTGCTGGGAATGGAGGGTTTGAATGATAGGAAAAGGCTGGATAGACTGGGACTTTTATCCCTGGAGCGTCAGAGATTAAGGTCTGACCTTAGAGAGGTTTATAAAATCATAAGGGGCATAGATAAGGTGAATAGTAAAGGCCATTTCCCTAAGGTGTGGGGAGTTCAAAAGTAGGGCCATATTTTAAGGGGAAAGGGGCTTGATTTAAAAGGGGCCCAAAGGGTCATTTTTTCACCCAGAGTGTCTGCCAGAGGAAGTGGTCGATGATGGTGCAGTTACAACTTTTATAAGACTTTTGAACAGGTACATTAAGAGCAAAGGTTTAGAGGGATATGGGCCAAACGCAGGCAAATGCGGCTGGTTTAGTCTGAAAAACCCGGCCAAGTTGGACCGAAGAGAGATAATGGGAACTGCAGATGCTGGAGAATCCAAGATAACAAAGTGTGTAGCTGGATGAACACAGCAGGCCAAGCAGCATGTTATCAAGTTGGACCGAAGGGTCTGTTTCTATGTTGTATGACTCTGTGACTGGAAGGATATTCCTGATGAGTGGGGATTCCAGAACCAGGGGTTATGTTTTAAAGACACACGGAGGCTATTTAGGACTGAAGCGAGGGGCAATTTCTTTACCCAGAGAGTGGTGAGCCTGTGGAACACTCTGCCACAGAAAGTGGTTTAGGCCAAAACAGTGATTGCTTTCAAGAAGATATCATACCTGGGGCTAAAGTCATGGAACGGTATGGGGAGAAAGCAGGAACAGGAAACTTGAGTTGCACCATCAGATTGAATGGTGAAGCAGTTTTGAAAGCCGAATGGCATACTTCTGTTCCTATTCTGTTTGTTTCTATCTTTCCAAAATTGGCTGTAATGGGAAATCTCATAATCACCAAAACTCAGTGGAGAAATTTAAGATTTTCTTTCATTCCTTCAGGGGAATTCAGATGTGAGTGGAACCACCAATGATCCACTGACAGGGAGACAGCCTGCTTTACAGCTTAAGCTAAACCTTCACAACCTTCAGAAACACCTGCCCAAGTTAAACCGATGTTAAAGGGAAGAAGTAGAAATTGTTGTCAGCTTGCTGGTAAAGAAGGAAAAGAATTCTAACAGGAGCAGACACAATAAGAGATCAGAATGAATCTCTCAGAATTTCAGCCCCTCCGCCCCCCCCCCCCCCCACCCCCCCTCTCTCTCTCTCTCTCTCGCTCAGTCATAAATTAATCATGGAGGAAGGTTGTCAACATGTTCACTGAGCTGGCTTGTTCTCATTCAGACATCACCATGTTGGGTGGCACCATCGGTGGGCCCTCTGATGAAGCGGTGTTATTCTAGTATACTGTTTGGTCTGTTACGGTGAGTTGTGTCATTTCTGGTTTTGATCTGTATGGGTTTGCATATGGAGTCCAATTCTACGTGTTCGTTGATTGAAGTATGGGTGGAGAACCATGCCTCTAGAAATTCCTGTGCTTATATCGGTGCATTCAGACAATGATGGCCATCAGATTAACTGGGACAACTTAGCCATAGTATGGCAAGCCAAACAGAGACACGCTTCCGAGAGGCATGGTTCACCAAGCATAATGCAATCAACAAACACTTAGAATTGGACCCCATATGCAAAGCCAAGTCCTCATAGGTCAACCTGGAGCCTGGATCCCATCAGTCAACCTCGAGCCAGGACTCTGTCGGTCAATCCAGAGCCAGGACCCCATGGTCATCCCAGGGCTAGGACCTCATTGGTCAACCCAGAGCCAGGACCCCATCAGTCAACCCAGAGCCAGGAGTCCGTTGGTCGAGGTCCAGCATTGGAGGAAGTGCAGACCTGCACAGCATGACTGCCTTCAGTCCAGAGATGGTGAATGTAATAGTGACGCGCCAGTGGTGGCAGCAGGAAAGGAGGACATTACCAGGACCCCAGGGACAGTGTCGGGCAGTGGTGATTGGCGGAAATAAGGGGGTGAAGTCTACAGAGAGGGAAAGATGAACTTTGGAAGCTGCTTCAGTTTTAGTAACATCAGTTTAATATAAATTTATTTAGTATTTTATTATTTATAATGACTTGTTCAGTAACTTATTCTGTAATCCAAGGTGGCACTGGAATTTGGCGATATTATCCACTTTTCACACTGTACCTAGGTACAAGAGATAACATGTTAAATAAAATTGCTGATAAATATATCTAAAACCTCCAGAATAGGATTTGAACAAATAACCTTCTGGCTCATAAGGCTGGGACCAACTGAGCCAATACAGGCACCTACTCCCATTTCAAATCATTGAGCTTACTGCTTTTTATCACAATTTCTGCAGTGTTTATTCAAACTCTGTGTTCCTCCGCATCTTCAAGGGCTTCTAAAAGAATAATGGAATTACCTCCTTGAACATGCAGAATAGGAGCAGAGGTTGGCCAGTCAGCCCTTTGCACCTGTTCTATCATTCAATAAGACCATGGCTGACCTATTTATGATTCAAATTCCACATTGCCATCTATCTCAAAAGCTCCCGAATTCCCTTCCCAACAAGATTCTATGCACCTCACTGAAAGATATCCAATCATCCACCTCTACCATCTTTAGGGTAGAGAATTCCAAAGCCAGAAAACCTTCCAGCAAAAAAATAATAATAACCTCAGCTCTCCTAAAAACATAATTGCTTACTTTAAAGCATTTCCACAGTTCTGGACTGAGGTCCATTTGTCAAGAGCATTCAGAATCTTATACCTTTCAATCAGGTCACTTCTTACCCTTCAAAGCTTCATTGGAAGCAAGCCCAATCCAACTTTTCTTCATAAGACAACTGATTAATTCCGAGTATCAATTTAATTAAATTCCTCTGAACCACCTCCAATGCACGTGCATATTTTCTTCAATAAAAAGACCAAAATGCAAACAGTATTTGAGATATAATCTCACTAATGCCCCATATAACTGAAGCATCAAATCCTTACTATTATGTTCGATTCCACCTGTCATAAAAGGTAGCATCCCCTCAGCTCTTTTGATTATATGCCGTATCTAGAATCATAGAATCCCAGTGGTGTGGAAGCAGGCCATCTGGCCCATTGGGTCCGTGCCAAATCACCGAAGAACATCTCACCCGGACCCGCATCCCCACTCAATCTGTTGTCAGTAAAATATCACCACGCACACTTCTGTAGTGAGTCAGGCACAGTTTTATTAGCAAAAGCTTTTGGGAGAAGCAGGGACCTCAAAGGGGTCTCACTAAACTTCTCAGTTATTACAAATGGTTTCAAAGGCTATATACATTCGTTGTCATGCTCCAATCTCCCCCTCTCAAATCGTGTACACAGTTCATTCATCTGTTCCTGGCACCTTGCGAAGTGGGTGACAGCTAGCACTTCAACTGGTGTCGGGATGGGATTTGTTGTTTCAGCAGAGGTTTCACCTTGATTGTGTGAAATTCGAATTAAAAGTTCTTTGTGTTGTTCGTCTCTTTACTTCTTCCTTCAGTAAGTTAATGTCTTTTTTTATTTCCCACAGCTAACTCAGCTGGCCTGCACATCCCGGGAAACAACGGGCAATTTAGCAAGGCCATTCTACCTGCAACCTGCACATCTTTGAGCTGTGGGAGGAAACCGGAGCACCCCGAGGAAACCCACCCAGACACAGGGAGAATGTGCAAACACACAGACAGTAACCCGAGGGTGGAATCGAACCCAGGTCGCTGGTGCTGTCAGGCAGCCGTGCTAACCAGTGAGCCAGCGGGTAAAGTAAAACTTGATAAAATAGGGTACACTAATCTACTCATATATAACACACGCTTAAAGATATCATAACACACAGTAAAAGCATATTTCCATTTATCCCATTATAGCATTGAAACAACAGATAGTATGCCCCTCTCTATAGCACATTGGATTGGACTCAGCTGTGACTTCAATTCCTGGTCCTGAGAATTCTTCCGGGTGCTCTGGTTTCCTCCAACAGCCTGGCAGGTTGGAGTGAATTGGCCTTGCTAAATTGCTCTGTAATTGAAAGCTTGGTGGGTTAACTATGGTAAACGTGGGTACAGGGTGGGATGCTTTTCAAAGAGTCACTGCAGACTTGATGAGCTTAATGTCCTCCTTATGCACTGTAGGGATTCTATTGTTGCGCATATCCAAAAATCTGGTGAGGAAAGTTGATAAAATTCCTAATTATTATTTGGTAACAGGAAAAGGTTGTGTGTGATAGCACTTCCGGACAGGAAAAAAATAAGTAATAAATTAAAATTCCTGGCAATTTTAATCTGAATAGCAAATGTTGGTCAGATGAGTGAGCTAACAAAGTGTGGAGCTGGATGAACACAGCAGGCCAAGCAGCATCTTAGGAGCACAAAAGCTGACGTTTCGGGCTGAGACCCTTCATCAGAAACGCTTTTCTGATGAAGGGTCTAGGCCCGAAACAGCAGCTTCCTGCTCCTATGATGCTGCTTGGCCTGCTGTGTTCATTCAGCTCCACACTTTGTTATCTCGGATTCTCCAGCATCTGCTGTTCCTATTATCTCAGTCAAGTAAGTGTGGTTTTGGAGAGGACTTTGGTCTTTCATTGGTTTCAGCCCGTTACTGATTATGTGCCATAGCATTAATCTTAATTTACAAACTGGATTGACAACTTTATAATGTCTAAACAGTAAAAGGCCCAACCAGCAAATTATGTTTAAATCTCAGGAGGTGGGTTTCAGTAGCAAGGTTGCTACTTATTGTCCACACTGTGTTACTGAGCTACTGAATGGTGGGGTGTGCCAACACCAGCACCAAAAGCAACTTGCATTTTTATATATCCCTTAACTTAGTAAAGCTACACAAGAAGCTTCCCAGGAGTACGATCAAACAAAACTTGAGACCAAGCCACAAAGGAAGATATTGTTAATCAATAACTAATTCAGTAGGCCCTTGAAAGTCTATTATGTTGCCTGAAGAAAATGATATTAAAGTATTTTGGAGAGTATGAAAGCATTTTAAAAGATTGCAGACAATAATATCAACAGTGATTAACATTAAAATAATTCTCTGTTTTATGATGTTCCAGCCTATTGATTACAGGACATGCTAATGAATGCATTCACTTGAAAGAAAAACACTTTATATCATCAAAGAAGGCACTGGCAAGATGTTTAACAGTTGCAAAATTTCTAGGGTCAGTGGAGCGTTATTGACTTTCATTTCTGATAATTATTTCTTGTTTTGTCATTGTTCTACATTCCAAGGATATGATGTGGGAATAAATTGATGAAACTAAAAAAATCTACTCACATACAGAGAGAAATGTTGATATCTACAACTGTGTGTACATAATGATCAAGTGAGGCTCTCAACGTGAAATCATTTCTTTAAATTCCCAATAAATTTAAATTGTGCACTTCCGAGGAGACGAGTGAGGGAAGGCTATTCGACATGTGGTGTGATCCTTGAGCTCATAAAAACAGGATTACTCACCAATTATAAAGGAAGCAATGACAATGTTTTTACAGCAATATTTCATCCATAGTCGCATGGGAAGAATTTTAAACTATTAACTGATCATTAAGTGTTCAAACTGATCAAAGAGGGTGATAATTGCATCAAAATTATGTGGCCGACCAATTCAGAGGTGAATCCCAATATGAGATTGCATGCACCCCAAGAGTAAATTTGAACACAATATCAAGGTTACCAATGAAAGTGGAAATCCCATATGTTGAGGGAGATAAGTTCTGTAAAATTGAAATAACGTGAACAAATAAACCAGCTGTCGATCACATCCAACAGACCTTATTACCCAGCTCCAAATCTCAGTATCGATACAGTGGTACCATCTGGTCTGATTCAAAAGCTCAAAATCTGCAGCTTCACATCACAAATTTGAGGTATACAAGATAATGAGAGGCATAGATAGCGTTGATAGCCAGAGACTATTTCCCAGGGCAGATATGGCTACCACAAGGGGTCATAGTTTTAAGCTGGTTGGAGGAAAGTATAGAGGGGATGTCAGAGGCGGGTTCTTTACGCAGAGAGTTGTGAGAGCATGGAATGCATTGCCAGCAGCAGTTGTGGAAGCAAGGTCATTGGGGACATTTAAGAGACTGCTGGACATGCATATGGTCACAGAAATTTGAGGATGCATACATGAGGATCAATGGTTGGCACAACATTGTGGGCTGAAGGGCCTGTTCTGTGCTGTACTGTTCTATGTTCTATGTTCTATGTTCTAAATTGGATAAATGATCCAGGTAGACACATTGGTGCAGTCCTGAGATGTTAAACTGATGTCCATCTCCTCACTCAGGTCGGTGTAAAAGATCACATCATCCTTTCTGAACTAGAATGGATGTTTTTCCCAGAATCCAGGCAATCCGTCAGTCTATGAACCAATGTTTTGAAACACGCTGAGGGTGAAATGAGCTTACTGTCGTCACAATATGCTTCCAATTTGAATCAGAAACATCATTTAGAAGGCCAGCCGGGCTTGTGGGGAGGGTCCTTTATCCCCTTTATTTATTCACGGGATAAAAGTATCGCTGGCTGGGCCTGAATTTATTACCCATCCCTAGTTGCCCAGAGGGCCGTTAAGAGTCAACCACATTGCTCTGGGTCTGGAGTCACCTGTAGGCCAGGCCAGATAAGGAAGGCAATTTCCTTCCCTAAAGGACATTAGTGAACCAGATGGGTTTTTTCCCGACAATTGACAATGGATTTACAGTCAACATTAGATCATTAATTCCAGATATTTATTCAATTCAAATTCCACCATCTGCCATGGCGGGATTCGAACCCGAGTCCCCAGAACATTATCTGGGTCTCTGGATTGACCGTCCAGTGACAATACCACTAGGCCATTCCCTCCTGGTCTCATAAATTAAACTTGGGGTCTGCTCTCCGCTTTTGCACTTGTTCGTAATCTGTCCTGCAGGGTGAGGAAGGTTTGGGTCCTTAAATAGGCAACTAATGGCCAATCAAAGACCTGATCTCACCTCCATAGCACTTTTACCTGCAGCAGGCAGAGATGTGGGCAAAGCAGATAGCCTGGCAATCTTCACTGCCCTGGCTACCATTGCATTGGAAGCAGGGAGTGGATAAATCTTAAGAGACACTCCCCCAAACCCCAAGGCTTCTGTCTAAGATTGGATGGTGATCTCCATTGCCTACCACTGACCATTGCTGAGGACCTGAGAATGAGAAATATTTTCACTGCATTCTGGAAAAGACTTGAATCAGATTGAAAGCACAGTTTCAAGTGTACAGCCAGAACTCAAATTACAGCAAATATTAACACTTAATATTACAACTAAAAATAATTTGGTAGCGCAGTTCCATCCCAAAACACAGAACCTGAATGAATCAATCTCTAGAGATAATGGGAACTGCAGATGCTGGAGATTCCAAGATAATAAAATGTGAGGCTGGATGAACACAGCAGGACAAGCAGCATCCCAGGAGCACAAAAGCTGACGTTTCGGGCCTAGACCCTTCATCAGAGAGGGGGATGGGGGGAGGGAACTGGAATAAATAGGGAGAGAGGGGGAGGCGGACCGAAGATGGAGAGTAAAGAAGATAGGTGGAGAGAGTGTAGGTGGGGAGGTAGGGAGGGGATAGGTCAGTCCAGGGAAGACGGACAGGTCAAGGAGGTGGGATGAGGTTAGTAGGTAGCGGGGGGTGCGGCTTGGGGTGGGAGGAAGGGATGGGTGAGAGGAAGAACCGGTTAGGGAGGCAGAGACAGGTTGGACTGGTTTTGGGATGCAGTGGGTGGGGGGGAAGAGCTGGGCTGGTTGTGTGGTGCAGTGGGGGGAGGGGACGAACTGGGCTGGTTGAGGGATGCAGTAGGGGAAGGGGAGATTTTGAAACTGGTGAAGTCCACATTGATACCATATGGCTGCAGGGTTCCCAGGCGGAATATGAGTTGCTGTTCCTGCAACCTTCGGGTGGCATCATTGTGGCAGTGCAGGAGGCCCATGATGGACATGTCATCAAGAGAATGGGAGGGGGAGTGGAAATGGTTTGCGACTGGGAGGTGCAGTTGTTTTTTGCGAACTGAGCGGAGGTGTTCTGCAAAGCGGTCCCCAAGCCTCCGCTTGGTTTCCCCAATGTAGAGGAAGCCGCACCGGGTACAGTGGATGCAGTATACCACATTGGCAGATGTGCAGGTGAACCTCTGCTTGATGTGGAATGTCATCTTGGGGCCTGGGATGGGGGTGAGGGAGGAGGTGTGGGGACAAGTGTAGCATTTCCTGCGGTTGCAGGGGAAGGTGCCGGGTGTGGTGGGGTTGGAGGGCAGTGTGGAGCGAACAAGGGAGTCACGGAGAGAGTGGTCTCTCCAGAAAGCAGACAAGGGAGGGGATGGAAAAATGTCTTGGGTGGTGGGGTCGGATTGTAAATGGCGGAAGTGTCGGAGGATAATGCGTTGTATCCGGAGGTTGGTGGGGTGGTGTGTGAGAACGAGGGGGATCCTCTTGGGGCGGTTGTGGCGGGGGCGGGGTGTGAGGGATGTGTCGCGGGAAATGCGGGAGACGCGGTCAAGGGCGTTCTCGATCACCGTGGGGGGAAGTTGCGGTCCTTAAAGAACTTGGACATCTGGGATGTGCGGGAGTGGAATGTCTTGTCGTGGGAGCAGATGTGGCGGAGGCGGAGGAATTGGGAATAGGGGATGGAATTTTTGCAGGAGGGTGGGTGGGAGGAGGTGTATTCTAGGTAGCTGTGGGAGTCGGTGGGCTTGAAATGGACATCAGTTACAAGCTGGTTGCCTGAGATGGAGACTGACAGGTCCAGGAAGGTGAGGGATGTGCTGGAGATGGCCCAGGTGAACTGAAGGTTGGGTTGGAAGGTGTTGGTGAAGTGGATGAACTGTTCGAGCTCCTCTGGGGAGCAAGAGGCGGCGCCGATACAGTCATCAATGTACCGGAGGAAGAGGTGGGGTTTGGGGCCTGTGTAGGTGCGGAAGAGGGACTGTTCCACGTAACCTACAAAGAGGCAGGCATAGCTGGGGCCCATGCGGGTGCCCATGGCCACCCCCTTAGTCTGTAGGAAGTGGGAGGAGTCAAAAGAGAAGTTGTTGAGTGTGAGGACGAGAACTCGTCCTCACACTCAACAACTTCTCTTTTGACTCCTCCCACTTCCTACAGACTAAGCGGGTGGCCATGGGCACCCGCATGGGCCCCAGCTATGCCTGCCTCTTTGTAGGTTACGTGGAACAGTCCCTCTTCCGCACCTACACAGGCCCCAAACCCCACCTCTTCCTCCGGTACATTGATGACTGTATCGGCGCCGCCTCTTGCTCCCCAGAGGAGCTCGAACAGTTCATCCACTTCACCAACACCTTCCACCCCAACCTTCAGTTCACCTGGGCCATCTCCAGCACATCCCTCACCTTCCTGGGCCTGTCAGTCTCCATCTCAGGCAACCAGCTTGTAACTGATGTCCATTTCAAGCCCACCGACTCCCACAGCTACCTAGAATACACCTCCTCCCACCCACCCTCCTGCAAAAATTCCATCCCCTATTCCCAATTCCTCCGCCTCCGCCGCATCTGCTCCCACGACAAGACATTCCACTCCCGCACATCCCAGATGTCCAAGTTCTTTAAGGACCGCAACTTTCCCCCCACGGTGATCGAGAATGCCCTTGACCGCATCTCCCGCATTTCCCGCGACACATCCCTCACACCCCGCCCCCGCCACAACCGCCCCAAGAGGATCCCCCTCGTTCTCACACACCACCCCACCAACCTCCGGATACAACGCATTATCCTCCGACACTTCCGCCATTTACAATCCGACCCCACCACCCAAGACATTTTTCCATCCCCTCCCCTGTCTGCTTTCCGGAGAGACCACTCTCTCCGTGACTCCCTTGTTCGCTCCACACTGCCCTCCAACCCCACCACACCCGGCACCTTCCCCTGCAACTGCAGGAAATGCTACACTTGTCCCCACACCTCCTCCCTCACCCCCATCCCAGGCCCCAAGATGACATTCCACATCAAGCAGAGGTTCACCTGCACATCTGCCAATGTGGTATACTGCATCCACTGTACCCGGTGCGGCTTCCTCTACATTGGGGAAACCAAGCGGAGGCTTGGGGACCGCTTTGCAGAACACCTCCGCTCAGTTCGCAAAAAACAACTGCACCTCCCAGTCGCAAACCATTTCCACTCCCCCTCCCATTCTCTTGATGACATGTCCATCATGGGCCTCCTGCACTGCCACAATGATGCCACCCGAAGGTTGCAGGAACAGCAACTCATATTCCGCCTGGGAACCCTGCAGCCATATGGTATCAATGTGGACTTCACCAGTTTCAAAATCTCCCCTTCCCCTACTGCATCCCTCAACCAGCCCAGTTCGTCCCCTCCCCCCACTGCACCACACAACCAGCCCAGCTCTTCCCCCCCACCCACTGCATCCCAAAACCAGTCCAACCTGTCTCTGCCTCCCTAACCGGTTCTTCCTCTCACCCATCCCTTCCTCCCACCCCAAGCCGCACCCCCCGCTACCTACTAACCTCATCCCACCTCCTTGACCTGTCCGTCTTCCCTGGACTGACCTATCCCCTCCCTACCTCCCCACCTACACTCTCTCCACCTATCTTCTTTACTCTCCATCTTCGGTCCGCCTCCCCCTCTCTCCCTATTTATTCCAGTTCCCTCCCCCCATCCCCCTCTCTGATGAAGGGTCTAGGCCCGAAACGTCAGCTTTTGTGCTCCTGAGATGCTGCTTGGCCTGCTGTGTTCATCCAGCCTCACATTGAATCAATCTCTAAGAAGCTCATTTACTGAGCCTTATTTATCCTGTTAAAAAGAAAACATTTGCTTCCTTAATTGAGACGAAAGATGATGGGAACTGCAGATGCTGGAGAATCCAAGAAAACAAAGTGTGGGGCTGGATGAACACAGCAGGCCAAGCAGTATCTTACGAGCACAAAAGCTGACGTTTCGGGCCTAGACCCCATCATCTTTTCTGATGAAGGTCCTAGGCCCGAAACGTCAGCTTTTGTGCTCCTAAGATGCTGCTTGGCCTGCTGTGTTCATCCAGCTTCACACCTTGTTATCCTGCTTCGCTAATTGAATTGTGTTTTACATATTTAGTAATAATGATAGCATAAGGTTCGCGTAATATGAAATCAAAACTGCTTGTTAAATGAAATCCATTAGACCAGTAAACCCACAAATTTTTCTTGTTGAGATGCAGTGAAACACAGGCTGATGATCCAGGCATTTCTATTTTAATAAATACTGTTCAGCCTGGGAAATAGTGTGCATTATTTTTAATACAACTGCAACAGTTACTGGAAGGTACCGGCATTATTTTTATTCAATTTTCAAAGCTAGCATGTGGATTTTTGTAAAGAATTTCTTTCCTGTACATGTTACACATAGTCGTTCTTAAGTCATTCTCCAACTAGAAGGTGCAGCCTGAGAATTAGAGCCTGGCCGTTCAGGAGAGATGTTAGGAAGCACAAAGGATGGTAGAGATTTGGAGCACTCTTCCACAAACAGCAGTTGATGCTGGATCAGTTGTTAATTTTAAATCTGAGATAGATCAAGTTTTGGAAAGCAAGGGTATTAAGAGATATGGGCCAAAGGCAGGTCTATGGAGTTATGTCACAGATCAGTCGCGATCTCATTGAATGTTCATGATGTGGAGGGTTCAGTATTGGACGGGGTTCGCTAAGTCAGAAGTCACATGACACCAGGTCACTTGACGAAGGAGCAGCACTCCAAAAGTTGATGATTTCAAATAAAGTTGAGGAAAAGCAAACGAAATTGAGGATTGTGTATGCTCTACTTAAAGTGCTCGCTACCTGACCTAACACTTTCTATGATCTGTGCACAGAGACACCAAGATCTCTTTACTCCTGAACCCCTCCCTTAGAATTGAATTACACTGTCTTTCAATGTTTTTCCTTCCAAGACACACTATGTGATCTGCGGCTAACTTTTCTTACTTGGCGTTTGATGTGATATCATGAAATTAATTTTGAGCATATTAGATTTCTGTCAATGGGAATTGCATCTTGCAGATTATGTAATGCCACTTGGTTTACGCTATTCTCGGAGATGAGTTTCCATCCAAATGTTGCTTTATGTATCTCCATCCTTAAACGAGCTGATAGTAAACAGCCTCAATAATTAATTAGGCCTGACTCATCCAAATTCTTACAGGCCTTAGGCAAGGTTGTACTGCGAAAAGGATCTGAAGCTCAGGTTTTGTTTAAAATAGCATGACTATCCCTGGGGGAGGAAGACAAATTTTAATGAGTTAGATTTGAATTGGATATCCACAGTAGTTGAAATCGCAGTGTTCAAATATTCTGAAAATGGAAGGATATCTGTTTTATATTTAGTCATTAAAGCAACAACTGGATTGGGATTAGTCACCCAACGAAATGATTATCCAAATATTAGCATTGTCTTGAAGAAATTAATCTGCGAGCCTCAGCAAGAGATGCACTTGTGCTTATTCTCCAAATCAATGCAACTTTATTATTTGAGATAATGGGAACTGCAGATGCTGGAGATTCCAAGATAATAAAATGTGAGGCTGGATGAACACAGCAGGCCAAGCAGCATCTCAGGAGCACAAAAGCTGACGTTTCGGGAAGGGTCTAGGCCCGAAACGTCAGCTTTTGTGCTCCTGAGATGCTGCTTGGCCTGCTGTGTTCATCCAGCCTCACATTTTATCAACTTTATTATTTACAGGCTTTCCATTGTACTGTGAGCAATTACTCCATTTTTTCCTCCTAAATGAAGTTAATCCATTTTATGAGTTTTTTAAAAATTTCATTCAAGGTTCACTAGCTGCGCACTGCTTAAATTCTCTTTCATTTCATCCCAGTACTTAGTCGTACATCCTTTTGAGTCATTAGGTGAAGAGTGGAATGTTATTTCTGCAAGAAAACTAACTAGGCCTCAGGCTCGGCAACAATGAGCAGTGAGCAGATAACTTCCCAGAATCTCCTCTAAGTTAGCCAATCTCCCTTCCCACCCCTAGAGCCCGCCTCCAAAGCCAAGTTGACTCTCCAAGTTTGAGATTCGAGTTGATGGGAAGCTGTAATTTCTCTGAAAAGTGATATGCCTGTGGAAGCAACTTTTATAACATTCTGAAATCAGGTGGTGCTTCACTGCCCTCTAGAGTAAGTTAACGCTCAACTGGGCTTCAGCCAAGCACCATCGGCCATTGGTGTTTCGGCTATGCAATTTCTTCAATTATTTTTGCTCCATTTTGCCAGAGGCGACCTTTATCCCTATTCAATGACAAGTTCCGATACAGCCACAGAAAATAAAATGCTGTTACTCTCTACGTTACTTCCCTAACAGAGATGACCCTCTTCCCCGCAAAGCAATAGAATCCCTCCAATGCAGAAAGAAACCATTTGACCCACTGAGTCTGCATTAACCCTCCGAAGCGCATCCCACTCAGATCCCCACCCGAGCAAAACCACTCCTTACCCCAGCCACCTCTCTATTCTCTGCAGATAAGCTGACGTTTTCCCAGCCACTAGCAGTTCTGAGGAAGGATCACCAGACCTGAAACGTTAACTCTGTTTTTTCCTTCACAGATGCTGCCAGGCCTGCTGAGCTTTTCCAGCAGCTTTGTTTTTGTTCCTTGCAAAACCACCTCACCTGCACAGCCCTGGGCCCTGTGGGCTATTCAGCACGGCCAATCCACCTAATCCGCACTTCTTTGGACCGTGAAAGGAAACTGCATCTCCCGGAGGAAACACACGCAGATTCGGGGAGAGAGAGAGTGAGAGAAAGAGAGAGAGAGAGAACAAGCCCAAAGTGAATAACAAAGTGTGAAGCTGGATGAACACAGCAGGCCAAGCAGCATCTCAGGAGCACAAAAGCTGACATTTCGGGCCTAGACCCTTCATCAGAGAGGGGGATGGGGAGAGGCCAGGGGATTTAGCCAGTACAGCGGGGATGCAGCCCAGCGGGAAGACAGTAGGGGCTCCCCCGGCATCTGTATTGGCAGTAAGGTCAGGTACCCCAAGGTCTCCTGGCATCTTCCCCCAACACAGGGAGAATGAACCCAGCTCGGAAGGGATTGAATCCCTGTGGAGGGTGCAAACCCAGCATAGCTAAGCACTTAAGAAGGACTTTAATGTTGAAATGTTATCTTTATCGCCTTATTTTTCTACTTTGTACCGAGGTATCCTTGTACCTAAGATGACCCCTGGGAATAATGACATTGTACACTTTCACTAAACCCTGTATTTGAGTGCACATGTCAATGAAATCTCATTCTAACATAAGTCCCAGAGCACATAGCCTGCTCCCTCTCTAGAAACAGAAAGAGAGAGAGGTGGTTAGTGGTAAGTTTAACCTGAAGTGAATGATGGGACTTAAGAGACAGGGGGTTCATGCTGACCTCAACTTGCACTGTTGGTGAGAGATAGCAAGAACTGCCAATGCTGGAGTCAGAGACAACAAGGTGTGGAGCTGGAGGCACACACCAGGCCAGGCAGCATCAGAGGAGCAGGAAAGTTGACGTTTCGGGTCAGGACACTTCTTCTGTAGAAGGGCCCAGACCCAAAATGCCATACTGTTGATGTTACGAACAGATGATCCACACAACTGAACTAACCAATCCCTAACTAATGGGCTTTTAACAAAGAACAAAGAAAATTACAGCACAGGAACAGGCCCTTCAGCCCTCCAAGCCCGCATTGATAGAGATCCTCTATCTAAATCTGTCGCCTATTTTCCAAGGGTCTGTATCCCTCTGCTCCCTAACCATGCATGTATCTGTCTAAATACATCTTAAATGAAGCTATCATTCCTGCTTCCACCACCTCCACTGGCAGCACATTCTGGGCACCCAACACCCTCTGCATAAAGAACTTTCCACGCATATCTCCATTAAACTTTTCCCCTCTCACCTTGAAATCATGACCCCTAGTCATTGAATCCCCAACTCTGAGAAAAAGCTTCTTGCTATCCACCCTGTCTATACCTCTCATCATTTTGTAAACCTCAATCAGGTCCTCCCTTTGACCTCTGTCTTTCTAATGTAAATAATCCTAATCTACTCCACCTCTTTTCATAGCTAGCCCCCTCCATACCAGGCAACATCCTGGTGAACCTCCTCTGTACCCTCTCCAAAACATCCATATCCTTTTGGTAACGTGGCGACCAGGACTGTATGCAGTATTCCAAATGTGGCCGAACCAAAGTCTTATACAACTGTAACATGACCTGCCAATTCTTGTAGTCAATACCTGTCCAATGAAGGAAAGCATGCCGTATGCCTTCCTGACCACTCTATCCATCTGCATTGCCACCTTCAGGGTACAATGGACCTGAACACCCAGATCTCTCTGTGCATCAATTTTCCCCAGGGTTTTTCCATTTACCGTTCATTCTTGAATTAGATCTTCCAAAATGCATTAGCTCACATTTGCCTGGATTGAACTCCATCTCCCATTTCTTCCCCCAACTCTCCACTCTATCTATATTCTGCTACGTTCTCCGACAGTCCCCTTCACTATCTGCTACTTCACCACTGAGTGACACGGTGGCTCAGTGGTTAGCGCTGTAGCCTCACAGTGCCAGGGACCCAGGTTCAATTCCAGCCTCGAGTGACTGTCTGTGTGGAGTTTGCGCATTCTCCCCGTGTCTATGTGGGTTTCCTCCGGGTGCTCCAGTTTCCTCCCGCAGTCCAAAGATGTGCAGGCTAGGTGGATTGGCCATGAGAAATTGCCTGTAGTGTTCAGGGGTGTGTGGGTTATAGGGGGTGTGGGTCTGGGTGGGATGCTCCTAGGGGCAGTGTGGACCTGTTGTGCCAAGGGGCCTGTTTCCACTCTGTAGGGAATCTAATCTATCAATCTTAGTGTCCTCTTCAAACTTGCTAATCAGACCATCTATACCTTCTTCCAGATCATTTATGTGTATCACAAACAACAGTGGTTCTAACACGGATCCCTTTGGAATACCACTGGTCATAGTTCTCCATTTTGAGAAACCCCCCTTCCACTACAACTCTCTGTCTCCTGTTGCCCAGCCAGTTCTCTATCCATCTCGCTAGCACACCCTGGACCCCATGCGACTACACTTTCTCCATCAGCCTACCATGGGGAATCTTATCAAACGCCTTACTGAAGTTCATGTATATGACATCTACAGCCCTTCCCTCACCTATCAACTTTTTCACTTCCTCAAAGAATTCTATCAAGTTGGTAAGACATCTCCTTCCCTGCATAAAACCATGCTGCCTACCACTAATTAGCCCATTTTCTCACAATTGTAAATAGATCGTATCCCTCAGTATCTTCTCCAGCAGTTTCCCCACCAGTGATGACAGGCTCACCATCTATAATTACTTGGATTATCCTTGCTACCCTTCTTAAACAAGGGAACAACATTAGCAACTCTCCAGTGATCTAGGACATTACTCGTGCTCAAGGATGCTGCAAAGATATCTGTTAAGGCCCTGGCTATTTCCTCTCTCGCTTCCCTCAGTAACCTGGGATAGATCCCATTGGGACCCGAGGACTTGTCCACTTTAATGCCTTTTTAATACCCAACACTTGCCTCCTCTTTATGCTGACTTGACCTAAAGTAATCAAATATCTATCCCTAACATCGATATCGTCATGTCCCTCTCCTCAGTGAATACCGATGCAAAGTACTCATTAAGAATATCACTCATTTCTCTGACTCCCCACATAACTTCCCTCCTTTGTCCTTGAGCAGGCCAATCCTTTCTCTAGTTACCCTCTTGCTCCTTATGTCTGAATAAAAGGCTTTGGGATTTTTCTTAACCCTGTTTGCTAAAGATATTTCATGGCTCCTTCTGGCCCTCTTAATTAATTAATTAATTAATTTTAATAACAATTTATCATAATTTATAATAATGTTTTCACCTGAGTTAGGAGGCATGAACAAACTCCTTTCTTTGTTCTATTCCTTCACTGTTCACACCAGTTTGACCTTAAAATGTGAGGTGATACTGTCAATTTTAGTCTATGTATATTTGATTTGTCAGATTGCAACTAACCCTGTATCAGAAGCAGGTAGGTTTATTCAGTAACAAAGAAAGGATTACTTAACTGCAAACAAAACATGCTTACGCAAAAATGTAAGTGGTCTGGGCCCGAAACGTCAGCTTTTGTGCTCCTAAGATGCTGCTTGGCCTGCTGTGTTCATCCAGCTTCACACTTTGTTATCTAGTATGACAAGCCAGTTGTTTTAAAACTGTGCAAATATATCTACAACTACCTTGTTGAAAATATAACACACACCACTGCATGCAGAGCCTCCATGTCTGAGAGAGAAAAATACATAAACTCTGCAGTGTTATCTTCAAAGTACTTTCGCCGAGTAACAGTTAAATTTAGAAAAAAAGAATTGTTCACAGATTGTCCAGATGTAGGTCAGTAGCCAAAACCACTTTGGACAGGTTTTTGACATTGGGATTTATTTCTGGATCAGATACGGCTGGCTGGATTCAGTGTTATCTGGCACTGGCTGCAGTGCTGGGGGAAGAGAGAGCTCTTCTATTGGGATGGGCTTCAACTGAAACATGCTGTTTTCTGGTTAATTGCATGCATAGGATTATAGATAGAGTTGTAAACTGATTAATTGAGGGAGGATGGTCAATGGAAGGGAGGTTTAAAAAAACATCAGAAAGAAACAAGAGCAGAGGTTGTGCAGAAGTGAATGACAATCAAGGGATGAAAGCAAAAGTTGAAGCATTATAGGCAGAAAAATGCACCAGGAGTAAGTAATAATGGTTAAAAAGTCAAATATAAATCTCCTTATCAGAGTAGCGTGGCTCAGAGGTTAGCACTGTTACCTCACAACGTCAGGGACCAAGATTCGATAGCACCCTCGGGCGATTGTCGGTGTGGAGCTTGCTCATTCTCCCCGTGTCTGCGCGTGTTTCCTCAGGATGGTCCGGTTTCCTCCCAGACATATGCAGATTACATGGATTGGCCATGGTGTCCAGAGATGTGCAGACAAGGTGGATTAGGAAATGCAGGAATACAGGGATAGTGTAGGGTGTAGGTCTAGGTAAGATGCTCTGACTTCCTCCCACAATCCAAAAACCTGCAGGTTGGGTAGATTGGCCATGCTAAAAGCCCCATGTGGGTTACAGGGATGGGTCTGGGTAGAATAGAATAGCCTTTATTGTCACATGCGCTCGAATAATTGCAGTGAAAAGTTTGTAATGTCGTCTCTTGGCACCATCTTACACACAGTGTACCTCTGTACAGACACTTTAAATGTTGCCACACAATTGAAATAGTAGAAAAAAGATGATTAGCTTGGAAATGCAGAGTTTTAAAAGTCAAGAGTGGGAATAAAAGGTATCTTCAAGTACTCAATTTATAGTCACGCAAATTTGCTGGAAAAGCTCAGTAGCATCTGTGAAAGAAAAAAAACAGAGTTAACGTTTTGGGTCTGGTGACCTTTCCTCAGAACTCAGTTCTGAACCTAGATCTGAGGAAGGGTCATCTGCACTGTCGGGATTATATGAATACATGCAGCTTTTTCAAACTATAGATGAATTGACATAACTTGATCGCAGAGAAATGATCATGTGCTGAATGAAACTGGGAGTTCAACATTCAAGGGTAGTGTACATTGGAGAAGAATAGGACAAGGAGGCGGGATAGCTTTGGTAGTGAAGTCAGGTATCGCTGCAGAGTTGTGATAAGAAATGTAATAGATCATGAGGTGGGTTTCCATTTTGGGTGTAAATAAGGAATAGCATTGATAAGAACCCATGAGTGGGAGTCACCTAATGCCTCCAAAACAGCTGCCTCACTATAGGATAAAGTACAAATCAGGAAATAATAGAGGCTTATAAGAGGCGCTACAGTGTTGTGGGTAATTTTGGTTTGCATTTTGACTGAACAAATCAGATGGGCAAAGGTAACATGGAAGACAAATTTAGAGTGTGCATCAGAGATTGTTTCTTAGAGGAGTATGTTGCAGGAGATATGTTAGATGTAGTAATGTGTAGTAAGGTAGGATTAAGAGATCTTATAGTCAAGGATTTCCAGGGGGTTAGGGATCACAACATGGTAGCATTTCAGATTGAGGGAGAGCAACTTAGCTCTGAAGCCAGCATCCTGAACTTAAATAAGGGCAATTACAGAGATATGAGGAAAGCATTGTCGAAAGCAGACTGGGAAAATAGAACATCGAACATAGAACAGTATAGCACAGAACAGGTGCTTCGTCCCACGATGTTGCGCCAAACTTTTACCCTAAACCTAAAATCTATCTAACCTCCACCCCTTCCTTATAATATCATCCATTTGCCTATCTAGTAGCCTCTTAAATGCCCCTAATGAGGCTGACTCCACTACCTTCTCCAGCAATGCATTCCACACCCCTCTGAGTAAAGAACCTACCTCTGACATCCCCCCTATATCTACCTCCACTTACTTTAAAACTATGACCTCTCGTAATAGCTATCTCCACCCAAGGAAAAAATTTCTGGCTGTCCACTCTATCTACCCCTTGATCATTTTGTACACCTACATCAAATCACCTCTCATCCTTTGTCATTCTAAAGAGAAAAACCCCAGCTCTCTCAAACTTTCCTTGTAAGGACCTTCCCTCCATTCCAAGCAACATCCTGGCAAATCTCCTCTGTACCTTCTCCAACGCTTCCACGTCTTTCCTGTAAGGAGGCAACCAGAACTGGACACATTACTCCAGATGCAGCCTAGCCAGGGTTTTGTATAGCTGGAGCATAACTTCATGGCTCTTGAACTCAATCCCGCTATTAAAGAAATCTACCACACCATACGCCTTCTTAACAACTCTATCCACCTGGGTGGCAGCTTTCAGGGAACAGTGGACATGAACCCCAAGATCCCTCTGTTCCTCCACACTGCCAAGAATCTTTCCGTTAACCTTGCATTCTGCTTTCATGTTTGTCCTTCCAAAATGAATCACCTCACACTTTTCAGGGTGAAACTCCATCTGCCACTTCTCAGCCCAGCTCTGCATCCCATCAATGTCCCTTCATAATTTAGAACAGCCCTCCGCACTGTCCACAATGTGACCAACCTTCATATTGTCCATGAACTTACTAATCCACCCTTGCACTCCTACATCCAAATCATTTACAAAATCACAAATAGAAGAGGACCCAGAACAGATCCTTGTGGTACACCACTCGTAACTGAGCACCATGTTGAATATTGTGCATCCATTACCACCCTTTGTCTTCTAAGGGTCAGCCAATTCGGAATCCAATCTGCCACATTTTCCCCAACGCAGGCCTCCTTACCTTCAGCATGAGCCTACAATGGGGAACCTTATCAAATGTCTTACCTAAATCCATGTATACCACTTCATAGATGTGTTTGGTCACCTCTCCAAAGAATTCAATAACGTTTGTGAGGCATGATCTACCCCTCACAAATCCATGCTGACTATCATGAATCAGACTATAAGACTATAAGACATAGGAACAGAAATAATGCCATTCAGCCCGTTGAGTCTACTCCACCATTTAATCATGGCTGATAAGTTTCTCAACTCCATTCTCCTGCTTTATCCCCATAATCCTTGATCCCCTTTACAATCAAGAACCAACCTAAGTAGAAAGTCAATGGATGGACAATGGCAGATATTTAAGCAGATATTTCATAATGCTCAGCAAAAATGTATTCCATTCCAAAAGAAGAACTTGATTCATAAAGGCAGTCAAGGGGAGTATGCAATCAAGTACAAAGGCATACAAAGTGTCTGAAACTAATGTTAGGCCAGCAGATTGGAATTTCTTTTCTCTAGGAATCAGCAACAGGTGAGTAAAAAGCCAACATAGAGGGAGAAAAGTGATTATGAAAGTAAATTGACAGGAAACAAAGCTTCATGGAATGGTTTGGAAAAATACACATTGAGCCACAACAAAGCATGTTTCTAAAAGTTTGGTGAAGAGGCTGGTGAAGGTCATGATTGAAAAGGGAGATAGAAACTGGTTGGACTGGACCACCCACTGCATCCCAAAACCAGTCCAACCTGTCTCTGCCTCCCTAACCTGTTCTTCCTCTCACCCATCCCTTCCTCCCACCCCAAGACGCACCTCCATTTCCTACCTACTAATCTCATCCCACCTCCTTGACCTGTGTTTGGTCACCTCTTCCCTGGACTGACCTATCCCCTCCCTACCTCCCCACCTATACTCTCCTCTCCACCTATCTTCTTTTCTCTCCATCTTCGGTCCGCCTCCCCCTCTCTCCCTATTTATTCCAGTTCCCTCTCCCCATCCCCCTCTCTGATGAAGGGTCCAGGCCCGAAACGTCAGCTTTTGTGCTCCTGAGATGCTGCTGGGCCTGCTGTGTTCATCCAGCCTCACATTTTATTAAGTCAGAATACAGAAAGGGAGAAAAGGATTGGTGACATGGTGCAGTGATAAAACTCTCTCTCAACATCGGGATAACTAAAGAATCATCATTAACTTCAAAAAGAAGGGAGGACAACATCTACATCAACAGAGTTGAGGTTAGGGAGTGGAGAGCATTAAGTTCCATGGCTTGATGAAAACCAACAACTGTCCCGGACCTCCAACATAGATGCGATGGTCAAGGAAGCACAACAAAGCTTCTTCTTCCTCAGACAGCTCAGGAAATTTGGCACATCCATATGGTCCCTCACCAACTACTACAGATGCACCATTGAGAGCATGGTGCCCGGGTGCATAATGGTCTGGTATTGTGTGCACAACCCAAACCATCACAAAAGCCAACCTTCTATCCGTGGACTCCATATACATGGCTAGTTGTTGTGGAAAGGCAGCCAACATCATCAAAGACTCATCCCACAATGGTCACGCTCTCCTGCAACCTCTTCTGTCAGGCAGAAAATACAGAAGCCTGAACAAACACACCAGCTGCTTCAAGAACAACTTCTTCCCTGCTGTTATCAGGCTGATAAATGGACTGTCTAACTTCAGATAATACTGATCTTGTTAATGCTGATCTTTCATAGTACACACCCTGCGCAATGTAACCTGTTTGCCTCTTGTCCCAAGTTTTTTTTTACACCCAATGATCTGTATGTCCTTGCTTACAATGATCTGTCTAGACTGCTGATGAACAAAGCTTTTCACTGTACTTAGGTACACATGATAATAAATCAAATCAAATCAAAGTACTGGAACATGCTCACTAGCAGCATTATGGGTCTACCTACAACACATGGACTGTAGCAATTTAAAAAAGGCACCTCAGCACCACCATCTCGAGGACATTTGGGGATGGAAAATAAATGTCTAGCCAGGAATTCCCACATCCCATAAAATAATAGTGATATAAAGGTATACTTCAGCTTAGACTATACATTCATCAATGGCTGTGTAGTTCATGAATGTTCATTGCCACACTTTGAGCCAAACAACGCATATCATTTTCATGGACTCAAGCAACTCAAAGATTATTTTTATTACAAAAGGGCCTTATGTCAGAATAAGGGTATTGAACTAAATTCCACTGACAAACTGTTGGTTCCCAAATACCTGCTCCTTATCTGCCACTCATTCTCCTGAGAACTGTGATTAACATTCTGTTGCTCCTTTGTGTCACTATCCTCATTCTGTAAGGGATGTAGATTTCCAGTTGACAGCACTGAGTGGAGCTGGTTAGTGTATCAGATTGCCAGGAAATGCCAGCTTATTCAGGGCCATTCTTCAAGGCTACTATTCTCTTCTTCCAACAACAACACACCCCAAAACAGATGTTTCCAAAACACCTTGACACAGGAAAATGAATCATGGCACTATCCCGAAGTGAACGCAGACAGAGATAGATGCTAGCTGAGTCAAGACTTAGGAGCAGTGACCAAACAAAATTGGTTGAAAGTGAGGTTTCAGGAAGAACAGAAGATGAAGGTGTTTAAGGGAAAATGACAGAATTTAAAGAAGAAAGAATAATGGACTGTAGATTAGAAAGGCCAACAATAGTTGGGTGAAGAGTAACACAAATATAGGGGTGATAGAAATGGAGCAATATGGGGTAAGGTGAAAGGGCTGGGGGCATTTACATAGATAGAGAGTGGCTAAATGATAAAGGTGTATAAACACAGCCTTAAAAAATGGAAAAGGTATAGATGTTACCTACAAACAGTATTGTTACGAATGTTATGTTTTTGTTCCACTTATTTTTTGATGAGCGTTGGTTACGCCAGAAGTTTTCTTGACTTCAGCATCCTTGAGTGTCTCTGGAAGTTGCCTATCCCTTATAACCTGAGGTTGAAGCAAAAGTTTGTCAACTGGGTGAGTTGCAAGCAGAAAGAACATGTACCCACACTGCACCTGTTTCACCTTCAATAAAGAAAGTGTCAGGCCTTTCACTGGTTCATTTCTGACAGCAATTCCTTGATGAATCAAAATCAGCCTTGATTTAAAATAAGCCTGGTAGTTAACTGTCAATCATTATCAACTTATGCATTCTCTATGGCGATGACTATACCAATGTCACTTGCCAACCAATCAGCATTCTCCTACCATGCCATATGGATGTTTCTTTTCTCCTTGAATTGGTAATTGTCCTGATGAGTGCAAGGTTGACGAAACATGTTTTTCAGCAATGTAAAACAAAATTAATGCATAGTAGTTAATAGCTAGTCATGTTCCATCTGAAATACATGACAATCACTTGTGAGACTACTGGGCTCAACGTAAGAGTAGGTACCCATTATTGTGAGCTATAAGACTTAGCACAGAAACAACTGATATGACAGTAGCACTCTTACAAGCACCCTGAAGTGAACCACTTCAATTCCACTTAACTTAATATAAAATACATTGGTGCATCCTGAAGCGAAATATTATTTCAATGCTAATCTCCTTTTCAAATCATGACCTTCAACAGCCCCTTTGCCAAGCTTTCAGTAATGTGCCCTTTCTTGGTTCAGTGTGTGTTTCTCCATTCCATTCCATGAAGCCCTTTAAGATGTATTCTATTGTGATATGAGTCCTCACCACAATACATTAGGGTAGAAGATGTAATATGATAGGTTTGCTGTCACCATCGTCATCCCTGATAAGTATCCACAGGAATCATTTGGCCCTGTACGGTGATGCGATAGAGTTAAGGTTAGGATTAGGGTTAGGGTTAGAATGCAAAACTACCTGGTCATCTAACATGAAGAGGCCTTTGTATTTAACAAGATGTAATTTACTTCAAAGTGTCGATTAGGTAGAAGTTCCATTGGGATGATAGAATCACAGAATTGTTACCATACAGAAGGAAGCCATTCAGCCCATCATGCAGTTACAATCTCCCTGAATATTTCTATCTTAGTGCTAATCTCCAGACTTGCCCCATATCCTCACTCACTATCTCTATCTAAATAATCACCCAATTCCATCTTGAATTCCTCAAACGAACCTGCTTCCACCACATTTGCAGGCAGTGCATTCCATTCCCTAACTCCTTCCTCTGTTTAAATAGTTTCTTTTCTCAGCTCACGTTTGCTTCTTTTGCAAAACACTTTAAATCTGTCCCCTCTGGTTCTTGATCCATTCATGAGTGGGAACAGTTTCTCCCTCTCCATGGCATCCAAATGCCTGGTACTTTAAAACTTCAATCAGATCTCCCTTAGCCTTCTCCTCTCCATGGAAAACATTCTCCATTGTCATCACACAGCTGAAGATTCTCATGCCCAGCATTGTTTTTATAAGACTCTTCTGCACCTATTCAATTTACCAATAGACATTGATACTGGAAATATGAGGGAAGCCTTGATTTTTTATTGCTCATTTGAGATTCAAATCTGTTAGCCCAATGAGGTATCACCATATTGCACTGTGCTTAACACACTGTTCAGCATTAACCCTTTCAGATCCTTTCATATTTATACTACTGTTAAAGGAGCACATCAATGTAAATCATGGCTGTTGTAGGGTTTTCTGTATATTTTCCATTGCCAACCAGGGAAACTCAAGAGTGAACTGTGTTCTCGCTCTCTGTAATATCTAATCTTATCTTATCTAATATCAACATGTATAACATGCAAAATGCACCCACATGAGGAATTGAAGCCTATGGGAGTTACCATGCCCTGCTAGAAATTTCCTTGCACATCCTTTCAAATAGACAGATTTTTAACTAGTAAGGAAATCAAGGGTTATGTGGCGAAGGCAGGGAAAGGAGAATTATGAGTAGTGATTTCATTGAATGGTGAAGCAGGATCGATGATCTGAATGGCCTGCTCCCTTTTCTTGTAATCTTTTGCTGGAATCTTGAAATCAATATAAAGCCAAGGGACCAGTTCTCTCAATGCAGAACTGGGAGCTATAAATTGAGAATACATTATCGACTCCTATTTTCTTCACATTATGGTGCCATCACTTTATTTTATGATAGCTGGATCACCTAAGCACAGAAGCAGGCAGGGTTAGCATACAGTTGGTTCCTGTCCATAATATATAAATGCCCCCCAGTACATTAGACATCATGTCATCTGCCTGTAGTACAAACAATGCATTAATCTGGTCCTTTCTCTTTCACATTATCCTGTTTAATGACCTTTCATAAACCATATTCGCTATCATTCCTTTCTCCGGTAATAAGCCGTTAGAAATGTTATATTTTTTTTATAGAGTCTGCATGAAATACTCTATTTTAAATAAACTAATCTCTTCAAATGTTAAACTTACCCTTTTTTTTCTAGTCATGCAACATACAAAGTGGTACAACTAGCTCTTTTTGTTGAAATTAAACATGAGCACTTTATATGGGATTGTGTAAGGGTAAAGCTTTTTGCACACCAAAATCAAAGAGGACCGTAAGTTACAAAACAGGACATTTTTCATTTACATATAAGCAATACTACACATGACTAAATCATGCTATGCCTATAGTATGGAAATAGGCCATTTGGCCCATCAAGTCCATACTACCCCATTGGAGAGCACCCCACCCAGGCTCATGCCCCAGTTCCTGTAACCCTGCATCTCCCATGGCTAATCCATTTAGCCTGGACACTATAGGCAGTGTCAATCCACCTAAGCTCTGCATGACTTTGATCTGGGGAAGAAAACCCACCAAAACACAGGGAGAATGTACATATTCTACACACACAGACGTACAAAGCTGGAATTGAATCTGGGACCTGGGTGCTGTAGGCAGCAGTGTCAGTCACAGAGCCAGTGTGCCACCCAGTAAGCACTTTCTCCCACTTCTTCAGGAGCCTTCACAAAGGCTTCAACAATCTTAACCAATGCAATCCTTTACATCAATATTTTGGAATGACTGCATGTACAATTCAATCCTTGAACACATTGCAGAACTCTGGGGTGTGACTACCTCTAGCTTTCAGCTGCAGCTGAACATAGACAGTGCGACAGAAACTAAGAGATAAACAACAAGGTGATTCTTGTCGCTTCTTATTGTGACCATGGTTATTAAAACAATTCAGACAACTGATACACTGATTATTGTTGCAGTGGACATTATTGCAGAAAATTTGCTGAGCAAAGCGCACTTCAAACAAAAGAAAGAGCATGGATATTCTGTTATTGACAATTCCTTAGTTGGTCACAGCATGCTGAATAAAGGCACCAGCTGTTGACAGATTAATAGATTACCTGTCAATAAAGCAAGCAAGTCATAATAAGCCAGGAATGATGCAGCATTATCCATCTACAAGGCACTAGTTAGGAGTGTGATGGAATACTGCCCACCTGCCTGGATGAGTGCAGCCCCAATAACACTCAAGCAGCTTGACACCATCCAGGACATAGCAGCCCGCTTGATTGGCACCATATTCACGAGCATCTACTTTCTCCATCACTGATGCTCACCAGCAATAGTGTGTACTGTCTCCAAGGTTGCTCTGCAGAAATTCATCATAGATCCTGAGATAGAACCTTCCGAGCACATAACCACTTCCATCTAGGAGGGCAAGGGCAGCAGATACATGGGAATACCACCCCATGCAAATTCCCCTCCAGGCCACTCACTATCCTGACTTAGAAATATATTTCGGTTCATTCACCGTTGCCGGGTCAAAATCTTGGATCTTCCTCCCTAATAGAATTGTGGATCAACCTACAGCATATGGACTACAGCAGCTTAAGGAAGCACCACTATCTTCTTAAGGGCAACTAGGGACCAGCAATAAATTGTGGTCCAACCAGTAATGCCCACATCCCTTGAGAGAAGAAAAGAATTATGGAGAATATGAAAAATTCTTATCCTGCTCAATAAACTGATTATGAGCTGATGACCATAATGAATGGCATATCCTACTGCTTCAAAACTGCCAGAGGCACAAAGGAATCACAAAGAAACTTCCTTTATGTTGGTGAATAAGATATAAGTTTTCTCAATATTGCCTCAAGTTAAATCAGCTCTTCTTTCCCGAAGTTAATGTGTAATTGCTACTATGCTATCTCAAGAACAGCAGGGCCAGTCATTATAATCAAATAATTGAGAATCTATGCCCCCTGGAATAAGGTTGCTGAAATAGTTCCAAATCGCTCATTGCAGAACCCAGGTTTCAGTCCTTGTATCCGAAGGCTTAAAAGGAATGATATTCTCCTTTAGCCATATCGAAGTCAGTCAGAGAAAATCATTCTCAGGATTTGAATGACTATTTTAGGGAAGCAATATCTGAACGGTTGTCATATTTAGAATCCATCTCACGCTGCTTCAGAAATTTGTAATATCTAGCAAATGCTAACAAGACAGCTCCCATCTCCTCTTTCAGTAAGTTGCTTTTAAAATGACATAAATTATTATGTATCTCAAAGCAGAGAGACGAATTAAAATGCGTCACTTTTGAACCTAAAACTCAGTCTCAAACGTTCTTGTTCACCATTTACCTAATAGCAATCACCCTGTCAACAGAACCATGGGGAAAAAAAATACAGAAGAGATTCTTCTCAAACTGCATCAAGCAACTAATTTAGGAATGAGTTTCAAGCATGGGCTCACCAAATTTTCTTTAGCTTTTTGTCAATGCTTGAAAAACTTTTGGCTTTTTTTTGCGAAGGTTTGCTAAAATGATTTTGTGTCCTATGTAACCCAATGCTGTGTATACATCACAACTCTGCACTCCTGTCATGTGAAGATCTCTAGCAGAAGCCTTGCATTTGTTTGTTCTCTCCATCTTCCTTGTTCTGGAATAATATCAGATTATCCTTCACTCATCCAAGCGATGGTTCTTTGTGATTGAGTTTGGATGATGAGCATCAACAGACTGTTTAATCTGCCCAACATTGAATGTTATAGACAACCCTTTCTAGACGAGACTTGATTAAGGGTAATTTTTACTTGCTTCCTGCACTATTTTTCCATGTTTAAGTGATGGGATTGAATTAACATTTTCTTATTGCAATCATGTTGGTTTTTGCAACCAAGGGAAACCAAATGCTTTAACAAGGAGGCCTCAATTTTGGAGCTCAGAAATAAGCAGAAACCTGATAAAGATATGAATCTTGGGCATCCAATACTATTTCCAGGGCATCTGCATTGATTTTTAACAATGGAGGAACAGAGAGAGAGGCCAAGAGGGACAAAGGCTTCATGAGGTGAGTGCAGACCAAATCATCTGCCCAAAGTGGATTATTTTTGTCATGTAATACATGTGCGATGCGTTAAGAGAATGGGAAGTAGATAGGGAATGCTGCAACTAGGTAAGGCTGTGATGTTAAAGGTAGACTTTGTCCCAGTGAGGAAAAGACCCTAGTGTTGAGATGCTCCTTGCAGTAAATCTTGCCCATCTCCTTTGCTCTACCCTTTGCTCGATAACCTTTCGGTTATAATCAGATACAAGTCAGTTAGCAAGAGATGCCCACTCCAGAGTACTCTGGCAATGGGTTTGGAAGGATAGAAAACTTGCTGATTGGGGACAGTCAGAAATTGGTGGAGCAGGATACAGAATTTGGAAAGTCCACTGTCTTGCAAGACAAATGTGTGTATTGTGATAGCAAACTTTCAATTGCCTGGTGTGTCTCACGGCACCCATTCTGGGACAGTAGCGTCTGCCACATTTTCTGCAGAGCAAGATAGTCAGGTGAAAAGTTTTGCAATTTGCCAGCCTCTGATTTCCTAAGCGAGTCTCCTGTTGGTCAATTGAGCTCTCTGTTTGCCTTTTCCAATATTCTTCCAAAACAGGCATATCCCAGAGGGCAAGGCCATCAGTAACTGTCTCCCAGTTGTCAGTCTCAATGCCCACCAACCTCACATTTTGTTTGCAGCTCTCCTTGTCACAGAGATACATTTGTATGGTGAGTGATGACTCAACGTCCACGGTGTGGCAGATCTTCGGGTAGATGGCTGTCATCCATTACCACTGGGTGAGGCAATCAGCACCTGCGAATGACGTGGGCTATGGTGAGATCATCAGTCAAGATAATCGAAGAACACCATCTCGCTACATCTTGTCACTAATCACATGAAGCAATTCTCATTAGGTGGCAGTAGGTTCCTAAGTGAACACTCATTATTGTTTGCTTAACGCCATGGTAACAGCCCAACTCACCATGGGTTATGATGTTACCAAACTCAAAATGCAAGCTAAACTCAATTTGGAGACCAGAGAGGATTCTTGGTTGGTTCAACTGTTCGCTTGTTCCAACGGACTTCCTTGTTGGTGCATAACAGCCAGATGTACCCCAGGTCCACAGACATTGGTATCCATCAAGTGCCATGCTTAAAAGCTGAATAGTTAACCTTCAGTTCACTTACAAGAAGCTTCTGCCCTTCCATGTTGTCCCTCAGGCTGTCCCAGTAACTCTCAGTGTAACACAGCAGCTAGCGCACTGTGTGCTCAGGTACACATACCAAGCTTCTGGACTGCTCGAGGTGGTACTCCTGGCTGTTCATACACTGTCACAGTGCTCACTCACTCTGCACTCATCTGGA
The DNA here is from genome assembly GCF_030684315.1 of Stegostoma tigrinum. Taxonomy (NCBI): domain Eukaryota; kingdom Metazoa; phylum Chordata; class Chondrichthyes; order Orectolobiformes; family Stegostomatidae; genus Stegostoma; species Stegostoma tigrinum. Next base: position 44,502,768 of record NC_081376.1, on the reverse strand, counting down.
TGCTCGCTGCTTCCTTGCCTTGATTTACCTGTTAGCACATTGCCCCTTCAGCCAGAGGCATCTTATTACGACAGTCCTGTTTAGCACAGACACTAAACCGGGTAGCTTATCTGAGTCCAGTCGAGGGAGATAGTCTTTGCTTACTGGCTCTCAGATCAGTAAGTCCAGGACAGCTTCTGGTATCCATTCAGGTCCTGCACGGGACATCAGGGCCAGGATCCTCTCTCTGCATACTGAGGGGTAGGAAGCTGAATGATAGGCTGCACACTGCCTGTCTTGTTCCTTTCCACAATGCTATGGGCTGTTAGCTTCTGGAATGAGCATGAGGCAAGTATTACAGAAAGTGAAAGTGGGTGGTACGGCTAGTGCTGATGGAGAAGGCCCTCAGGGTGAATAATGGTGGGTGACTGGGGCTGAGGGAAGATATTCTGGGTAATAATGGCAGAACATGAGGCTTGATGAGATGTGGATACAGTTGCAGAGATGGATTGAGGCATCGAAGAGAAGATGATGTCATTTTACTAGCCGGGCGTAGAAGGTGGTTGATCGTCTTCCTGTAGTGCTGGGCATTCCTCCAGCTGAGACTACCCTGGCCTGGGTGACAATCTTTGACCAGGCTGGCATGGTCTTGTGTGATGACCTCCATTGTTGGTTCTGGATAAGGAGAACATCCTACCCATGTATAACCCATTCCTACAGATATCCAGGACCTTGCCCACAAACAAGGGTACCAATTTCATTCTTTCTGCCATATCCTGGGCAAATGTGAGGAATTATGCAGCACACCTTCGCAATATCTCTGCTGGTCTGGATGCACACCAGCCTTTCAAATATAGCACAGGTGCCAGGAACATCAGTCAATCCTGGATTTTAGGAGGGTAGTGAGATGCTGTAGGAATGGTACATGGCAAGAGGGGGGTGGAAATTAGACACAATATTCAACATGAGGCCTGAAAATGCCCATTAAGGCTCTGAGTTTGGTAAGATACAAGGAAAAGTCTTGAGGCAAGAAACATTCCACTAAACTTGATATAACTCACTTCACCAAAGACACCATGAGAGTTGCATTATTCATCATTTAGTTGCATTAATCTGAGTAAGTTGTACCCTGCGAGACCAAAGGTTATTTTGAATGACAAATCATATTGTAGGTAATATTGGATTTTATACACCTTGGAATTAATGGTGAGAAATGTGTACTGGGGATGTTAATCTATTATGGACTATGTTACAATTAAGGTCCCAAATCAAATGACTGCCAATGTTAGGACTCATAGCTGAGCATATTGCATGGAGTTATGTGAATTGCAACAATTCACTGGCCTATAAACCAGATCAGTCATGTCTTAGCCAGATCATTTTACTACAGGTTAAATGCAGTTTAGGCCCATTTCCATTCCTTCTTAATGTAAGGCAAGGACAAACAATTGTGTGGCACAATTTACAACAAGCTCCAGCAGTCCCTTTGGATCAATTGTACAGCTTGCAACTCAACATCATTTTCATGCTTGGAAACCCAGGACTAAATGTGATATGACATCAGATATAGACACTGCACCGCTTTCCTCTCAATATGTGCCATGACACATTGTTTATACAACGGGAGTCGAACAAGCCAGGTCAAGACCAGAGTTGTAATCATCTCTGCTGCCTCCAGTCAAGCATTGCCCTGTAGCAAGAGATATTGCTGGTTCAATCCATGCACTCCCATGATGTAACGGGGAAACAGAGGGGCTAAATTTAAAATCAAATTATTAACTATGTCTTACTTACTGCCTGTAGATATTTCCAGTAAGCAGAAGCACATTTAATGAGCCAAACAGATTTTGCTGAATATTCTGATTATTCCATTAAAACCTCTCTGCTGCTGTTTCCCATCGAGCTTCATTCTTTCTTTCTCTCTTCTATTTAGAAGATTATGACTGAATTTGCTTTCAAGTGGTGCATTCCAGAGCGCAAAAACTGTTGAATAAAAAACAAAATTGCTTCCTTCTGTCATCTCTAATTTTTTGCCATTCAGTGTCTTCTGTTGTTCACTCTTTGAAAGGTGGAAACTTTTTCTACTCACATTCCCAATGAAAACCCCCATCAAATCGCTTCATCAAAGAGGAGGACAGAACCAGCAGCTTTAATTTCTTTATAGATAACAAAGTGTGGAGCTGGATGAACACAGCAGGCCAAGCAGCATCTTAGGAGCAGGAAAGCTGGCATTTCGCGCGTAGACCCTTCTTCAGAAATGGGGGAAGATGTGGAGGGTTCTGAAGCAAATAGGGAGAGAGGGGGAGGTGGATTGAAGATGGATAGAGGAAAAGATAGCTGGAGAGGAGCCAGAAAAGTTAAAGATGTGGGGAAGGAGCCAGTAAAGGTGAGTGAAGGTGGGGAGGTAGGTAGGAGATAGGTCAGTCCAGGGAGGACGGAAAGGTCAGGGGGCAGGATGGGGTTATTAGGTAGGGAATGGGGGTGTGGCTTGAAGTGGGAGGAGGGGATAGGTGAGAGGATGAACAAATTACAGAGGCAGGTACGAACTGGGCTGGTTTTGGGATGCGGTAGGGGGAGGGGAGATTTTGAAGCCTGTGAAGTCCACATTGATATCATTGGAAATCCACATCCTCAGAAAGTTAGCCTGGCTTTCTGGATTACTAGTCCAGTGACATTACCATAGCACCACAGCCTCCCCATGCTGCAGCTATCTGCCCCACTAGAGGCTCTCTAGTAGCCAACGTCATGCCTTGGCAACTAGCTGCCAGGATTATTCCAACAAATGGCCTTCCCAAAAGCAAAAGAGATGTTACCCTCTCGTTGGTTGTATGGCTGCTCTCAATTAAAGATCCTCAGTGCCTGACTGGGTGAGCGGATTTAGAGCAGGGCATACTTGCTAAAAGCCAGCCCCACCCTTACTTCCAGCCCCTCTCTTCCCACTCTCCTCACCCTCGACCCCAGATAACCCTATTGCCCATGCTCCGTGCCACCCTGAATCTTGGGAACTGCGGGGATACCTCCAGCGATGTGGCCACCAATCTCAGAGGATGCCAGCCTATGATTGGCAGGATGTCTATCTCTGACCTGACTCCAAAGGAATGCCCGTAGGTGTCCTTGGAAATGCCTGGTTGCCAGAAAGCGGGGGGGGGCCTTCCATGGAACATCAACGTGGGTCTTTCACAAGCAACCTGGACCACCCCTCACCTCCACCCAGTGGGCAATTGAACACAATACTGAGACCTAATTCCCTTCGATAGTCGCATCAACATTTTAAACAGGGCATAAAAGAGTGACTGATTTACAAAACGTTTTCTACGGCTTCTCCTTTTATGACATTAAACATCTTTTTTATGGAGTTTATATAGGCCTTTAATGAGGGGTGCATATTTAATCAGCTATCATTCACAAGACTACAAATCTCAGACAAATTATTAGAAACCTAATCACCAACTTTAAGTTAAATTTTGCAAAAAGGAAATCTGCACAATTATCATTATCAGAAATAATTTGAACACATGCAAATGAAGATTAACATTGCCAAAGACAAAATAGAAAATCCCCAGAGTGTTTTCTAACAGAGAGATATTAGCATCCACTATCAATGGAAGTTCCCATCCTCCAAAGATTATCGACTGTTTTGCTGCCATTCTCAAAGTGTGTCCGGGAGAGTCCTCCAGGTGGTCTAAGGCTGGTTCAATTTACAAACGATGCATGCACGATGACCACAGCTGAGGCCATTCAGACGACAGGCCCGAAATGTCACTCACCTGACATCACACACCCTGGCCACGCATGCGGCATGCATTGTCATATAAGTGGGCAACAACAGTGCAGTTTTATGTAAGAACTCTATGTCTCCGTCAATTTTGTTTGATTAACCCAGGGTTGTGTCAAAGATTCATTTTGAAACAGAACGAGGCCACCAAGTCTATGGCATCTCTCTGTCAAGCAATCTCGTCAGTCCCTCCTCACTCCACCCCATTGGTTTATTTACCTTCAGTCACATACACTGCATAAAAATGTTACTTATTGCCGTATCCCCACTCCTACATTTCTTTCTCAAGATCTTCAATGTGCAGCCCCTCATCCTTATACTATCAGCTCATGGAAGTAGTTTGTTTTCATCTAATTTGTTCATACATGTCAGAATCCTGTGTACCTCCGTTGAATCTCCTACTCTTTGCTCGAAGCTCCAACAACCTTATCTTGCCCACCAAAATCTCAATTCCCCAGAATCATTCCAATCAATCCCCTCCGCACCATCTCCTGGGCCCTCGCATCCTTCCTGAGGTGTGGTACACAGAAATAGAGATAATATTTTGGGTGAACTGCCGAAGTCTTTTTCCCAGGGTAGGAGACTTCGACTTGAGAGGGCGTGAGTTTATGGTGAGAGCAGAAAGGTGTAAAAGGAGCCTCAGGGAAATTTTTTCATGCAGAGGGTGGTGTGTGTATGGAATGAACTGCCAGAGGAAGTGGTGGAGGCTGGAACAATTTCAACATTTAACAGGGATCTGGATAGGTGCATGCATAGGAAGGGTTTTGAGTCATATGGGCCAAATGCTGGCAAACAGGACAAAATTAGTTTAGGATATCAAATGGAGGAGTTCGCCTGGAGGGTCTGCTTCTATGCAGTAAAGATATATAACTGTATGAATGTATGACTGTATAGTTAGAATTTTATAAAGATTCAGCATAATGTATAGGATAGGCATTAGTTTCTCAGTAGATTATCGCAATAATATTATAACATATTTAGTGTGTTTCAAATAAACATTTTCTTTTGTAGCATGTATGAAAATGTCTATATTTCTGTGAACTAATATTTTACTAATGATAATTAATAGAATAAAAATGCACATTCATTTGTGGCAGGTGAAACAGTAACAGAATATTTGTAGTTTCTTTAAGTTCCCATTAATTCTGAAATGTTGATTTGCAGCGGTGAGCATGAGGAGGTGGGATCTTTCACCCTGCTGCAAGTCACTATCCTAGCGTAAAGACTTCAGAACAGAAAGCGGTGGAGAATTTCTGCTTGGCTGTTTACAGTAACACTAAATGTTATCATTCATTTGATAACAAGAACTTACATTTACACCGAGCCTTTAGTCCAGAAAAAAGGAACATCTCAGAGCAATTTGCACAAATGTAATCAGACAACAATGGAGATGATTGTAAACTAAATGGAAGAGGTGGGTTTTCAAGGATGAAATGGTGGTGGAAGATCAGAGGAGTTTGGGGAGAGAATTCCCAGAACACAAAACTTTTTCAGCTGAGGATTAGCCATTAAAAAGGGAGGTGGTAAGGGGAAGGGTTGCCCAAGAGGCCATCATTCAAGAAAGGTGGGGTTCCAGAATAGATGTGGAGAATGGAGAGAACGAAGCCATGAAGATCTTTGAGCCACTTTCAAAATCCAAATATTTAAAAGTGAGCCAAAGTTGGTAAGTGAGGATGGTGGTTGGGAGTGGGTAAGCCACTGTGAAATATGATAAAGGTAGCAGAATTTTAAAGGAGCAACACTTCATGAAGGCTGGAGAATTGAAGGTCAACCAGCAGAGCATTAAAGTATTTGATCCTGAGTCCACCCAGTATAATTTGAATAAATGTGAGATTATTCACTTCGGAAGCAAAAACAAGAAGGCAGATTACTACCTGAATGGCTGTAAATTGGGAGAGGGGAGTGTGCAGTGGGATCTGGGTGTCCTTGTGCACCAGTCACTGAAGGTAAGCATGCAGGTGCAGCAGGTGGTAGAGAAGGCAAATGGCATGTTGGCCTTCATTGTGAAAGGTTTTGAGTACAGGAGTATGGACATGTTGTTGCAGTTATCCAGGACCTTGGTGAGACCACACCTGGAATATTGTGTGCAGTTTTGGTCTCCATTCCTGAGGAAGGATGCTGTTTCTCATGAAGGAGTGCAGTGAAGGTTTACCAGGTTGATTCCGAGGACAATGGGACTGACATATGAGTAGAGATTGACTAGGTGGGGATTGTTTTTGTTGGAGTTCAGACAAATGAGGGGGTATCTCTTAGACACTTATAAGATTCTATCAGGACTGGACAGGATCAATGCAGGGATGATGTTCCAGATGGTGGGTGTGTTCATGACCAGGGATCACAGTATGAGGATTCAGGGTAGATGATTTAGGACGGAGATCAGGAGATATTTCTTCACCCAGACAGTAGTGGGCCTGTGGATTCCATTACCACAGGAAGCTGTTGATGCCAAAATATTGAATGTATTCAAGATGCAGCTAGATATAGCACTTGGGGCGAATGGGATCAAAGGTTATGGAGAGAACGCAGGAATAGGCTGTTTAGTTGGACAATCAGCATAATCATGAAGAATGGTGGAGCAGGTTTGAAGGGCTAAGTGGCCTCCTCCTGCTCCTATCCTCTATGTTTCACCCACTCCTCCAATTTGTCATTGTCCTTTTGGAGTTTGACACTGTCCTCCTTGCAGTTTACACTTCTGGCAAGATTTATGTCATCTGCAAACTATGAAACTTTCCATTACACTCCAAGATCTAGATCATTAATATGTATAAGAAAGAAAAACAAGGTTCCCAATACTGATCCCTGGGGAACTCTATTACTATCTTACCTCCAGCCCTAAAAACTATCCATTGACCATTATTTTCTGCATTGTATAATTGGTTCAGTTTTGTATCCATATTGCTATTGACCTTTTCATTCTACGACCTATAACTTTCCTCTCAAGTCTGTTGTGTGCATTGCATCAACTCCTTTTGAAAGCTTATGTACCCCTGATCGCAGCGTTAGCTGCCTCGATCTTTTCTGTTCGACAAGGACCAGTACAGCACAGGAACAGGACCTTCAGTCCATCAAGATTTCACCAATTCATATATTCATTAAGATTCCTCTTAAAAGTTGCTAATGCAGCTGCTTCTACAATTTCATCTGGCAGCCCATTCCAGGCACTTACCAGCCTCTGTGTGAAAAATAAAACTGCTTGTTATATCTCAGACAACAAGGTGTGGAGCAGGGTGAACACAGCAGGCCAAGCAGCATCAGAGGAGCAGGAAGGCTGACATTTGAGGCCTAGACCCTTCTTCACTCCCTTTTTCAGCTCTCCTGCTCCTCTGATGCTGCTTGGCCTGCTGTGTTCATCCAGCTCCACCCCTTGTTATCTCAGATTCTCCAGCATCTGCAGGTCCAACTATCTCTGTGTGTGTTCCATCTCGTTTTACCTTAAACCTACATCCCCTAATAATTGACATTTCTAACCTGGGAGAAAGTCTCTGACTACCCATTGTGTCCATGCCTCTCATGATATTGTAAATTTCTATCAGGTCACCCCTCACTTTTTGACATTCAAGTGAAAACAAACCAAGTGTGTCCAATCTCTCTTCATAGCCAATAGCAGCTTCTAGTAAGTGGATAGCGAGCAGCTGGGCAGGGTGGTAGGTAGACAGGGTGGCAAGTGGATGCGGGTAAATTGTTAGAGTGTAACATGAGTCAGGAGCAGGCAAGTAGGTCAAATGGGTTATGATTACATGGATAGATGGATGTCAATGTGTGGGGTCTCACAGTGAGACACGTTCCGAAAACTATGTCAATTTTGTTTCTAATGCAAAGTATTCAAAATCCTGTTGTATTTTAGACATTGCAATAACAAACTGAGCATAAAAGAAGTTCAAAATCCTGCATTGTTAACATAATCTGTCAATTGTTTCCAGTTCCAAACCAGTCCTGTGTAACCCAATAGTGTTGGGCACAGCATGGAGTCAACATTTCTCATACTTCCCACTTCCCCCAGCTGGTGCTGGCAGGATGGGTTAAACCAAGTGTCCCTGGGTTTGGGCTTGGAGGATTTAAATTGTTTTTGTCAATAACAGCATGGGAGAGAAAAAGCTTACCCTTTAATTGAGCCAATTTCTCACAATGCCACTGAAGAAGAGAAGGGATTAGCAAAGACACTGCTATCAGCTTGAACCAGCTTTGTAGTCATTGGACTTGGCTTAAGTTCAGACTGACTCCAACCAAGTGATCATTTGCGAGCTCATCATTTATACGTATAGCCTAGTCAATGTGACACTATGTCACTGATCATTTGGAAACAAGGTATAGTAAAACTGTGTTCTACAGGCATGCCAACTCCAAGCATTGTATGAACAGCTACTCATGAAGAAGGTTGCTGACCCCATCCTTTAAAATGTAGGAAGCTACAGAGCCTGCCTCATCCCATATGAGAGAGGAGAACCACATCACCTTCTTATTGAATGGTCAAAGCAGATCAAGGAGGTGAGCCATCTCCGCCTGTTCCAATGTTTATGTTTGGACAGTCTAAATTGAAGAATCTCTCAACAAGATATGGTTTGTCGCATTTTGGCAACAACTTACATTGATACAATGGACTCTGTTACAGAGGCTTTAAAGAGCCCAGATGATCGGGGGTGTGACCTATAGAATAATGCAACCAAGGTTTTTGACATCTTGATGGATGGATCACAACACATCAAGAACTCCACAGCTGACTCGAAAAGCATCTAGCCTGCTGCACAGCCACATTTTTCCTGAAAATGGTGACATGAATGGGAATAATTACAGGTTTGAATCTGGCTGAAAGGTGGGATCCGTCCACACTTACAAGGACGCTTCTTATCACAAATGGTTTCTACAACAACTTCCTCACTCCCTCACTCACAGCATGCTGCTGTGCAGAGGGACCTGGGTGTCCTTATGCATGAATCACAAAAGGTTGGTTTGCAAGTGCTGCAGGTAATTAAGAAGGGAAGTGGAAAATTGTCCTTCATTGATAAAGGGATGGAGTTTAAAAATAGGAAGGTTATGCTGCAGCTGTATAGGTTCCTGGTGAGGCCACACATGGAATACTGTGTGCAGTTTTGGTCTCCTTACTTGAGAAAGGATGGTCTGGCACTGGAGGCAGTGCAGAGGGGGTTCACTAGGTTGATTCCAGGATTGGGATGGTTGGTTTATGTGGGGAGATTGAGTAGACTGGGACTAGAAAAGTATAAAATTATGAAGGAAATAGAAGCAAGGGGGTTGCTTCTCCTAGGGGGTGAAACTAGAACCAGGAAGCATAGTCTCAAAATAAGGGAGAGCAGATTTAGGACTGAGCTGAGGAAGAGCTTCCTTTCTAAAAGGTTTCTGAATCTGTGGGATTCCCTGCCCAGTGAAGCAGTTGAGGCCACTTTGTTGAATGTTTTCAAGGATAGATTTTTGAACAGGAAAGGAATTAAGAATTATGGTAAGTGGAACTGAGTTCACGAGAAGACCAGCCACAATCCTCCTGAATGTCAGAGATGGCTTGAGGAGCCAAATGGCCAACTCCAGCTCCTATTTCTTATGTTCTCATGTTGACAGTGCAGACAGCCTGGCTGGTGCATTGACTCCAGCTCCACATTGAAGCCAGCTCCCATGGCAGAAAATGGGTCTGGCATGAAACTAAATGTGGCTGCACTTCAATCTGAAAGATGCCATATGGTAGCAGAGCCATTCGTGAATGGAAGAACAGGTGGTGGACAGTGAAAGCAAGTGAGTGAGAAGGTTCCACAAATAACAGAAAAACAAGCCATCTCCATCAGAGTTTGTGATATCAGGTGTATAGTGTGAGTTACTTAATACTTGAATGTAATGATCATTCAAGGATAGAAGTAGTCTTCTGCAATGTTTAATTTAAAACCAAAGCAAATGTTGGCAGTAAAGGAAAAGCTATATGCCTCAGGGGCTGTTCTCTCTTTATTTAGTTCTGGATTTAATTGCATTGCGCCACTTTCTGGGCATTCTGGATATAATATTATTAATATTTAAGCTATGAATAATTAATAAGAGGATCAGTTTAAGTGCTCTACCTATTAAAACGTCTCTATTTTGTCCCACAGTTATCTGTTATTCTCATAGCAAGCCAAAGTAAATCAAACAAGTAGGATATTCTTTTATGCAGGTCAGTTACAGTAATATCACAATCTTTCATATTATGATTTCACAAAATGATCCAGAGTTAACTGCGGAAACCTCATTAAGCTTTTTCATTAACGCTATTGCCGTGAAAGCAAGATGTGTAACATGTAATGATCTAATTAAGGTACTTCTCACTCATGCAAGGTCAAAGTATTTGGGAATCTGACAGCAACAATGGTTTCCCTCTGTGCTGTAAATGTCTGAGTTGTGAATGGTGAGGAACATTGTGCAATCATTAATAAATATCCCCAATTCAGACTTTATGATGGAGGGAAGGCCATTGCTGAAGCAGCTGAAGATTGTTGGGACTGGAGCAACTACACAACTCCTGCAGCAACACCCTGGAGCTGAAATGATTGACACCCAACAAACACAACCATCTTCCCTTGTGGCAAGTGTGACTCCAATCAATAGAGCCTTCCCTCATTCCCATTGACAAGGATTGCCAGGGCTCCTCGAACCCACACTCAATCAAATGCAGCCTTGGTTTCAAGGGTATTCACACACACATCTCTGGAGTTCAGCTCTGCTTTTCACACTTGAATCATGGCTATATTGAAGTCAGGAGCACGGTGATCATACCAGAACCCAAGCTGGGCATCAATGAGCAGATTATGGTTTAAAAATTGCTGCATTAGGAATGCTGTTTCAAAACCATTTCACATCTCGTCTGATTTCAAGTCATGTAACCTGACTGGTAGTATTTCTGCACGGCCTCTTCCATTCCCTGACCCTCCTAGTGTTTTCTGTTTCTGCGGTGCACCAACACTGCGTGTCACTAAGCCTCCAGGCCACCTTCTCTCCTGCTCATGACCCTCTGGGCCACCACCCATCTTGCTCGCCAACTCTCTGCCCCAGTCCCATCTCCAGCTTGTGGATTTTCCTCTTCAAGGAGAATAGGGTCTTCCCACTCCTCACTGCTCAGGTCTCTAGTCCTCACTCTCAGCAAGTATTCTGAGAAGGTAGCAATAATTAGGAGAGAAACAGAGCAGGAGAATCGATGAGACTAATGGCAAGTTTTGACAAATGACAGCAACCAGGGAGTCAGGGATGGGAGAGGCAGGACTGTGTAATAGGAGTTAACATATTTCTCTCACAATAAATTATCATTCAAAGCATAAAATTTATTTCGGTTACCAATACAGAAGTTTAACAATTTCAGTGGTCTGGTTAGAATTGTTTATTTAGCTGATGAGATAGGTCCTAATCTCTAATTTTGATATTGGTTGTAATAGGAAAATCTGATTCAAATAAAGTTTGTTTCACTTAAAGTTGTACATCTCAAGATTGTCGTTGCAAATTTAAACGAAGGATTACAGTACATGGAATTTTTTTTAACAGCCCTTCCCAAAGAAGTGTTGACCATAACCTAAAAACCCTACACTGTGGAAGCAGGCCATTCAGACCATCCAGTCAACACCAGCCCTCTGAAGAGCATCCTATATCCCACCCAGACACAACCCTATAACCCACACTCCCCATGGCTAATCCAGCTAGCCTACACTACGGGCAATATAGCATGGCCAATCCACTTAACCCTCAGATTTTTGGGCTGAGAAAGGAAACCAGAGCACCTGGCAAAAACCCACACAGACACAGGGAGAGTGTGCAAACTCCACATAGACAGTCGCCTGAGCATAGAATCAAATCTGGGTCCTTGGTGCTGTGAGTCAGCAGTGCTAACCGCTGAGCCACTGTGCTGCCCATCTTTAGGCTATGGAAAGGAATCAGCGCACCAGGACAAAATCCATGCAGACACAGGGAGAATGTCCAAATATATGTACCCAAAACGATTTTGGGCCAGAATTAGTTGCTGTCAAATGCGGTACCAAATGGGAAAATGATGGTCACAAGCTTTTTGACATTTCTTACCAAGTCTGGAAACGTTTAGTAGCTGATTTGTTTTCAATCTGATTAAGCTGTCATCTGAATCCATGCGGACTCATTCTTGCACCTTTGGCACTCAAAGTGTGACTCAACACTCTCCTCCAGAAAGTCTGGAAAATCTCCTGATTTCCATCATCCATTAAACTGATGGGACTGTGCTGTGTGCACGTTCCAATCAGTTCCTGTTTGCTCTGTTATCTATATACCTCAGGATAGGTGGTGGCTTAGTTTTTATTACCATTAGAATATTAATCCAGAAACACATCTAATGCTCTGGGGACCCAAGTTCAAGTCCCACCCCAGAAGATTGTGGAATTTAAATTCAATCAAGCATCTGGAATTAAAGAACATGGAACAGTACAGCACAGTACAGGTCCTTCAGCCCACGATGCAGTGCTGTCCTAACAGGGGTAATGATTACCATGAAACCATTGTCAAACATCTGGAAAAATCCATCTGCTTCATCAATGCCCTTTAGGGAAGAAAATCTGTCATCCTTATCTGGTCTGGCCTACATGCGACTCCAGTCCCACAATAATATAGTTGACCCTTAACAGGCCTCTGGGCAATTAGGGATGGGCAGTAAATAATGGCCCAGCCTGTGATGCCACATCCCGCAAGTGAATTTTTTTAAAAATCCCAATAACCATAGAACATAGAACAGTACAGCACAGAACAGGCCCTACAGCCCACAATGTTGTGCCAACCATTGATCCTCATGTATGCACCCTCAAATTTCTGTGACCATATACATGTCCAGCAGTCTCTTAAATGTCCCCAATGACCTTGCTTCCACAACTGCTGCTGGCAACGCATTCCATGCTCTCACAACTCTCTGTGTAAAGAACCCGCCTCTGACATCCCGTCTATACTTTCCACCAACCAGCTTAAAACTATGACCCCTCGTGCTAGCCATTTCTGCCCTGGGAAATAGTCTCTGGCTATCAACTCTATCTATGCCTCTCATTATCCCGTCTATACTTTCCACCAACCAGCTTAAAACTATGACCCCTCGTGCTAGCCATTTCTGCCCTGGGAAATAGTCTCTGGCTATCAACTCTATCTATGCCTCTCATTATCTTGTATACCTCAATTAGGTCCACTCTCCTCCTCTTTTTCTCCAATGAAAAGAGTCCGAGCTCAGTCAACCTCTCTTCATAAGATAAGTCCTCCAGTCCAGGCAGCAGCCTGGTAAACCTCCTCTGAACCCTCTCCAAAGCATCTACATCTTTCCTAGAATAGGGCGACCAGAACTGGACGCAGTATTCCAAGTGCGGTCTAACCAAAGTTTTATAGAGCTGCAACAAGATCTCACGACTCTTAAACTCAATCCCCCTGCTAATGAAAGCCAAAACACCATATGCTTTCTTAACAACCCTGTCCACTTGGGTGGCCATTTTAAGGGATCTATGTATCTGCACACCAGGATCCCTCTGTTCCTCCACACTGCCAAGAATCCTATCCTTAATCCTGTACTCAGCTTTCAAATTCGACCTTCCAAAATGCATCACCTCGCATTTATCCAGGTTGAACTCCATCTGCCACCTCTCAGCCCATCTCTGCATCCTGTCAATGTCCCGCTGCAGCCTACAACAGCCCTCTATACTGTCAACGACACCTCCGACCTTCGTGTCGTCTGCAAACTTGCTGACCCATCCTTTAATACCGTCATCCAAGTCATTAATGAAAATTACAAACAGTAGAGGCCCAAGGACAGAGCCCTGTGGAACCCCACTCACCACTGACTTCCAGGCAGAATATTTTCCTTCTACTACCACTCGCTGTCTTCTGTTGGCCAGCCAATTCTGTATCCAGGCAGCTAAGTTCCTCTGTATCCCATTCCTCCTGGCCTTCTGAATGAGCCTACCATGGGGAACCTTATCAAATACCTTGCTGAAGTCCATATATACCACATCCACAGCTCGACCCTCATCAACTTTTCTAGTCACATCCTCAAAGAACTCGATAAGGTTTGTGAGGCATGACCTGCCCCTCACAAAGCCGTGTTGACTGCATTTAATCAAGCCATCCTCTTCCAGATGGCATAAATCCTATCCCTCAGAATCCTTTCTAACACCTTGCAGATGACAGACGTGAGACTTATTGAAAAAGACCCGGTGTCTGAATCAGGCACTAATTGGGTTCCACGCAGAGAATGCTGGAGAAACTCAGCAGGTGTCCTTACATCTGCAAAGAGAGAAGCAGGGATAATGTTTCACATTTGATGACTCTCTTGTTCACCAGACTTGAAACATTAATTCAGATTTTCTCTCTCCACAGGCACTGCCCGACCTGATGAGTTTCTCTAGCATTTCTTGAGTTTCTTTCAGATTTCCAGTATCTGCAGTATTTTCCTTTTATTCAAGGATTTTAGACCATCCAGACATAGGCTGGATGTGTTTTGTCTTTGAAACTGCCATCCATCACATTATCAGTGTTGGCGGGGCAGTAAGGGTTTTGTTCATATCTCGAGCTCAGTAGATCAGGTGCTGAGTCAAGGTCAAATTGATCAAGGCCATTACCTTGGAACAGTTCCAATCTATTATGCCCACCCCTTCAAACTTCATTCAGATGTAAACCAGGGTAGTTTTTGATTTGCAAACCTGATTGGCTTATTGAAGTTGGTGTGGCTCTTAACAATGATTAGTGAAGGTCTGATCTGTGATGTTTCCAATTGCAGCCGAGCATCAAAAAATGCAGAACAGTTGTTTCCCATTGCAGGAGACTCAAAGGCGTAACCTCAGAATAAGGGGCCACCCATTTAAGGTAGAGATGAAGAGGAATTTCTCAGAGGAATTCTTTACCATAGAGAGCTGTCAAGGTTGAGTCATTAAGTATATTCAAATATGTTTGACCAATGAGGGAATTAAAGGTTATTGGGAAAAGGCGGGAAAGCAGAGCTGAGGATTATAAATTCAGCCATGATCTCATTGAACAGTGCAGCAAACTTGATGGGCTGAATGGGCTACTCCTGCGCCTAAATCTTTTCTTCACGTAAAAATTCTGTGCTAACTATGAAACGAGGAGTGTTACCGCAGAACAGATAAGTCCCCCTTATGAATTTTGGCAAAAGAGCACGTATCATACTGTCACAACTTTTTTTGAGTTCTTCAGAAAATTCTGTGCTATTAAAAGGAATGCAGTACAGAGATAGCCTGCAACCATTTCAGATAGTGCTGAACAAGCACACAGTCCCTTCAGCACAGCACATCCAGTCCTTCTTCCTCATTAATTGTTTTGCCTGTCAGATTCTTCCAAAGTTCAGGATGCAGGCACATGCTTTACAATTTCTTTCACTGATATTGCATCCTTAAATGTTAAATCCTTGGCAAATAAATCTCCAGTGATCATAAAACACTCGTCGTTAGATTGCATTTTCCCTTGCTAACAAACAGGACCCATCACTCTTTGAACAATCCCTCACTAGCAGTTCTCCTACATCTGTAACACTGTACATTCAAAGCTGCTTCCAAATTCATTCACCTATTCGGACTTAGCAGCCTGCCCTTTACCAGATGTAACTGTCTGTAATCTTTCGTATGGTCGTGGACTTGCACTGCAGCTCTTAAATTTTCAACTCTGATAAATGAAACAAATGTCCCCAGAAGATTAACAATCAGCTTGCGTTTTTTTTGGAGGTGGGGATATGTTGGGTGAAGAAGGGCCCCGACCTGAATCGTCAGCTTTCCTGCTCCTGTGATGCTGCCTGGCCTGCTGTGTTCATCCAGTTCCACACTGTGTTATCTCTGACTCCAACATCAGCAGTTCTTACTACCTCTCAGGGGGATGTTGGGGTTCGTTTCAACCTGACAAACTGCGTACATCTGTATCTGGGAGTCGGGGAGAGGGGGGCAGGTTGAATGAGCTGAAATCGATGGTGCATCAGGACTTTGGTTGGAATATGTCAACATCTGCCTTTCACCTGAGTGTGCCCTATACGCCCATGGGTCAGACAGGTCAGCTTGTTAAGCACGTAAAGTGCTATTAATTCCGTCTGATCTAGTAGGAACTGCAGATGCTGGAGAATCTGAGACAAGTTGTGGAGCTGGATTAACACAGGATTCCAAGCAGCATCAGAGGAGCAGGAAAGCTAACATTTCAGGCCTCGGCCCCTCTTCTCTCTGAGCGCTGACTTTTACTGTGTCTGTATGAACCCAGACATTGCAGAACTCATAGAAATATACAAAACAGGAGCAAGAAGTGGGCCATTTGGCGTTTCAAGCTGCTTCGCTACTCGATATGATCATCCATCTAAGGACCCTATTCCTGCTCTCTCCTCACACACTTTGATCCCTTAAACAAAGTGCTTTATTTAACTTCTTCTTGAAATCACACAATGATTTGGCCTTGATAACATCAGAGGAGCAGGAAAGCTGACGTTTTGGGCTTAGGCCCAAACGTCAGTTCTCCTGCTCCTAAGGTGCTGCTTGGCCTGCTGTGTTCATCCAGCTCTACACCTTGTTACCTCAGATTCTCCAGCATCTGCAGTTCCTACTATCTCTGATACAATGGTTTGGCCTTAACTGCTTTCTGTGTTGACGAATTCCACAGGCTTACCACTCTCTGGGTGAAGAAATTTCTCCTCATCTCAGTCCTAAATGGTTTGTTCTGTATTCTTAGACTGTGAACCCTGGTTCTGGATTCCCCTGCTATCAGGAACACCCTTCCTGTATCTAACCTATACAGAAAGGAACATGGTCAAACAAATCCAGGGCGACTTTGTGATAATGGGAACTGCAGATGCTGGAGAATCCAAGATAATAAAATGTGTGGCTGGATGAACACAGCAGGCCCAGCAGCATCTCAGGAGCACAAAAGCTGACGTTTCGGGCCAAGACCCTTCATCAGAGAGGTGGATGGGGTGAGGGTTCTGGAATAAATAGGGAGAGAGGGGGAGGCGACCGAAGATGGAGAGTAAAGAAGATAGGTGGAGAGGAGAGTATAGGTGGGGAGGTAGGGAGGGGATAGGTCAGTCCAGGGAAGATGGGCAGGTCAAGGAGGTGGGATGAGGTTAGTAGGTAGGAGATCGAGGTGCGGCTTGGGGTGGGAGGAAGGGATGGATGAGAGGAAGAACAGGTTAGGGAGGCAGAGACAGGCTGGACTGGTTTTGGGATGCAGTGGGTGGGGGGGAAGAGCTGGGCTGGTTGTGTGGTGCAGCGGGGGGAGGGGACAAACTGGGCTGGTTTTGGGATGCGGTGGGGGAAGGGGAGATTTTGAAGCTGGTGAAGTCCACATTGATACCATTGGGCTGCAGGGTTCCCAAGCGGAATGTGAGTTGCTGTTCCTGCAACCTTCGGGTGGCAACATTGTGGCACTGCAGGAGGCCCATGATGGACATGTCATCTAATGAATGGGAGGGGGAGTGGAAATGGTTTGCGACTGGGAGGTGCAGTTGTTTATTGCGAACCGAGCAGAGGTGTTCTGCAAAGCGGCTCCCAAGCCTCCGCTTGGTCTCCCCAATGTAGAGGAAGCCACACCAGGTACAATGGATACAGTATACCACATTGGCAGATGTACTCCCTTGTTCGCTCCACACTGCTCTCCAACCCCACCACACCCGGCACCTTCCCCTGCAACCGCAGGAAATGCTACACTTGCCCCCATACCTCCTCCCTCACCCCTATCCCAGGCCCCAAGATGACTTTCCATATTGAGCAAAGGTTCACCTGCACATCTGCCAATGTGGTATACTGTATCCATTGTACCCGGTGTGGCTTCCTCTACACTGGGGAAACCAAGCGGAGGCTTGAGGACCGCTTTGCAGAACACCTCTGCTCGGTTCGCAATAAACAACTGCACCTCCCAGTCGCAAACCATTTCCACTCCTCCTCCCATTCTTTAGATGACATGTCCATCATGGGCCTCCTGCAGTGCCACAATGATGCCACCCGAAGGTTGCAGGGACAGCAACTCATATTCCGCTTGGGAACCCTGCAGCCCAATGGTATCAATGTAGACTTCGCCAGCTTCAAAATCTCCCCCTCCCCCACCACATCCCAAAACCAGCCCAGTTCCTCCCCTCCCCCCACTGCACCACACAACCAGCCCAGCTCTTCCCCTCTACCCACTGCATCCCAAAACCAGTCCAACCTGTCTCTGTCTCCCTAACCTGTTCTTCCTCTCACCCATCCCTTCCTCCCACCCCAAGCCGCACCTCCATCTCCTACCCACTAACCTCATCCCACCTCCTTGACCTGTCCGTCTTCCCTGGACTGACCTATCCTCTCCCTACCTCCCCACTTATACTCTCTTCTCCACCTATCTTCTTTTCTCTTCATCTTTGGTCCGCCTCTCCCTCTCTCCTTATTTATTCCGGAACCCTCACCCCATCCCCCTCTCTGATGAAGGATCTCGGCCCAAAACGTCAGCTTTTGTGCTCCTGAGATGCTGCTGGGCCTGCTGTGTTCATCCAGCCTCACATTTTATTATCCAGGGTGACTTTTATAGGTTTCTATGAGATAAGCACTTAAGAAAGCTAATTCAATTCAGTTCATTATTCTAACCTCGAATGAATATAATCATAATTGGTTTAACCTTTCCGCCTTTGTCAGTCCTGCCAATCCCAAGAATCCATCTGATAAATTTTCATTGTACTTCCTCCATCGCCAGAGCATTATTGCTCAGATAGGGAGGCCAAAACTGCACACAATGTTGCAGGTGTAGTCTCATCAAGGCCCTGTAAAATTGCAGCAGAACATCCTTGCTCCTGTACTCAAACCCTCTTGCTATGAAGGCCAAGATGCCATTTACATTCTTCATCAATTCCACACCACATCTTGCCTTCAGGAATTGGTGTACTAGGTCACCAAGGTGCCTTTGCATGTCCCCCTCTCTCAATTTATAGCCATTCAGATCATCTTCATTCTTGTTTTGGTTTATCCACATTAAACTGCATCTGCCATGCATTTGCTCACTCACTCACCATGTATATCAAGCGGAGTGGGCATTGGGAATTGAGAGGATTGCAAAATTGCCAGGCATGCAAACCTTTAAAATAGTGAGACATGGCTGCACCATTTTCCTAAGTGAAAGGTTCTGCTCAAAGCATTCATGGGAATGTGTTTTCACTACATCGCAAGTAATTTTAAAAGCCATGGAATTTACTGCCTTTGACCTGCACTTCCCAGCCATCAAAGTCCAGCACATGGACCACTCAAAGTTATTTTCTCCTTAGATATGAAACAATGTAAACTGTAGCAGCAATCTTTTCCTCACCTATCCACAGGTGAATGTGGGTGCAAATATAGTTTGTGACGGGATGTGCATTAAAAGGGCCTGTTCTGGCCTGTTTCTCCTGAAGAGAGGTGTTGTCAACCTAATGTTGAGGTCCCTACTCCATAGAAAGCAGAGTAAATGGTTTGTTTTTCCTTAAGTAGATAAAAGACACATGAGTGGGTGGAGTCAGGCTCACACAGGCCCAGGGTTTTAATTTTGCTTTCTGTTGTTGAAGTTGGGGTTTTGGAATCAAAGCTGCTAAACACAGTTCTCTCTGCTGATGCTGCTGCAAAAGCTTGAGCTCTCTGTCTCTCTGCTACGAGATTAAATCTGTTGGGGTTCCTTCTCTTAGACTTCAGATAGTTCATGAGGAAAATCTGTTTTGCTGAGGTAGCCTTTGCCAAGGATGTGTTTATGGGATGCTGCTGTATTGGAACAGTTGATGAGTAGTAGTTAATTATTATTATTTTGTTAAGTATTTAAATAGAGTCAAAGTTATGCCAATTCTTTTTTTGTTAGTATTTTAACTGCGGTGTAAGAATAAAATTTGATTTGCTTAAAGCCTAGTAGTGTGTCCAATTGAATTGCATCTGGAACATAGTATCTTACACTTCCCATTAAAGTCAGCATTGTTGCAACTGACTTTTCAACAGAGTCAGGGAAGCAACCCTCAGCCTTTCTCCCCCACACCCCTCCTCCCCTCACCACCACATAAAATTCACTCTAATTTTTTTCAATCAAATATTGCTCCTTTTCATTTCAGTCATGTTCGATTCAAATACCGTCTCTCTCTTCTTCCCCCTCTATTTTCATAAAGCCTCACATTACCAAACTGGATACATATGAGACTGAAAATAACTCATTGTAGATATCAGAAAGTCACTACAGAATCTTTCTATTCCCACAACATTGGTGTGTGCTGGTAGTTACGGCTCACTAACAATGCCTCAGAGCAGTGAACTCATATGGAGTGGAGGACAAACACAAAAACCTTTTGCAATTTGTTAAATGGTTTCTTTAAGCTACACAGAAGGGGTGGGATTTGAGGATTGCAGGCTATGAATTGGGAAGCCTGGGAACAAGCTGCAAAGATGTATTGGCCCCTCGCACAGGAGGAGAACACCATTAGAGGACAGTATTTTGTCAAACAAAAACAGCCAATCTCTTTGTAGAAGAACAGCCTTCCAAGGAGGAAGATAAAGCCATTAATCAGAAAAGAACATTAACTTCAGAATGATAGAGAGGTGCAGCATGCCAGGCAGGGCTTAATGATACCCTTGCCCAATAGATGCATGGTGGGTGTTCATTGACTGTAAATTTGCTGTAGCTGGAAATGTCGCTGGTTCCTCTTCAAAAGGAAGCTCCTAAGTTTGTTCTTTGTTCACTTCTCCAGTTGTTTA
The DNA here is from genome assembly GCF_030684315.1 of Stegostoma tigrinum. Lineage (NCBI taxonomy): Eukaryota > Metazoa > Chordata > Chondrichthyes > Orectolobiformes > Stegostomatidae > Stegostoma > Stegostoma tigrinum. The sequence goes on along the minus strand of NC_081376.1, from coordinate 44,482,347 downwards.
GTTGAAGTTAACATCAACGACTTCCTAAAGTATTTCCAACAAGTGACACTTGCACATTGAATAATGCTGAGCTGTTATGCTACAATGGGCATGAAGGAGCAAATAGTGGCACCAAGGAGGGGTAGTCTTAGTAGTTTCATTCTTGTAATGGCAGTCAGGCAGACGGCAATGGTTTAAAATGTCAGTGTATTTTTGAAGCTGACATTTCATTTCCAATGAGTTGTCACCCATTCCACCTATGTGCTCTCAGATGTTTTGTTTTCATTTCCTGTGAAGAGCTATTCCCAGCTGGAGCATCTGACCTGGTGCACATTTTGGGGCTTTAAATATGGCGATAGTGGCAGGAATGCCAGAAGGTGCCAGCAACAACAGCGAGAACTTCCTCTGCCAGTGACCGCAATACAGCACAAGGGCAGCACGATAAGGACGTGGTAATGAGATAATGAGCAGAGGCTTGAATGAGATAAGTCAATGGAGCTCACAGAAAAAAACGTCCATAAAACTCCCCGCAATTGATACTTAGCCAGTTTTGATGAAAATCCAGCCCTTTTGGCAGATCCTTCCAGGATTCTAAATGATGTAGCCTACAACAAGATGCATGACAAGTAGAATAAGGCTCATCTCAATGTCAATAGCAACTCACTCCAACTTTGCTGCTTTTTATATGCAGTATGGCTGGTTCTTGCTAATTGACAGGGTCTGATGCTTGTTAAATTATAGAGTCCCTACAGTGCAGGAAGAGGCCATTTGGCCCATAGAATGAGCTCCAACTCTCCAACGAGTATCCCATCCTGACCTGGCCCTCTAGTCAATCCCTGCATTTTCCATGGCTAGCTCTCTTAGCCAACGCGTCCCTGGACACAATGGGCAAGTTAGCATGGCTGATCCACCTAACCCGCACTTCTGTGAAGTGTGGGAGAAAATGAAGCAAACCCACAATGACACAGGGAGAATGTACAAATTTTGCACAGACATATTAGTCTGGAATCGAACCCAGGGCTCTGACGCTGTGAGACAGCAGTGTTAACCACTGAGCCATCATGCCACCCATAAATCCCTTTTTAATGGCACGTTAAAAGTGAGTATTCATCTTGGCATCTCACCTAATAAGCTATATTTTGAGAAGATCAGAATTGAATTGAATTGACTATTCATTGTCATTTGCATTTTACAACAAAATGCAGTGAAAAACTCCAACTGTCGCCATGACCCAGTGCTGTTTTGAATAGTTTAAGAATGGAAAGATATCACTGAGTAAGAGTCTATCTTTGTCATGGGTCCTGAGCCCTGAGTAGGCCCAGCAATGACATCTGCCCCTGTCCCAAACTTTTCCATCACCTCATCACCACCTAGGTTGGACCCACTAACGTAGGATGCGCCAGTCACAATCTCTTCAATGCCAGGCCTACCTTAACCACCGCAGCCACTGATGCCAGGCTCTGTGCTGTCCTCACATTCGCTCTGGAGTCCCTGGCTCTGCCAGTGCAACCACCTCACCAATATTGAGGAGGCCCCAGCTCCTGGCAACCAGGAGCTCCATTCTCTGTTGCCACATTGGCAAGAGTCCCGCTTCGGCCTCCCTTCTCCGAGATGTCTCCTTCTCCAACCCAGGAACAGCATGAAGAAAAGAAGGGAAGGAAGAGAAAGGAGACGAAAGGGGTCAGGAAGATGGAAGGAAGCAGCTGGTGTGGAGCAGATGGGCTCAGGAGTCTGAATGCTGTCTATCTTGCTAGTGCTGCCATCTTTTCTGAAAGGAAACCAGGGCAATTCAGGGCAAGGCAGATTCAGTTCGCCACGTGGTCTGAACAGTCCTCCAGCTGGAAGCACATCAATCCAACAGCGTACGCAGAGGGCGCTGACCACTTGCACTCAATAACCACACACATTGGCATCCAACATGTGCTAGCATTGTGGCACATCTCTCATCCACAAACAGGACAATTCAGTGCAGCACCTCAGGCTGCAGCAACGACCAGGTGCTCTCAGGGACATACAATCGGCTGATGGACGGCACAAGGTTACATCTCCGAGCCCTTCGCTTCCTCTCACTCACTCGCTCACTCTGTGCCCACCTGGATGCTCACAGCAACCTTGTCTTACATTGCTCTGCCTTGACCTTCTCAGGCAGATACTCATTTTGCCACTGACTTGCTGTGCCATATACATTGACAGGTAGACTATTATCACTGTCAGCAGGCCTCAGTCAAGTCATGAGGGTTAGATTTCACCCAGGGATTCCTGGCACAGTACGTCAAGGGCACTGTCTGATACCTGTCCATACTAGAGGCCTCTCTCTCTCTCTCTCTCTCTGTCTCTGTCTCTCTCTCACTGCATTCTCTCAGCCCCTCAAAGGTCAAGAAGCACAATGACAGCCCAAACTGGAGAGAAACATCCAATCATCAAGATCTGAAAGATATTTCCAATATTCATGACAACAATTGATCCAGTTAAAGTTAATGTTGCCATACCATCAGACTGGAGATCATTGGCTGGTGGCAGTTCTAACCTGAGAGTCATCACACCTCAGGCAAAAGGAAAGGTTGAGATGGGTCTTTAGTCCTTAATGGAAATTGCATTTGGTGTTGAAATTAAAACTACGCCATTGGCATCCCTTTGTATTAGAAACCAGCTGAACTGAGCTAATTAACTCCCATCCCTCACCAACTGTGGTATTGGACTAAAACCTAACACCTCCATAACACTGCAAGGATTTTGAGATGTATTTTCTTTTTTTCTGTACTGGACACAGTCTCCTTTTAAATGTCATACTTGTATTTATATGCGTGGATTTGGTGTGATCTCTCTATTTTTTAAATTTCCGGATTAGCAAGTAATAAATTTGATTTTCCTTTCACTGGAGAACACCTTGTTTCTGGTGAACTAGTTAAATACATTTTAATTGAAGTGTGGTATTGCTGTGCGCTATAAAGGTAATTAAATCATTGCTGCAAACAACTGAGGAGATTAAAGAGAGGGGAGACAAAACATACCTCAATCCCACACTGCCCACCCTGGTCATAACAATAGATATTGCTGAGCATCTGTGGGTTGTGAATGTTACTTGTAGCTCAGGTCCAGGAGCTATGCATTTGTTAATTAAAGTGTCGTTGGTATCTTTTAATCATTATAATTGACCACATTCACTGGCAAATAGTCACAAACTCAATATTGGATGAAGCCTGAGGTCATGTTGCAGTGAGAGACACGGCATAAGTCAGAGAAGCTAAATAGATCGATAGACCATGTTTCTAGAGTCTACACATATGGGCACTGCATTCTCTTAATCTGCATCTTTACAGTCTGATACAGCAGTACAGTACCTGAAATCCAGCTGTTTTTAAAGGGTTATGGCACAAGTTTGCTGGCCAAGGTACTCAGAGAGTCATAGTCTCATGAAGATCTACAACATAGAAAATGGCCATTCAGCCCAAATGTTCGTGTCAGCCAAAAATTATTGTAAACCCATTTTCCAGCTCTTATAGTCTCATATGTCTTAGCACTGCAAGTGCATACCTAGATATTTCTTCAATGCTGGGAGGGTTTCTACCTCCTTACAGGCAGTGAGTTCCAGACTCCCATCACCCTCTGATGCTCTGGAAGTTACTCACAAAGACTAGGAAGCGTTTGCATTTATTTAGCTCCTTCCATGATTTCTGGACATCCAATGGTGCCTCAAAAACAATCGAGTACCTTGGTTTTCAACCTTTTGGCTCAGACCAATTGGCAGCGATCACGTGCTGGGGCTTTTTGCCTCGGCGACGGGGACACTCATGTGGGGGTTGGAGATGGTGTGCGGTCTCGGTGGAGAAGGAAAAAATGTTAAAATTTTTTAAAAAGTCACCAGAACAATGTGGGAAATTCGGTGGCCAATTTGTACACAAGCTCCCACAACCAACACTAAGACAATGATTCAATTGTTGTACCTTTAGTGATATTGGTTCAGGGATAAATACCACCCAGGACAGTATCCTGGATGAAATAATGGCATGGAACTTTTCACACTCATTTGAGAGGGCAGGTGGAAGCTCAGTTTAATGTCTTTTTCTTAAAAGGCAGCACATCCAACGACACAGTACTCCTTCAGTGCTGTGCTCGGTGCTCAGGTTCAATTTTGTACTCAGTTCCATGGAGTTGACTGTGATTGCTTTCATTTCTAAAAAAAAACCAAAGATATCAGAGTTTGGCGAATAAATCTGTATCGTTTTTCTTTTTTAACCAGGCCACCTGATTTATACAAATAGTAGAGAGAGGCTGATCTAAGAGCTGACACAGCAATTAGTGCATCATCCAAAGGGATAGAGTTCAGTAATGCAATAAAATCAATAATGGAATATTTTATTGAGTGGTTTTCATTCTCAGCTGCCAAATGCTTACCCATGCATATTACCCAACTAAATAACAGCAATGTGCCTGAATGCTAATCACAGCGGTGGCTAAAAGTATCGCAGATCAATTCCAGAAATTGAAAAGTCATTTCTTTACGACGCATCTTCAGTGAAGGCAAACTACAGGAAGTCAGCTGAGACAGAGCTTTATTCATCCCTGCCTATTGGCAACTGCAATTACATGACATGCTGTTGTATGAATTCTGAAGCACAATATTGATTTTACCCAGTAGCTAAAAAAGTTCGATAAATATTCATCAGGTAATTTAAATCTTCTCCAGTCACGTTTAGGGCTCGTGGTTTGGAATCAAGTTATGGAGCTGAGAGTGGATTTAACATTAAAATGTGAGTAAAGGTTGAAAGAACTATCCTGGTCCAGATCACAGACACCTGAAAAATAAAGGATTTTTTTTAAAAAGACTAAATGGTAGCTGTAGCGTCATGAAATAATGTGGTATATGCTATTGTAATAGAGACATGTGGAGTCACGTGCAAAATTCCAAGAGAGAAGGAACAGGCAGGACCAAGGAGAGATGGATTAAATCAAAGGAGAATGTTTATGATTGTGCTAGTAAGAGGTGCTTGCAGAAATCTACTATCGTCACTGTGGAGATAGGTCCCAGTCACCAGGGCAGACAGCCCAAATAGCATCCGAAAGTAGACCCTAAACCTCAAACCAGAAGCATTTTTGCCCAGATTTTGAGCATCTGCAGTTACTTGTTTTATTTTGGCTTTCTTACCCTATTGAAAGGAGAGGAAGGGAAGAACGTAGAAGCAGAAAGTTACTGGAGCACTTGATTGTATTCAGATTGTCTACTTCAATGCGTAATTGCGTAAGGAATCCTTACCACCACCCCCCTCACACAACCTCTCCTCTCACCCCCATGTAGAATTCACTCCAATTTTATTTTCAATCAAGTATTGTTCCTTTTCAGTCACATTCAACTCAAAATTCAACTCTTCCTCCACAGATGTCACGCATCTGCAGCACTTTTCCGTTTCTGTTTCGGGCTATCAGCTTTCCTTTGCTTTTACTGAAGTGCCGGGGAGTTTGCCAATTGTGAACGTGCTTGCAAAAGAGCAGCGGGCTGTGCAACTGTCAAACATTTGAAGAAGAGGCAACCTGCATGGGGGTCACTGTATCATGAAGATTTGACACATGAGTAGACATTAGAGCACAAGCAATCAAAAGCCAGGGATTTCATTGAGTGAGCGCTGGTCCTTAACTATAAATAAATGTTGTCCTCAGCTCTCAGCAATGATAATCAAATTCTGTGTGTACGCAATAAATAGAGTCATAGTCAAAGTGATAAACAGCATGGAAACTTCCTTTTGGTCCAGCTTGTCCATGCCTAAAGTAATCTTAAGAAAAACCGAAAGGACTGTGGATTCTGTAAATCAGGAACAAAAACAGAAGTTGCTGGAAAAGCTCAGCAGGTCTGGCAGCATCTGTGAAGGAAAAAAAATCTAACTTTTCATGTCCGGTAACCCTTCCTCAGGACTGTTCCTCAGAAATGTTAATTTATTTTCCTTCACAGATGCTGCCAGACCTAAAGTAATCTAGTCCCATTTACCAGCATTTGTCCCATATCCCTCTAAACCCTTTCTATTCATATACCCATCCAGATGCCTTTTAAATGTTGTAATCATACCAGCCTCCACCGCTTCCTCTGGCAGCTCATTCCATACACACACCACCCTCTGCATGAAAAAGTTACCCTCCAGGTCCTTTTCAAATCTTTCCCTTCTCACCTTAAACCTATGCCCTCTAGTTTTGGACTCTCCATCAGTCAGAAAAATCAATTTCAACAGTATTAGAGAATTCTGAAAATGCAGAAAGCCTTGGTGAATTGAAGCCATTTTCCTTACTCATTAATTTTGCTGCTTGAATCTTATACACAAAGCACTGGGGTTTGGCATAGGCTTTGAATAAAAAATAAAGAAGTGTGGAAATAGGAGCAGCCCATAGGAGCCTGCTGTTCCCTTCAATGTAATAATTGTCCAACTCAGCCATATAAAACAGACAACTGCAGATGTTGGGGTTCTGAAACACAAAAAAATTAGAAATCACTGGAGAAACTTAGTAATACACTGGCAGCATTTGTAAAAAGAAAACATTTTGAGTCCAGCGACTTGAGAAATTCAGAGATTCTCCAGCAATTTCTGTTTTCTTGTGCCTAACTCAGTTCCCAGTTCCCACTTTCTCCTCATACCTATGAATCCACCCCCCCAACCCCAACAGTGATTCAACCACTGGACTCCCACCCCCCAACTTGATGCATCCGAGTTGAGTTTTTTTTCACTTTGTAGGCTGAGAACAGTGAAATAAAAGCAAAATATTGTTGATAATAGAGGTCTGAATAAAGAAAAAATATAGGAAGTGCTGGAGAAACTCAGCAGGTCTGACAGCATCTGTGAACAGAAAGGGAGATAGCAATATCACTGGACCACTCTCTCATTAGGGGAGTGCCCTGGAGGTGATTTAACCTAAGGGTCATCATAGCTCAGGTCAGCAAAGAAATTGAGAAGGAGAATCCTTCATAGTATCCTCAGCCTGTGGGCAGGAATTGAACCCATACTGTTGGCGTCATTATCCGTCAAAGGCCAGCTGCCCAACCAATAGAGATAATGGGAACTGCAGATGCTGGAGAATCCAAGATAACAAAGTGTGGAGCTGGATGAACACAGCAGGCCAAGCAGCATCTTAGGAGCACAAAAGCTGACGTTTCGGGCCTAGAAGGGTCTAGGCCCGAAACGTCAGCTTTTGTGCTCCTAAGTTGCTGCTTGGCCTGCTGTGTTCATTCAGCATCAAACTTTGCTATCTAGCCCAGCCAATGGAGTTTAGAAAGCGCCACATCATGAAGCTAACATTTCCAGTCCAGTTTGACTCTTCCTCAGTATACTTGAATTATATTGGATAATTAGTTAAGCACACTGTGGAACTTTAAGGGTCAATCTGAGCACTTACTGAAGCAAGCACAAATGTAATTAAATATGAACTATTATACATTTTAAAAGTTATACAATTAAAATTTATTGGCACCTGGAATTCTCATGTTAGTTGAGACCAGTGGTTATAGTGTCTTTAAAATATGGAGTTATACATCCCATGTTGGCGCACCTCCTTTTAAACACTATCATCCCAAGTTGCAGCTTTGGATTTATTTTTATAATTATTAAACTATGTCTGGAACCCAACATCCCAAGGCTCCATTTATACATTCAAAATCCACTTTATATGTTTCAGCAGCAACGCTGCAGGAACTCAAAGAGCTCGCAAAACAAGTCGAATTATAAAGTTTCTTTTTGCTGGATATAGCAATTCCAGGGGGAAAGAAAATCACAAATATGATTGACTGTACACGTTAAAGCATTCTGGTACTTTCTGCGTAATCTTCTCAAATATATAAAAATCTATCGCGCTGCTACCAATGTTTTAAGTACATTTCTGCATTCCATAGCCATAGCTATTCCAAACGAATTCAGTTGGGAATGAATTGTGTAATAGAGGTTTGTAGTTTGCACAATAATGTCAGCACAAAGCTCCAGTCAATCACAGGAAGGATGAAAATACACGTCAGCTCTTTAAAGCCACAAACGTATCTGTATCCCCAAAGGACGCTCTGTTTTCCTTTACACTCACTGAAATTGTCTAGCCGTATTGCACTCGTAAACAAAAATGTCACATCTTCCTTATTAGATACCATTCAATGGAGGCCATGCAGTGATCGGAATTCCCCAGAGTCACTCTAATTTGGCCAGTTCTGGTAAATTGCCAAGTTTTTCTAAACTTGAATTACTTCAGGCACAGATATCAGCATCTTTGTTTTATTAAAGGGTGTGCACACAGAGGAGGGAGGGTGATATCTCATGGTGTTCTTGCATGCCACTGTTTTTCATGTGTTGCTTACAGAAAGAAGGAAGATTTCATGGCCCTAATTCAGAGAAAACCCTTTTGTCCTGAACAGCAAAGTTTAGCTGCCATTTCTGAATCACAAGCAAACTGAATGAAGTAAACATTGAATAAAACAGACACAGAACTTGCATGGCAGCATCTGTGGTGTTATGGAGCAGGTCAGGCCCCCTCAAAACATTTTATGGAGGCATTCTAGACCCTAACATTTTCTTATTTTAAAGACAAATATAAAATGTTTGCACTTTCTCCCCGTGTCTGCGTGTGTTTCCTCCGGGTGCTCCAGTTTCCTCCCACAGTCGAAAGATGTGCATGTTAGGTTGGTTGGCCATACTAAACTGCCCATAGTGTCGAGGGTAGGAAATGCAGGGATAGGATAGGGGGTGTATTGGAGTGGATTGGTCTTCAGAGGATCAGTGAGGGCTTGATGGGCCAAATGGCCTGCTTCCAGACTGTAGGAATTCTATGATTGTATGAAAGTGTATGTTCCTTATGCAATGTGATTGGTCAAACTACTCACCATTATGCAAGACACTATTTATTTGAACATTGTAGTTAAAATACAACCAAAGAAATAGGAAATTGGAACAACTTAACTATATTGGAAACTTAACAGAACAATAAATGTAGCATCCATTGCTAATTAACTGTTCTAATATAGTAACATCACATAAGCACACCACTTGGCATAAAAAGGAAAATTTAGACACAGATTCTCACATGCAGTTCTCCAAACCAGAAGGAAAATAAATACACCAAGAGAAAATTCAGAAAGAGGAGCAGCTAGGAGGCTGAAGCTTCCAATTCTGTTGAGACCCCAACAGCATCTGCTTATAGCTAAACCTAAAACCTAAATAAAACTTGTAAGTCTAGGCTGTGAGAGCCGGCCACATGTGGGTTCCTTTCATTGTTCCAACTTTAAAAAAAACTCAAAGCCTCCAAAGCTGTTTACTTTCTTACGGGCAGCTCTACACCTTTATCTTACATCCTTTCTTCTCAAAAAACAGGACAGAATAAACTCTTGAAAACCACACCATCATCACAGATGAGAGAAACAGATTTAATATTTCCAGCCTGGTATGACCTGCCTTCGACACTTCTAGAGAGGAGTTACACCAGACTTTAAGTTTAACTCTGTTTTCCTCTCTCCGCAAGTGCTGCTAAACCTGTTGAGCTTCTCCCGCATTTTCTGCCTCTGTTTCAAATCCCCAACATCCGCAGTATTCTTCTTTCGTTGCACAGACTTGTCCATTTAGCTGCAGGATAGCCTGGGTTTAATTTGTCTGAGGCTTTGATCGTGAGCAATTTCTGTCAAGTGTCGGGCTCCTTAAATGTGTAAGTTAGTGAGAGAAGTCCATTTGCAGAGCCTCATTGAAGCCAGTGACATTTTGTTTTTGACGGTAGCTATTGGAGCGTACTTGATGCAATTTGGTCAGCATGAGAATTCAGTGAGGAAGGGAGGTAGGTGTCTTTTTTTCTCCTTTTCTAAACCCTTAAATCTTTACCTTTCCTGCCTTTTCCTATCTTCTTTACACAATCGGTCGCAGGTGTTTGAAACTCTCTCCCGCAAATGGCAGTTGACGCTAAATTAGTTGTTGGTTTCATTTTATCAGTTAGACCCATGAATATCTGTCAAGTAAAGTGTTAGGGATAAGGGCCAAAGACGAAAGATAAATGGAGATAGGCCATGATTTCAGTGAATGATGGGTTGAATGGCCTACTCCTCTTCCTTTTCCAACCTATAGGAGACTAAAAGTTGTACAAGAAGACTGACCTTGAAGAAAAAATATCAAAGATTGACAGCACAGAAAAGCTTAAATTTCATTCATTCATAATCCTCAGTTTATATTTCATAGTACAGCTGCTTAAGTTATGACAGGACAGCTTGGCCATGTGGAAAGCCAGGCTGCGGAAGGATTGTAGACAAGTCATGCGACCTAACTGAACACATATGCTGGAATTAGCTCCACCTCAAGAAATTTGAATTCTGAAATTTGGAACACAAGTGGTGTATCTGGGAAGCTAAGAGTTAGAGAGTTACTATATTCAAAGAGATGGTCATGCTACAGGCTTACAGCCTACAAACAGCTGGGAAATGAGTGACTGGCAGATAATCCAAGAAAACTGGGAAGGTAGTGCAGGGGTTCCCCGACATCCAGATCAAAAACTGGTTTCCCATTCTGGATAAAGTGAAGGCACTGGAGGTATTTCTGTGGCCTTAGGTATGACTTCAAGATGGTATATTGCCTTCCTGGTGCTAGGGTCAGGGATGTCACAGAATGGCTGTAGAACTTTTTTTTCCTGGGCGAAAATCATCTAAAGATTCTGGTCTGCGTTGGTATCATCAATAGGTAAGAAGAGGAACGTGGTCCTGCAGTCAGAATTTAAAGATCTAGGTAGAAAAATAGCATGGAGATTACAAAACTTGGAAGTATTTTAAACTGTAAGGTGGACAATGTAGAACCCTGAAGGACATTGACGAGCTGCTAGAATTGGAAAGAGGTGGCTGATGAAGTTCAACATGGAGAAGTGTGAGGTGAAAAATGTTTAGTGGAAACAATGTGGAAACACGGTATAAAACCCCTTAAATAGAGCACAGAGACCTGGGCGCAAAGGTACATAAATTATTAAAGATGGCAAGATATGTGGAGAGCATGGCTAATAAACCATACAGTATCCTGGGCTTTATGAGTATTGGCATTCAGTCCAAGAGCAAGGAGGCTATGTTGCAGCTATAAAACATAGCAGTTAGACCCCCATTAGAGTATTGGTATAAAGCCCTGGGCATCATAGCTTAGAAAGGATGTGAATGCACTGAAGAGAGTGCAGAAGATGTTTATAAGAATGGTTCAACTGGTGAGAAACATCAGTAATGAAGTTATGAAGATAGATTGGTATATTTGGGACTGTTTCCCTTGGAGAGCACAAGGCTAAGATGAGATTTGATTAAAGTTCTGATAATCATAAGGGATCCAAACAGTGTACACAGAGAACAACAGTCGCGGCTCATGAAAGGATCATGAATGAGATAGAACAGAATTGAAGGAGAGGCAATGGCCCAGTGGTATTATCGCTGAACTGTTAATCCAGAGACCCACATAGTGTTCTGGTGACCTGGGTTCGAATCCCTCAATGGCAGATGGTGGAATTTGAATTCGATAATTATCTGGCATTAAGAATTTAATGACGACTATGAATCCATTGCCAATTGTTGGGGGAAAACCCATCTGGTTCACTAATGTCCTTTGGGGTAGGAAGCTATCATCCTTACCTGGCCTGAGCCTGCATGTAACTCGAGGCCCATAGCAATGCAGTTGACACTTAATTTCCCTCTGGGCAATGAGGAATCTGCACTAAATGCTGCCTAGCCAGGAATGCCCTCATCCTGTTGTCGACTAAAGGAAGTGATTCACAAATGAAGAAAATGAGATAGAAGAAGTAAAAGACGCTTTGAAACTCCAAGCCTGGCTACCATTCACAGCAGATTTCCTGCCAATTCCACTTCTCTGTCCGCTCCTCATTTCCCTTAATCCCCTGACAACTCTGTGTATACCAGCCGTCAACACATCCAACTAAAGAACATCCTCAACACTCAAAGGTCTAGAATACCCAAAATTCGACACCGCTTAAGTGAAGGGGTTTCCCTTCATCTTATTCCCCTATCTTGAGACAATGCTCCCATGCACAGCGATGATTCCCTTCAGCCCTGTGTTTGAGGTCAAAGGGCACATAGAAATGATAGATGGCTGGCTAACCACTGCTGTGCTTACCTCTGAGTTGTCCACTGTGGGCAGCTAAAGCAGGTATGTGTTAGAATGACCATCCCTTTGGTCCTAAACTGTTCAAGTCAGGGCCTCACGCTGCCTCTGCCACTGTAACTAAGCAGGCAGTAAAAGGTGAGTCAAGAGGCCACTTTTTTGTCAATTCTTGTGGGGTGCCGTCTTGGAAAATTCAGGCCAACATTTCAGTATTCCCTTTCAGAATCTTCTAATTTCAAAGTGATCACCTTTCCTTCCTCTAAACTGCAGAGAATAATGACGCAACATACATAGACTCTTGTGACAGGGGACCCTCCCACACAGAGGCCAAACTCACAAACCCTTCTGTGCAGCAAGAGGAGCAGGTGTGTTCTCAGGACTCTGCAGGAATTGTGATTCCACTCTCCCAAAACCAGTTTTCAATCTCTTCTCGATGTTGGGAAGGTGGGATGTCCTGTGTCAACCTGGCATGGGCCATTTGGCTGGATTGTTGTGGGTCAGTGAGCTGTAGCAATTGACTGGTCCACCTGCATAAGACGGAGTTGAGACCTTTATGAAAACAGAGAGGTCAGAGGTTCTCAGTTTTAGATTTCTCCAGTTCATATGTTTTTTAAGCCACGTTTTCTTTTGTCATTCTGCTTACAGACGCCCAGGGCGAGAGGGTAAGATTTTACATGTTCAGTTAAGAGCCCAGTGTCAGGGACAATTGTAAGTACTCCCCCTTTGCCATGAACTACAACAATAACAAGCAGAGATAGTAGGAGCTGCAGATGCTGGAGAATCTGAGATAACACGGTGTAGAGCCGGATGAACACAGCAGGCCAAGCAGCATCAGAGGAGCAGGAAGGCTGACGCTTCGGGCCTCGACCCTTCTGCGATAGGGTTAGGGTTAGAAGGGCCTAGGCCCGAAACGTCAGCCTTCCTGCTCCTCCTCTGCTGCTTGGCCTGCTGTGTTCACCCAGCTCCACACCTTGTTATTTCCTATACCTGATATGGATGCCATGAGAGACGGAAGTGTCATGATGACATCCTCACCGCCACCAGCACTGCCCACATTTGCCCTTTATTGTTCAGACCTTTTGAGTACTGGAATTGGGACGTCGTGCTGAGGTTGTACAGAATGTTGGCGAAGCTTCTTCTGGAGTACTGCGTGCAGTTCTGGACGGCCTACTACAGGGAGGGTATTATTAAGCTGGAGAGGGTACAGGAGAGAGTTGCTGGGTTGTTGCCAGGAATGGAGGGTTTGAGATATAAATACAGACTAGAAAGACTGGGACCTTTTTCACTGGAAGGGTAGGAAGTTGAGGGGTGGCCTTATTGACAGTTATGGGGAGCATGGATAAGGTGAATGGCAAGGGTCTTTTCCCTGGGGTGGGGGAGTTCAAAACTAGGGGACAGGTTTTTAAGGTGAGAGGAGAAAGATTTAATACTGACATAAGGGGCAACCTTTTTACAGAGAGTGGTGCATGTGTGGAATGAACTGCCAAAGAAAGTGGTGGAGGCAGGTACAGTTACAATGTTTAAAATGCATTTGGACATGTTCATGAATAGAAAAGGTTTGGAGGATTTGGGCCAAACACAGGCAGTTGGGACCAGATTAGTTTGGGAATACTGTTGACTTGGACGTGTTGGTCCAGAGACTCTGTTTCTATGCTGTATAACTCTATGTGTCCACCCATTGCTGTAACACATCTTCAAGAAAGGAGTTTAACAGCCAAGAATGTTTGAGGGCAAAACAGAAGTGTGTCGCACTGGTGCTTCATGGGAATGCCAGTGTGCAGGCATAGTTACCAGCTCAGCTTGAAGATGCTACCTTAGACATCGCCTCCTCTGCCGAAAGCAGTGTGAGAGTTCTCATAAGCTTCTCACCCGTGTCATCATACGGGGTGAGGGTACTAAAGTTGGCGGGGGGGGGGGGAAGAGCTGGTCCCTCAAATGGGTTGCTTTCAAATGGGAAAATGTGTCAATTTATCATGTTGGAGATCGCGAGAATATGGCTAGCAGTGGAGGGGTGTGCGCTGAATGACAAGGAAGAGGGTGCACAAAGGTATGATTGTTAAAATGGCAGCTAACATGCCCAGTCGATTTCAAAACAAACGCTTGATTCTTGGTTTACCAGTGTTGCTCATTGTGTCATTTTCACTGTCCCTTATTTTCTTAGTTTTGACAAAGAAACTTTAACCACGACTTACAAAGTACAGCACTAAAGGTAAATTTCAGTACACATAGATTCCACATTTTTCACTCTATCCCCAGTAGAAACCCAATATTGCCCCAGGTAAGATGGGTGCTTTAATTACTGTGGCTAGCTGACATTTTTCCCTGGTAAATTCTTTCACTAATCTACTTTTTAATGGCTGACAAAGTGCAGCAAGCATTGAAATTACATTACATGCAATCAGTCTTTCCATTAAATTTCCAATAGATTTTACTGGCAACCAAAATACCTTTGAATGACTTTTCTCTTTTGCTGCCTTGAAATTACTTTGTACATTAAACAGATCTCCACTGACCCACGAAGGATCAGTTTGGATGGAAAGCTAACTGAATTTTTATGCTCAGAATTGCTGCTTCACTTCTGCCCTTGTGCATAAAAATTTAATTCTGATAAGCTTTATTTTTCATGATTCTACACCTTTGCATGCCATTCACCCTCCAGCAGATATCATTGCAAACACCAGGGAGCTTCTCAATCTGTTCCACACCTGCTTATAACAAGCTGCTCATGGGGGGATAACAAAGTAAGGAGCTGGATGAACACAGCCGGGCCAAGCAGCATCTCAAGAGCACAAAAGCTGACGTTTCGGGCCTAGACCGATGAAGGGTCTAGGCCCGAAATGTCAGCTTTTGTGCTCCTGAGATGCTGCTTGGCCTGCTGTGTTCATCCAGCTCCACACTTTGTTATCTTGGATTCTCCTGCATCTGCAGTTCCCATTATCTCTGCTCATGAGGGATCTTGTGTGCAGGAGCAGTACACAAGAGTTACAATATTCCCCTGCAAGAATAGGGGTCAGTCTGTAACTCTTCCTCTTTGAGAAGCTAATTGAAATTGTGGTAATATGACTGGCCGAGCAATCCACGCTCATGAGCCGAGGACCTCAAATCCCACCATTTAGCTTCAATTTGTGAAGAAGACCTGAAAGTGAAAGCTGATCTCATTAATGGCTACCTTGAACTTTTCATCAATTGTGATAAAAAAGGAGCAATTGTTGTTAATGCGGAAAAAGCCGCCGCACATGTGCAGATCTGGCCTGTGATGTTAACTGGCCTTGACAAAACAGGTCTTGTTTGTGCACCAATGTCATCATTGCATTCCATACGCCCCTCAGAGCATAGAGTCATAGAGTCTTACAGCACGGATACAGGCCCTTCGGTCCAACTCATCCATGCTGACCAGTTCTGAGGAAGGGTCACCAGTAAAACAATCAGAGTTAACATTTCAGGTCCAGTGTCCATTCCTCAGGACCAGACCCAAAAAGTTAAACTCTGACATTTTCTTCACAGATGCTGCCAGACCTGCTGAGCTTTTCCAGCAACTTCTGTTTCCTGATCCAATAACTGAACGATTCACCCTTGTGTGTGTTTGATCCATATCCCTCCAAACCTTTCCTATACAAGTACCTGGGGAATGTATTTTAAATGGAAGGCAGACAGTGAGGAGGAGGCCAGAGTGCCCTGGGAGCAGGAACAGAATGGAACCTTCACCAGGAATGTGAATGGGGGAGGAGGCCCTACACCAGGAGCGAGCGGGATTTGATTTAACAAAAGAATTGTTTAAAAATAGGAAGAATCTCTCTAAATACACACTCCCTGCAGTGCTGTCTCTGAGACTGGATGCTGGCCAATGACATTGGTTTTTCTTTCTGCATGCACTTTGTGCATCTTTCAGGAGGTGTTTATATAAACTACAGCCAAAAGAAAAACCCAATTCGCTAATGTCCTTTTGGAAAATCAGCCTTTCTTATCTCGTCAGTCCTCATGTGAATCCGGATCCACAATAATCTTACTGACTCATAAGTGCCCTCTGAAATAGCCCAGCAGGTCACTCAGTTCAAGGGCAATTAGGGATGGACTACAATTTCGAGCCTGTCCAAACAAGCACATATCCCATGAATGAATGAAATAAAAATTGGTAAAGACACAAGAAAAAGCATCTGGGGCTTCTGCAGCAGGCTTTCAGTGATGCTCAGGCTGCATGAAAAGAATGTTAAAAAAACACATCAGCCTGCCTGCTTCAAAGCAAAATGCATAAGTGATATTTTTCACCAAGGGGGTGCCACTTTCAGTCCATCGAGATATTCTGCCTACCATACCACGGAGCAATGTGTATGAATTTCAGTGCTGATCACAATGCCGGGTACGGAGATTGTGTGTCTCAATAAACGACTGATTAAATTAAACTATGTGTTCCCAGGGGGTTCATTGTATATGGAATGTGATGACAATGTTGGTGCATTGGAGACCTGTTTTATTATAGCCAGCTGCCATCAGGGCATGGCATGGTGGCTCAGTAACTGGCACTGCTACTTCTCAGCGCCAGGAACCCGCATTCAATTACAAACACGGGTGACTGTCTGCATGGAGTTTGCTCATTCTCTCTGTGTCTTCCTGGGTTTCCACTGGGTGCTCTGGTTTCCTCCCACAATCCAAAAATGCGCAGGTTAGGTGGGTTGATCATGGTAATTTGTCTATAGTGTCTAGGAATGTGCAGGTGGGATGGATTAATCCTAATAAATATGGAGATAAGATGGGGGATCTGGGTCAGGGCGGATGCACTTCGAAGCCGAAGCATTGGTATAGACTTGATGGGCCAAAGAGCCTCTTTCTGCATTGTAGGGATTCTATGATTTGGTTGCCTGTAACAGACAGAATACAGATTGTGCTCAACCAGCCTACACTTGCAAAACATGAAACAAAGTGCCTATATTTAAGTGTGAATTACTGATTGGGCAGCACTTGCGAAACAACACAAGTGTGCTAAAAGCTACACTAGCAATCACTTTAAGTTAATGAGCCAAGCTTGTAATATGGTTTGCTCACTTTTGCTGGAATAGTATACATATAGGGGCCAGTTTTCGCAAGCAAGAGGAATATGTTCAAGCTTTGAAACCTCTGAGAATTGCCTGAGAGTTTCAAAGCGTATCAATCCCCATTGCTTTCTCCATGGAAGTGTTCCAACCAATCAACTTAATGACCAATCAGCATTCTGATCTTCTGTGGCATAAAATGTTACAATGATTTGAAACTTAACATTGTTGCATTCCTCCTGATGATTGTGAGACAAGAAGCTTTATCAGCATGTTGCAATTTTCATCAATATTCAAAGCAAAATGTCAAAAATTCATTTG
The DNA here is from genome assembly GCF_030684315.1 of Stegostoma tigrinum. Classification (NCBI taxonomy): domain Eukaryota; kingdom Metazoa; phylum Chordata; class Chondrichthyes; order Orectolobiformes; family Stegostomatidae; genus Stegostoma; species Stegostoma tigrinum. The sequence goes on along the minus strand of NC_081376.1, from coordinate 44,464,943 downwards.
GCATTATCCCTTACATATATGTTGTTTTACCCATCTCGACATTTTTGTTATCAGCCTGGTGTAACTCTTTCACTTAGTATTACACAATTCCATGAGATGACTGGACCTTATCATTACATAATTCTTATGACCTCTCCACTGTTCATTATATCACTTCAACACTCATCTCATTTGATTTATTGCAGTCATATGTACATAAATACAGTGAAAAGTTTTGTTTTGCAAGCAGTGCAGGCAGATCATAGCAAACAAGGACATACAGATTGTAAGGTGCTTAGACAGAGCAAGGCATACAAGGTTACAGCTGCACAGGAGATGCATAAGCAAGATCAACATTACTTGACGTTACAGAGGTCCATTCATCAGTCTAATAACAGCTGGGAAGAAGCTGTTCTTGAACTTGTCAGTGCCTGTGCTCAACTCTTCTGCCTGATGGAAGAGATTGGAAGAGACCGCACGGGCTAGAATTCAGAATTGATAAAATAGTGCTTCATTAAGGCAGAAGCTTGCACAAACACCATTTTGAAAAGCATTTTCTTCTTGGCTCCAGACCTCAGGATGGTCGCGCCTTGACAAATGGAGTACAGTAGTGATTCACGGGAATGAAAACTGGGCAAAGAGGCCAGATTTCTTAAGAATGGCTCACATTCAGTTGAGGTTAGAATCTTGCAGGGTGATCTGCTGAAGGTGTTTAAAATGATAATAGGATTCAATCCAGTAGGCCCAGGACAAACTATTTCCTCTGATGTCAGAGCTAATGGCATTATCTAACAATTAGAGTTCTAATACTGCTGAAACTTTGAGGACTAAATATGTTTGAGCCTTGAGCCTTTTTTTAAATTTACTGGGGAGCTTGAGGAGCCTATAGTTTCCTGTTGCTTTCTCCAACACAACGCTTCAGCCAATCGAATATGATTTGCCAACAAATCTGCACCTTTTTACTCTTGCTGTACAAATTGTGATAATATGAAAGTTGCATTTTATCCTGGTGGGTATAAGACAAAATGCCTCAGCAACATGACTCCCCTCATCAATATTTAAAAGGGGTGTTACCAAGAAATTATTAAACCCCTGTTCAGACAGCCATGAAATCAGGAAACATGTCTTCAAAAAAAGGCAGTGAAAATCCATCACGCTCTGAAAAGACTGAGAATGCTGAGTCAATTGAAACGTTTAAGACTGCTATCAATGGATCTTTGGCTATTGACCAGAAACTGAACTGAATTAACCACATAAACACAGTGGCTACAAGAGCAAGTCAGAGGCTAGGAATACTCATGTCCTGACTCTCTAAAGCTTGTACAACATCGACAAGGCACAAGTCAGGAGCATGATGCTATATGACCACTTGCCTGGATGGGCACAGCTCCAACAAAGCTCAAGAAGCTTGACACCATCCAGGAAAAAACAGCCCATTTGATTGGCACCACATCCACAAGCATCTACTCCCAACACCAACGACACTCAGTAGCAGCAGTGTGTACTATCTACAAGATGCACTGCAAAAATTTACCAAAGATCCTCAGATAGCACCTTCCAAACCCGTGACCACTTCCATCTAGAAGGAAAAGGGGAGCAGATACAAGGGAACACCACCCCCTGCAAGTCCCCTCCAAGACAGTCACCACCTTGACTTGGAAATATATTGTTGTTTGTTCACTGGTCAAAATCCTGGAATTCCCTCCTTAAGGGCATTGTGCTTACTTAAAGCAGATAGACTGCAGTGGTTCAAGAAGGGAATTCACCACCATTTTCTCAGGGGTGTCTATTGATGGACAATAAATGGTGTCCCAGACAGCGGCAGCCGCATCTCATGAATGAAATTTCTCAAAAATGGGAGACAAAGTGATTAAATGAAGTTATGGGACCAATCAGCCAAAATCTAATTGATTAGTAGATTGAACCTCAGCAGCTGAATGTCCTACTCTAACTTTGTTCCTGTGTTCCCTCCCAAGAATTCAGGGTCAGTTTGTAAGGACCAAAAAATGGTCTATATTGTTAAAAATGTCTACTCTGAAACGAATGGACCTGATTCATAACTGAAAGAAGAATTTCATTGCGATTAAAATGCTTAAGGAGAAATTATTCAAATCAGTTGCTGACAGCAGCTTTTCTTCCACTGAAATCAATAATATATTAGGCAGTGTCTGTCACACTGACATTCATTTTTAATTTAAAGATTCCTGTTTGAGCCCTGTGTTTCTAAATTGAAGTATTAGTCACATCCCATGCTGTGAAAAAGAAGTGTTGGTCACCACTCAAAGAGGAAACTGCCATATGCAACATTTCAAATAGGATGGTGAGGCGACAGAAAGATCTAATCATCAATAATGTCAGATATCATACCTGACATAGCCTGTTTTGCCCTTTTGGATGGTTTTCCATGTTGATCATGGTGCAGAGGTACCTCGCATTAAAAAGGAGCACTTCGCGCGATATTTTATGATAATCTTTCTTTCGAGGCAACCATTCTGATCCACAGTGAAACTGTATTGTGGCATATTTCCACGAATGTGGATCTAGCGACAAACAGAGAAGACAAGGATTATTAACATGCTTGTCAGGATGTCTTTTTGGAAAATGCTATCCGGAAATCAGTTGGGTTTCTGCCATAACACCAATATGGCGGAAAAGATAATGGGTATTAAAGGATTGATTGATGACCTCAGCTGACATTCAGTCTACTCTGATGCATAACACAGCCACTAGGTGTAATGTGGGGGTTTTTGGCAATTGCAGTTGGAATTAAATTCTAACACAGCCTCCTGTTGCAAGCACGTGTGAATCTCCATCTCCTGCTAGCATTCGTTATCATGCCTAAGAGTTAGCGTAACCTGTGCATAGTTGCTGAGATGTAATAAAATGCATCCTGCTATCTAAGACAAGAAGTGCTTCTGCCGAGACTTATTTGTGGTCCATCCTCCACCACAGGCTATGAGGAAGTCCCTAAATTAGGAAGGAAGCTTGGTGGCAACATTGTACCCCTGGTTGGTACCCAGGCATCACATCATTTTGTGGTAGCAACTAGCAGCATTGAAGAAATTTTACATTGATTCACCAGTGTAGTCTGCTCTGAGAAGGCGGGTTGGTCAGTACAGTTGACTGGATGGCTGGCCTGTAATGCAATGTGATGATAACAGCATGGGTTCAATTCCCGCACCAGCTGATGTTACTTCAAAGGACTTCCTTTCTCAACCTCTCACTTTGCCCTCAAAGGTGGGCATCAGGTTAAACCACCTCTAGTCACATCTCTCTAATGAGTGAGTGTTTCTATGGTGATTTTGCTTTAGCCTTCTGATGCTCAAAAACCATGAGTTATGAATAGAAATGCTGAGTAAGGAACAAGAGATATGAATGAGAAGACTATCTGGTTGATTCCAGAAGCGAAGAAGGTAGAACAGTTTTTGGGTGATTTATACAGGTTTCTCCAGCAATATATATAAAAAAAGATATTTATGTGTTTGCTAGTGTTTATAGAAGGGGGCTGTTTAAAATAGGCTCAAAATAATGTCAAAGTGTGAGTTCAAGTCCTGTGCTAGCTGAATCAGATTTAGGATGTGAATTCTCACCAGTCCCATGCTCGATATGGAGTGGTGCCGTCTCAAGTTACATAACCAATCGTCTCTTTCTCTCCCGCTCTCTCTCTCTATTTGTGAGAGGTGCCTCAGGCTCTTTTGGTCTATGGTTAATTACCTTCTACACAACGTGTAAAAGATTATGTCATTTACATTTTGTCCAGTTTAAAGAGATATTCCCAATAATGCTTTGTTTTCATATTTTGGCTCAAAAGACTAGTTCCTTGTTGGGGTGGTAATATTCTCTTTTTCTGAAGAAGGGTCACCGGACCCGAAATGTTAACTCTATTTTTTCCTTGCTACCAGACGTGCTGAGCTTTTTCAGCAACTTTGTTTTTGTTCCTTATTTATGGTATCCACAGTTCTTTCGGTTCTTATTTATTGGTTTTTTTCTTCTTTGGCTCGTCTGCTTCACCAAACTCTCAGGGTCAAGAATGATTTGCTCCCAATCCATTTCATGGGGTTCTGAGTTGGCTGCGAAAGTGAAAACTCCATCTGCAGACTCAGCTGCATCAGGGGGAGTTGGTGTTCGAATAAGGGGGCAAATGTGTTGTTGGGAGGTTTGCATGCTCTCCGATGCCTCCAGCAAAGTACAAAGGGGTGTTTACATTACCTATACCACGACCAATACTGATGATTGCCGGACTGTTCACCACCTTATCACTTCTCAACAGAAACAACACTGCGAGAAAATTTACATTTTCGAACTTTCAATTCCCAACCACCAGTTATTGTGTGCCAGTGAGATCTGGCCTATTACTAGAACAAGCAACATTGCGGCATGGTGACTCAGTGGTTAACAACATTGCCTCACAGCACCTGCGTTGGGGTCCACCCTTGGGCGACTGTCTGTGTAGGGTTTACACATTCTCCCCGTGTCTGCGTGGGTTTCCTCCAGGTGCTCTGGTTTCCTCCCACAGCCCAAAGGTGTGCAGGTTAGGTGGATTGGCCATGGGGAATGTGGTGTTAAAGGGAAGGGGGTGGGCCTGGGTGGGGTGCTCTTCGGAGGCTGGTGTGGGCTTGGTGGGACGAACGGCCTGTTTCCACACTGTAGGAATTCTATTCTATTCTATTCCAAAGCACCTATGAACAGGTCCATAGCCAGTCTATCTGGAAACATGTTGACTAGTTTGGTCATCATACCTAATAGATACTTTACCTAATGGAGTATGAGTATATTATAGGTTTTGCTGATGAATGTTAAGTATCTAGTAGTTAAAGATAACAAGGGAAACAGAGATAAAGTGAACTGCAGATGCTGGAGAACCCAAGATAACAAAGTGTGGAGCTGGATGAACACAGCAGGCCAAGCAGCATCTCAGGAGCACAAAAGCTGACGTTTCGGGCCTAGACCCTTCATCAGAGAGGGGGATGGGGTGAGGGTTCTGGAATAAATAGGGAGCTAGGGGGAGGTGGACCGAAGATGGAGAGAAAAGAAGATAGGTGGAGAGGAGAGTATAGGTGGGGAGGTAGGGAGGGGATACAGATATTGCTTTGTTAATAATGTAGGATGTATAAAGATTTTTAAGATAATTAGGTACCTCAGGGGCTTGGATTCACCTACAAACTACATTTTGAGTTAACATTTTCCAAGTTCCCTTTAAAATATTGTTTGAAGTTAACTGGCTTCAGTGGTGCTCTATCACTTTTGTTGTTTGCGCAAAGTCTTTCGTTTAGCTCTGTGGTTTTCCCAAAAGTGTACTGAGATGGTGCATAAAGAAGATCCAGCTAGTGCTGCAGGGGATTGTTTAGAATGCAGGCAGAATCTCTGTGGCAAGCAACATACAGTGACCACCGAAATCTTTCTGTTTTAGTGTATTCTTCACAAATAGGCTTGAAGGCTGTCAAACACAAAGATAAAGCCACCGTTGCAACTCAGTGCTGTTCTCTTATTAGAAGAGAGAGAGAGAGAGATGGCTGTTGGTGATTTAACCTGAGGGTCGCCACACCTCAGGTGAGGAGAGAGGTTGAAATGGAGACAATTGCTTGGTAACCTCAGCCACAATAGGAAGGGCCCTTGATCGTGGATTGTAAAGCACAGCATTTTTACAGACTAGGAACTTCAGACATCTCAAAAGAATAGCAACAATCTTAAAGGGACTGAAAAAACCTTAATTTAATGGCTCTTTGACTATACAATCATAAAACATAGCAATATTTTCCAATCATCCTTCATCATAACCTCGATAAACTTAAATAACCAGTTACTAATTAATAATATTCTATATCGATTGTAGCTGTGCATCCTGAATATGATAATTTTATGCCAGCATTGAAAACACAGGTGCTATTAGTTCTGATTAAAATTGTAACCAATCCATTTGAAAAAGAAACAGAGCAATGTAATCAAATAGTGCTTAAGAAGACAAGACATTGGTGATTTCTAAGCAATGGAATATTTCAGAATACACAAAGGAAATATATTTCTATGACTGATATTTTACATTACAAAATGAGGCAGTAAAGGCTTGGAGGGCTGAAGGGCCTGTTTCTGTGCGGTATTGTTCTATTCTGCTCTAGGAATGAATCATGAGAATAAATATCCCACGGCTCTTTCCCAATGGTTTGACATGTTCTCCCAGTTTCTGTTACAACTTCAGTAGGACACCATCCGATTCCAAGTGGGGAGATAGAAACAGCCAGCTGCACTGTTCAATTTCACTGGTGCTTCCAGTCATCTCCCACTGAAGTTATGCCGTGAGAAGCCCAGTGGAATTTCAAGAGTTTTGAGTTAGAAAGTAATGACATGCTGCAGAATGTGGGGAAACTGATTCTGGCAATCCCAGCGATTCATGGTATCTAATAATGACTTTGCCAAAGTTGCTAGAATTTATAATTGTCAATAAATTGAGACTGTAAAAGCAAAATTCCCAAAGGAGAAAAAGCCATTCATAGAACCTAGAGAGTGAGGAATAATAAATGAGAATTATAACAATAGGAGTAACAGATCAATAGTAATTATAGACATAGTAAGTTAGAATAATGTTGAGAAATATGAGTTTATTTGCAGCACTGCAGAAGCTTTTAAATGAATAGCATGTTATTAAGGTAACAGACCAGGGGAAGTAATTCTGGTGTGATAAAAAAAATATGATTGAGCCTCTAGTCATTTCTCACAGCAGTAGGAACAAGGTACAAAGAAAATTAGTTTGCACACAGGGATTAGTACGGGTAAGTAATTGAGCCCCTTTCCTGTTGCGGGAAGCTCGCTGGTAATTAATGATGATGGCAAACTACACAGCTGCTGAGTTGCTGACATGGTCTACAAACAAAAGATAGTTGGAAGAGTCCAATAAATTCCATCTTATTAAAGTAAGGGTATTGGCAATGGGTGAGAGGACCCAAAATCTTCATGGATTGGTAGGACGTCAAAGAAGTGGATGTATCTGGTGGTGGAATGGGCTCTGAAGAGGAAAGATAACTCCCCAGTCTACATCCCAGTAAAGATCCTCTACCACAAATGAGCAAGGGTGCAAGATGGTATAATTTCTGTTACCATTGGAAAAAGGACAAAGGCAACAGACGTCACCATCTGCAAGTTTCATTCCGAGCCACTCACCTTCCTGACTTGGAGTTATACCACTGTCGCTGGGTCAAAATCCTGCAGCTCCCTCCCTAAGGTCATTGCGGGTCAACCTACACAAAATGGACTGCTGTGGCTCAAGACGCAGCTCACTATTACTTTCACAGGGGCAACCAGGGGTAGGCAATAAATGCTGGCCCAGCCAGTGATGACCACATCCCATGAGTGAATATATCAAAAAAAAAGACCTCCACCAGAAAGAATGCAACCAGGCAGTTGGGGCTAGGCCAGGATCATATCATGCCCGAGTCCCATCATTTCCTCCCATTAGATTGACTATATATCACTATAAAGCAGGGGAGCATGAACTGAAGAAAACCCATTCCGGAACATCGAACGTTCATTATGGTGCTTCACTTATTAAAAGAATCAGCTCTCAGAAGCACAATTCTTTGACAATGTTTGCACTCTAATCTTTCAAATTCCCTCATGGCAGTTTTGTGTCTTGTCCTATCAAACTCATGCACGAACATAGAGCGCACAGTTCAGCTCAATTTGCAAGAGATCCGGAAAAACTACGTCATGATCCCAATGTGCTTCATTCATCGCCCTCTCTCGATTACTCTTATGCTTTCTCTTGATTGCAAACTTGTCCCTATTGCACTGTCTTTGCCCACATTTCCCTTATCTCCCCCTTGTTACTTCGTTGTGGAGGGGCAGGTGAGGGCCAGCTGGAGCGGGTCCTGAGTGGGGAAGGGACGGAGAGAAAGCCGGAATGTGCAGCCACTGATCCTATTGTTTGATGGCAGGAATGGACAGTCCATGGCAAATGTAAGCATTTGAATGAGTTCTTCATGAAGGCATTGCAGAGAAAATGGCTTAGCTGTGGCTTTTGCCTAAGTTGAAAGGTTTGGGGGTTTCAAATCCCTCTCCAATGATTGAGGGTAAAAGGCTGATACCACAAAGTAATACTGGGGGAGTTCCACACAGTTGAAGCTGGATTCTTGGTTCAGTTCTTAAATATCAGGGAAGGTGAGAAAGTCACAGTCAGATCAGCCTCAGTCTTATTGAATGGTACAGCAGGCTTGATGGGCCAAATGACCACTTCCTGCTTCTGATTTGTGTGTTCATATTGGAAAACATTCAAGAAAACATCTACAGGGATGACAAACTTCAGTTCTGGAGATAGCCTGGAGAAGTTGGAACTGTTTAAGGGCTGGTTGAGAGGAATTCAAAATCATGTGGCATCCAGGCAGAGGAGAAAAAGAAAAAGATGTTTCCACTATGAAGGGATCACACACAAGAGGGCACAGATTTAAGGCAATTAACAAATGAAACAATAGAGACAGGATGCAAAGGGTGGCAACGTGGCTCAGTGATTGGCACTGCTGCCTCACCACTTCTGGGTTTGATTCCACCCTCGGGCAACTGTCTGTGAGGAGTTTGCACATTCCCCCCATGTCTGCGTGGGTTTCCTCTGGGTGCTCCGGTTTCCTCCCACAGTCCGAAGATGTGCAGGGTAGGTGGATTGGCCATGCTAGATTGCCCATAGTGTTCAGGGGTATGTAGATAAGGTCGATTCATCATGGGAAATGGAGGGTTGCAAAAATAGAATAGGGTAGGGGTGTGGGTCTGGGAGAAATACCCTTCAGAGGGTTGGTATGAACTCAATGGGCTGAATGGCATCCTTCCACAATGTAGGGATTGTAGAAAAGAATTTTTAATGCAACAAGTTAAAGTCTGGATTGCACTACTTGAAAGTGTTTTGTGAAGTTGGAAATCAGAATGTTATCTGAAAAAGAAAAAGCAGTGTAGTGGCACAGGGAGAAGGGAAAAGAATAACATGAGGTGCATTGCTCTTTTGAAGATAAAAACTGACATAATGGACCAGATACTGTTCCACAGTGATGTAAGCAATCAGGCGCCAGACCTGATCTGGGACAAGCCTTGGAGATCAATGATGTAGTGTTTTCAAGGAC